>NC_090319.1:223060341-223378464 GCF_040869045.1 Eurosta solidaginis
CTCCCGGCGGGAATAAAGCGAACCGAGGCAGATTCAATGACCTTGTGGAAAGCAAGATCTCCTTAGCGCGCATCAGTCGGGATAGAGAGGGCAGCCAAGTGGCTGTCTGTAACGGACTTTTATTCATCATATTTTCCTTTTTTAAAGTTTATGAAAGTGCGTTTTTCGGTGACGATGAAGCAGGCAGTACGCTCGAGCGAAATAAGTATTGGCAGGTGGTCGGATGCCAATGTTACCATCGGCTGCCAGTTGACGCAGTTTGCGAGTCCTGCGCTCTCGATTGATATATCTGGCGAACTGTGACAGCTTCCTACCATACGACGGGGGGCGTCTCTGTTTATTGTGCAGAACGTCGTTTCTTCTGTTTGATCCGCCAACATCTCACCCCTGCTGTCCGCCTGCAACTTTGAATGCCATAGGTCGTGATCGGCATTGAAATCGCCTAAGATAATGCGATTATCGTCAGTGAGTAATGCGCTAAAATTAGGGCGGTAGCCACTAGGGCAACAGGTGGAAGGAGGGATGTAGATGTTGATGATTTCTAGGTTTACATCGCCTGACCGGACAGATAAGCCGTGACGTTCAAGGGCTTTGTTCCTGCGGCCGATGTCGTTATCAAATATATAATATTGCACTTAGTGGTGTATGATAAAAGCCAGACCGCCTCCATTTCCGCTCTCGCGATCCTTTCTGTGGATATTATACCCAGAGCAAGTCTGCAGAGCAGATCTTGCTGTGAGTTTAGTCTCTTCAATCGCAGCAATGCGGATGTTGTGCCTCTTCATGAAATCGACTATCTCCCTGATCTTGCCAGTTAATCCATTACAGTTTAACTGCAGAATTCTGAAGTGCAGCAGTAGAGACGTCGTCACTCTAGGAGTAAGTGACGGGTGACTACGCCTGGGTTGTGAAAGGCTACGACGCAATAGCTGTTGTGGCCCTGGGACTGGACGTCCCTGGGTGAGCATTGGGGTACCCGGTGTATTCGGGTTTGCGGCCTGGTAACATGGTGCAATGAAGCTCGTCGGGGGGTTGCGGCACCGTCCAAGGCAGGAGCTGCATTGGGCGGGTGTCGCAAACATATATATTTTGTGCTGGCAAACGGTGCGAAAGGTGAAAGGGACTAAGAGTTTGTTTCCCTGACCTACACGACTGCTGCCGGAAAAGAGGGGGAAGAAGACGGGGCGGGGGCTGATGCTCCGCGTTGCTACCCCCTCTACCACGGATATTGTAGTTATGAGTGGGAGCGGTGCCGTAGGCCGCGAGCAGCAGCGGGTAATTGTTGTGGCTTGCTGAGCAGCAGAGCTGCTGGAAAGTAATGGGGGCGATAAGGCACAGAATACGGGACGCCCTTGGGCATGAACAGCAAGGAGCTGGTTTTGGGATCTAGCCCAGTACAACCTGTCCGATGCAACCATACCTTGCACGTGACACACTGACAAGAGTATGACCGTCCTAAAAAGATTCTTTCCCGGCAAACGCAGCAAAACCATTTCTAAGGTCCGGGGTCAGGAGACGGACCCGGATTGGGTTCAATACCTTTCCGGAGCAG
Source organism: Eurosta solidaginis (assembly GCF_040869045.1). Taxonomy (NCBI): domain Eukaryota; kingdom Metazoa; phylum Arthropoda; class Insecta; order Diptera; family Tephritidae; genus Eurosta; species Eurosta solidaginis. The sequence continues at coordinate 223,061,894 of NC_090319.1, forward strand.
GAGAGTGTGGCGCAGTCCCGCTGCAAGGATCTGCTGGGAGGATGAAAATTTGTGGGAGGGACACAACAAATTAAATGGGGTTACACTGAAATGGCAGTCCTCGGTCGGGAAAATTCCGAGTCGCTCCGGTACATAGAACCGACTGCCTTGGGAAGCGATACCGGTACTCATATAAATTACTGGGATCAATGCATCGATGCCAGTAGTCATACTCAGTAAAAGGTATCGAGTATACTCGATCCAAGTGAGTACTTCCGAATTTTTTCCAAAAGTGAGGAAACTTTTTTAAAATGAGATCGTATGGTTTGAGTTCAATAGAAATCAAGTAAGGAAGTTTAAGTTTGGACGAAACCGAGCATTATATACCCATTTGTGTGCTCTTACAAATATTTTAAGGATACATTTAAAAAGAAACGTCACCAACATTAAATGATTTGAAAATTTTTGATCGACTTATGACGTTTAAAAAAAATGTTTTTTTCCGTTATAAAAAAGATTTACTAAACGGGGTCTCCCCTCGGCAGTGGTTTGGAAAGCACTCCGGGTGTATTTTTCCCAAGAAAAGTTTCCCTGTGAAAATTCATCTGCCTTGCAGATGCCGCTCGGAATCACCATAAAATATGTAACACGACGCAAATTGGAAGAAAAGCTAAGTCTACTCGAACGTAAATCACGTCATGTATTTTTTTATGGCATTAAACATTGCATTGTGGAGAGATTAACTAAATAGATCTTTAAATAGAAGTTATGTACTTTGCACTGCCATATCTGTACTGGTTGTTGTTTTTGGAACAGTGCTTCGCCCCAACCAAAAGGTGCGACCACTCACAACTTGTCATCAATATCCTCTAACGGAAGTCCAAGGAAACCTGCAGTTTCAACAGGGGTGTTAGAGGCGTTGGTACCACATTTAAATTGAATATATGATTCGTGTCATGTGATTGATTCTGTATAGGTAAGAGTTTAGCCGTTACAGTATCGAGATCAAAGTTGAGCTAGAGTGACGGGCGTCTTCCTAGGGAGATCGCTTTCCTCTTTTGTGAGCTAAAGGTATTGAACTTTAAGAGCGGGGTTTGTCGGACAATTCCTGGAATATTGGTCCGGCACCTTTTTGTGGATATCATTGAGGAAATTTTTACGTTTTTGCAGTATTTCCTCATAATGCTTGCGGAAATGACTTCTTAAGACCCTTGGGGCGGGGTAATTTAATAAGATGTCTGCTGGCATACCCAGGTTTCTACATATGTATTTATTTTATATATTTATTGATTAAACATTTCCTTAATGTATATTTTAAATAAATTACAACGGATACTGTTTGTTCAGCATTTCGTTTGTAGCCCTGTTAAAGATATTAGCTTCAACTACGTTTATCGCTGTTAAATAAAAGAATACGATGTAACTTTATTACTATACTCCAATACTCCAATATAGATAAGCACAAGCCGAGCAAAATCAAAATCAAAAACAACATTATACTGATGGATAACTACGAATAACAAGATAATGATATAAAGCAAATTAATGTTAGAGTTGCCATCTTACCATTGGTCGTGCTTAATTCTTAACATTTCCGCCCACCTCGTCCAATGTGGACGAAATAGGAGGGGCATCCTGTATCCCACCATGTGTACCGGTATTGTCAATAGTGTCAGCTTCAATTGGGAATAAAACGAGTTTGGAGAGGGCTCGTTTTATCAATGACGAGTTAGTACGTATTGTTGCCACGCGGACATTTCCATCATTTGCAGTATGCACGTTTTCAATTCGGCCTAAAAGCCATTGTGTAGGTGGTGCGCGTTCTTCGCGAATCAATACAAGATCCCCAATTTTTAAATTTGATCTAGTTTTCTGCCATTTGATGCGGACCTGGAGGTCATGTAGATACTCCGGGCTCCACCGCTTCCAAAAATCTTGCTGCATCTGTTGGAGCTGTTTCCATTTAGTCAGGCGGTTGGTTTTTACATCCAGAAGATTTGGCTCAGGAGTGGCTGCTAATGGACCACCAGCCAAAAAATGTCACGGAGTCAACGCTAAAAGATCTGAAGCGTCATCGGACATTGCAGATATCGATATAGAGTTTAGAACGGCTTCGATTTGCTTTAGGACGGTGTAAAACTCTTCAAATATTAGCATTGTGTCACCTATAACCCGACGAAGATCGTGTTTCATGTTGTTTATGCCCGCTTCCCAAACGCCACCAAAGTTTGGGGATTCTGGGGGTATAAAACGCCATGATACATTGTTCAGAGTCACCGAATGAGCCCCTGCTTTCAGCTGAGCGCGAAAGGCTACAAAATCTACCTTGAGGATTGTTTTAGCACCGACAAATGTTGTTGCGCAGTCACTATATATATCGGAGGTATATCCGTGTTGAGACAAAAACCGTCGGAGCGCCGCTAAGAATGCGTCTGTAGACATATCACTAACTAATTCCAGGTATATAGCACGCGTGCTTATGCATACGAAAAGCGCCACGTACCCTTTGGAGCTGCGGCTGCCGCGTCCCTTAGTAGCTCGTAGTTTAAAAGGTCCTCCATAGTAAAGTCCGCAGTGCTGGAAAGATGTGCCGGGTTACACCGACTTGAGGGCAAGTACCCCATTATCTGGTTGAGGCTCTGCGGTCTCTGGCGAATATATTTAACGCATCGATGTATGAACCTCTTTATAGATGATCGCGCATCGATAATCCAGTATCTTCTTCGTATAGCATGCATAGTTGCGTGGGTGCCCCCATGGAATGTAGCTTCGTGCGCTTGTGCAATAAGTAAATTGCTAAGTTGGCTATCTTTAGGCAAGGTGATGGGAAAGCGTTCAAAGTTAGGCAAATTAACATTTTTCAATCTACCATTTAAGCGTAGGAGACCATCATCATCTAGCATTGGATTGAGCGTTAACAGTTTGTTTTCGCATTAATTCCTTGACTCTGCTAAAGACTGGATATTTCATTAGTAAAATGTTTATTCTGAATGTACCTTATCAAAAATCTCAAGGCCGTAGCTCGCTCAGTCGCAGTACAATACTTTGTGTTTTCATGAGACCTCTTCAGGGCGGCATGTATAAAACGCTGACACCAAGCAGTGACTGCTACAAGTTTTTGAATACTCGACTACTTCTTAAGGATCCAATCGTCAGACTAATGGGCCGCCAGCAAAGATGTGATGCAAGTATCGTCGTCATCGGTCACTTTGGATGTTGCTGGCTCAACAACTATGTTCGTAGGCCAATATCTTTCGTCTTTCTGCAGCCATGTGGGGCCCGCCCACCATGTGGCAAGGCAATCCAGTTGCGAAGGGAAAACGCCGCGGGAGGCAACGTCGGTAGGATTGCAGTTCGTGGGCACATAAAACCACTTGTCGATGTCAGTTAGCTCTTGAATCTTTGTTGTCGTATTAGCAATGTATTGTTTATGCTGTCCGGGGTTGGAACGGATCCAACTAAGTGCTGTTTTCGAATCGCACCAACACCATGTATTTTTAGATTTAAGCGGTAATGTTGACAAGATTTTTGTGAGTAAGATACTTGCTAGCACTGCTCCGTTCAACTCCAAACATGGTATGGTTCGTTTTTTTAATAGCGCTACCTTTGTTTTAGCCATAAGAATTGACACTTTTATTTCACCACTAATTTGCCTTACCCGCAGATACGCGACCGCTGCGAAAGCTGAATACGTGAAGCTGAACCTCTTCCGAATTTTCCATCGTGAAGAGCCATCTAGGAACTTTAAAATTTTCTATCAGCGGCATTTGTGGCGGACTTTTATCCACTGACTTTGGTGAGGTTCGGGTATTGAGGCATCCCAGATAATCCTATGCGCCAAAGATCTTGGCACATACGCTTCCCTGTAATAATTACCGGCGTCAGCAAGCAAGCAGGATTATAGAACCTTGCGACGTCGGAAAGCTGCTATCGTTTAGTGATTACTGAGGAAACTGAGCTTACATTTACTTTGTAGTCAATAAAGTCTTCTTGGCAGGACCAAAATACTCCCAGTGCCTTAATGTCTTTGTCTAAGCTCAGATCGCAAGTTTGGTTGGGACTAATTTTTTGTATTTTTTGAAGAAATTCGTCAGAATTTGAATTCCATTTACGCAGTGTTAACCCGCCGCGCTGCAGTAAAGACTGTAGTTGTTGTTGTCGTTCAATGGCCTGCCCGACAGAGTCAGCCCCACATAAACAGTCATCCACGTAGAAGCAGCCCTTAAAGCAGCAGCGGCTTCAGGAAATTCCGCGCCCTCATCCTTAGCCAAGGAATGAAGAAATTTTATGGTTAGGTACGGTGAGCATTTAAGCCCGTAGGTGACTGTAAGCCAACGATATAAACAAGGCTGACCTCGTTCATCTTTCCAAAAATTCGTTGCATATCTGCGTCTTCGCGATGAACCAATATTTGTCTAAAACATTTCTTAATGTCTGCCATGAACGCAACATTGTACCACCTCCACTTTAAGATATTTGAAGACAGATCGTTTTGGAGCTTCGGCCCAACAAACAAGCAATCATTGAGCGAGACGCCGAGTTTCGTTTTACGTGAAGCATTCGATGACGATTCAATGTCTTCGCATGCATTAAAAGTCCAAAGAGACTTAATTAACTCGTTAAGCTCAGCTCCCGCGGTTGCACAAAAGCTTGTGCGCAATGGTGACCTAGATTAAGAACAGCGTCCGTGTATGACCCAACCTAAGTGAGTATTCTGCGCCACTGGGGAGCTAGGAGACGACTGCTTCAATTCTTTACGAAGCAACTGCCCATAAATATCCGCTCCCATGATAACATCTACTGGTTCAGGCTCAAAGAAGTTGGGATTGGCAAGGTTCAGATCGCAAATATTAGAAAAAAGGTTAGGATCTAAGGGAGTGCTTAAATTTGCTGACTTAAACGCGGTAAAATTAGCGCCGTAGATCTAATATAGAAATCTGGCTCTTGCATTGAACAAACATTAAATTCGACAAACCCTGGAGACACCACAGCATTCTTGCATCCAATTCCAGTTACTGGTACCTGCACGCGTCGCCGATGAAGGTGAAGTCGCTGTGCTGCATATTCCGTTATAAATGACACTTGCGACCCGCTATCCAAAAGGGCTCTAAGGTGAAGACTATGCCCATTATCTGAGCATGCATTATTCTGAGCTGTAGCGAGCACTACATGGATCAGTGTTGTTGTTGGTGTAGGGTTTTCATCACAGGTGCGGACATGGTGAGTACTAATGCCGGAGGTATTTAGACCGTGATGTAGCATGGTGTGGTGTTTTTGGTTGCATTTTTGGCAAGTATAAGCCGATGTGCATTCGCTATACTCGTGGCCACTCTTTAGGCAGTTCTTTCGTTACTTTTTTGAACGAAGTTGAGCTTATGAGCTACTGACAGTTTGCGGAATTCGGGACAAAACATAAGTATGTGCTTACCTGGACAGATACCGCATCGACCGACGCCGCTAAAGTGACTGCGGACTGGTAATGCTGATGTTACTTTAGTTCCGGTGTGCTTTTGTTTTGACTTCGGAGAAACCCCCATCGATTCAAGACCTTGGACGCGACTCTCTAAAAACTTAACTTGGTCCGCATATGTCGGAATGTGATTTGGTGATTCAAGTGAAATTTCCCAATCTCTGACAGTGTTAGGATCCAGTTTCTCGGTCACCAAAAATACGAGCCTGTCATCCCATTTTGAGGTTGGACATTTCAAATGCTTAAGTGCCTAACCGCTTCAGAAACGCTGTTTAATATTTTACGTATGAATGCAGCAGATTCAGCTAATGAACAAGGCAGGCTGACTATTTCTTTTAAATACATTTTTACGAGTCGTCTTTTGCTATCATATCGTTGGCATAGCGCACCCCATGCAATATTAAAATTACTTTCAATTACAGTGATATTTTTCATCAGGGCTTCTGCTTCGCCGCATGTACTGCTCTCTTGAGATAATGCAGGCGCTGTACATCGGACAACGATTTATCACCAATTACAATAGCATTGAACATCTCTTTATATTGCAACCAACCCTGAAGCGTGCCATCGAATTTGAAATGACTGTCGGCTTGCACATTTTCAAGCTGCGCTTCATTTTCTGCAGTTGCTTCGATATTACGAACTTTTTCATATGTCGAATTATATTTTCCCAGTAATCTTCAAACAAACCCTTCCTCGCAACGAAGTAACCTTTTGTCTGCTTTGTCTTGGATACCTTATTGGTATTAATAGAAAAAATCTTGATGTACTTAGCAAGGGCTTCTTCTTTTTTAAGCGCCATGTCTTATGCAAGGTTATGTAGAATCTTGATGTTGGAGAATTATACTGTGTGTAAAGTATGTACACCATATTCCCCGCAAGGGATGCCAAATTTATGTTAAAGATGTTAGCTTCAACTACGTTTATCGCCGTTAAATAAAAGAGTACGATGTAACTGTATTACTATACTCCAATACTTTATTTTACTTGCACTAAGAGCATGTGTGTTACGCAATATAGATAAGCACAAGCCGAACAAAGTCAAAATCAAAAACAACATTATACTGATGGATAACTACGAATGACAAGAGAATGATATAAAGCAAATTAATGTTAGAGTTGCCATCTTGCCATTGGTCGTGCTTAATTCTTAACAAGCCCTAATGGGGAGTACTCTCGCCTCACTATATAGGTGGTGCTCTGGGGACATATGAAGACAGCCCGTATCGCTTCTGAGAGCGGTGTTTTGACAGGCCTGCATTTTCTTCCAGTGAGTAACTTAAGCGACCGGCCAATTGCTTTTTAAGTGATAATAAGCGTCTCTTTATCTTTACCCCAAGTGCTGCCGGCTAGAGATTTGACGATTTTGGAATTTCGGTACAATTGCGGATGCATGCTCGCCACAGCTAGTATTTTTCTGCAGTCGGTAGCGTAATGCCATCGACGTGGATGTCCAATTTATTCAACATTTGTTTTACGTATGTTGTAAATAAGGCCGCCTACGACTTGGTCGGTGACTATGTCAGTTTTCGCGAGGGTAAAAAGCTGCAGAGATTAGGTAGATAGTCGTTTATTTATTACGTACCTCATAGATGGGTGGGCCGAGAGCTGTAGCCATTATGGTGCAGTCGATATGTAGAAGTTGACCAAAAGCGGGCACACAGCACCACCTAGTTTAATTCTTCTGGGTTTAGATGTTACGTTCCTAAGTTAAAATTAAAAGTTTAAGACCCATTTTTTTTAAGTAGTGGTGGCTCTTATCTGCTTTTGGTCGGATCTATATGTAATACCAAGGTCCATATTTTCACCATATTGCGTAGTGACATCAGCGAATTTTGATTAACGGTTTGCAAAACTTTTAAATTTTCTTCAGCTTAATGTAAAAGATTTATATATTCTGGGTTCAAGCCCCAGACAAAGCAACATCAAAAAATTAGAAAAACCTTTTTTAAATTTGAAAAAAAGTTGTCTAATGAGGTCGCCCCTCGGAAGTGATTTGGCAAACACTCCGAGTGTATATTTGCCACGAAAGGCTTCTCAGTGAAAACTCATCTGCATTGTATATGACGTTCGGAGTCGGCGAAAAATATGTAGGTCCCGTCTCACCAATTTGTATAAAAACTTAAAAGGAGCCTGAAGCCAATTGGAAGAGAAGCTCGGCATAAGACCTTTTCGGAGGTTATCGCCACTTGCGTTTAATAATTTTTTAAATAAATTTTCATCAGTATTTTTTAAAGCATTGTTCCTTTTGCCAATTTTTGAAAGTCTGACTTCGACCATTTTCAATATCAATATATCGTCGACGACACTGTAAATTCCAAAGTTGCTAACTCCATCCACCAAAATTGTACAGTAGAACGAAAAAGCTATGTTGCATAAAAAGTTAAAATGTATTAAAATTTTAAATAATTTTTTTTGTTCATAATTTTGTTGGAGTTAGTGATTCTGAACAATAAACACATACCTTTTTTTACCACCATATACAGGAATCTTTTCCCACTCCAGCATTATCAAAAATTCGGTTTAAGTTAAATGCGGAGCTTTTACCGCATCGTCCACGATCTCAAATTATGCTCAAGTTGTGGTGTTAATAGCATTGTGTACCATACCAAGTTTGTCAACTAACAACTAACAGCCTCGCTCACCTGGCGCAAATTTCAGTTATAGAGTTGCATTTTTGGTACGTAAGAGTACTTTAAGCTGAGTTGCATTTGATAGTTTAAGAAATTTATATAGTGTTTACAAGTGAAATAGTTACATATATTTCCGCGGAAATATAAATAATAGAAGATTTGTGGCCTCCAACATTGCGAAAATATATGGAAACCAAAATGTATTTAAATTAGAGTAAAAAAATTCAAGAGAAACTTAACGAAATGTAAAGCGCCACACATGTAACAAGTTTTCCTCATGAAAAATTTCACTCGTATGGCTATTTACACAAATGCTTAAGGACAAATTTATATAAACGCTTTCGTCACTGCAAAGCAAAGATAACGGCAAGGGGTTTCATTATTATACTCAGTTGAGCAGAGCTCACAGAGTATATTAAGTTTGATTGGATAACGACTGGTTGTACAGGTATAAAGGAATCGAGATAGATATAGACTTCCATATATCAAAATCATCAGGATCGAAAAAAAATTCGATTGAGCCATGTCCGTCCGTCCGTCCGTCTGTCCGTTAACACGATAACTTGAGTAACTTTTGAGGTATCTTGATGAAATTAGGTATGTAAGTTCCTGGGCACTCATCTCAGATCGCTGTTTAAAATGAACGATATCGGACAATAACCACGCCCACTTTTTCGATATCGAAAATTTCGAAAAATCGAAAAAGTGCGACAATTCATTACCAAATACGGATTAAGCGATGAAAATTGGTAGGTGAGTTGAACTTATGACGCAGAATAGAAAATTAGTAAAATTTTGGACAATGAGCGTGGCACCGCCCACTTTTAAAAGAAGGTAATTTAGAAGTTTTGCAAGCTGTAATTTGACAGTCGTTGAAGATATCATGATGAAATTTGGCAGGAACGTTACTCTTATTACTATATGTCTGCTTAATAAAAATTAGCAAAATCGGAGAACGACCACGCCCACTTTTAAAAAATTTTTTTTTAAATTCAAATTTTAAAAGAAAAGTTAATATCTTTAGAGTATATAAGTAAATTATGTCAACATTCAACTCCAGTAATGATATGTTGCAACAAAATACAAAAAAAAATAAAATTTAAAAATGGACGTTGCTCCGCCCTTTTTCATTTAATTTGTCTAGGATACTTTTAATGCCATAAGTCGAACAAAAATTTACCAATCCTTGTGAAATTTGGTACAGGCTTAGATTCTAGAACGATAACTGTTTTCTGTGAAAAAGGGCGAAATCGGTTGAAGCCACGCCCAGTTTTTATACACAGTCGACCGTCTGTCCTTCCGCTCGGCCGTTAACACGATAACTTGAGCAAAAATCGATATATCTTTACTAACCTCAGTTCACGTACTCACCTGAACTCACTTTGTATTGGTGTAGAAAATGGCCGAAATCCGACTATGACCACGCCCACTTTTACGCCCACATTACGAAAAATGAAAAAAATGCCATAATTATATACCTAATACGAAAAAAGGGATGAAACATGGTAATTGTATTGGTCTATTGACGCAAAGTATAACTTTAGAAAAAAACTTGGTAAAATGGGGGTGACACCTACCATATTAAGTAGAAGAAAATGAAAAAGTTTTGCAGGGCGAAATCAAAAGCCCTTGGAATCTTGGAAGGAATACTGTTCGTGGTATTACATATATAACTAAATTAGCGGTACCCAACAGATGATGTTCTGGATCACCCTGGTCCACATTTTGGTCGATATCTCGAAAACGCCTTCACATATACAACTAAGGGCCACTCCCTTTTTAATTTGATACCCATATCGTACAAACACATTCTAGAGTCACCCCTGGTCCACGTTTATGGGATATCTCGAAAAGACGTCCACATATAGAACTAAGGCTCACTCCTTTTTAAAATACTCATTAACACCTTTCATTTGATACCCATATCGAACAAAAAAATTCCAGAGTCACCCCTGGCACACCTTTATAGCGATATCTCGAAAAGGCATCCACCTATAGAACTAAGGCCCACTCCCTTTTAAAATACTCATTAACACCTTTCGTTTGATACCCATATCGTACAAAGAAATTCTAGAGTCACCCCTGGTCCACCTTTATGGCGATATCTTGAAAAGGCGTCCACATATAGAACTAAGACCCACGCCCTTTTAAAATACTCATTAGCACCTTTCATTTGATACCCATATCGTACAAACAAATTCTAGAGTCACCCCTGGTACACCTTTATGGCGATATCTCGAAAAGGCGCCCACCTATAGAACTAAGGCCCACACCCTTTTAAAATACTCATTAACACCTTTCATTTGATACCCATATTGTACAAACACATTCTAGAGTCACCCCTGGTCAACTTTTATGGCGATATCCCGAAAAGGCGTCCACCCATGGAACTAAAGCCCACTCCCTTTTAAAACACTTATTAACACCTTTCGTTTGATACCCATATTGTACAAACGCATTCTAGAGTCAACCCTGGTCCACTTTTATAACGATATTCCGAAAAGGCGTCCACCTATAGAACTAAGGCCCACTCCTTTTTAAAATACTCATTAACACCTTTAATTTGATACCCATATAGTACAAACAAATTCTAGAGTCACCCCTGGTCCACCTTTATGGCGATATCTCGAAAAGGCGTACACATATAGAACTAAGGCCCACGCCTTCTTAAAATACTCATTAACACCTTTCATTTGATACTCATATCGTACAAAGAAATTCTAGAGTCACCCCTGGTCCATCTTTATGGCGATATCTCGAAAAGGCGTCCATCTATAGAACTTAGGCCCACGCCCTTTTAAAATACTCATTAATACCTTTCATTTGATACCCGTATCGTACAAAATAAATTCTAGAGTCACCCCTGGTCCACCTTTATGGCGATATCTCGAAAAGGCGTCCACCTAGAGAACTTAGGCCCACTCCCTTTTAAAATTATCATTAACACATTTCATTTGATACCCATATCGTACAAACAAATTCTAGAGTCACGCCTGGTCCACCTTTATGGCGATATCCCTAAGTGGCGTCCATCTATAGAACTATGACCCACTTCCTCTTAAAATACTCTTTAATACCTTCCATTTGATAAACATGTCATACAAACACATTCCAGGGTTACCCTAGGTTCTTTTTACAACATGGTGATTTTCCCTTACTTTGTCTCCACAGCTCTCAACTGAGTATGTAATGTTCGGTTACACCGGAACTTAGCCTTCCTTACTTGTTTTTATACTCAGTTGAGCAGAGCTCACAGAGTATATTAACTTTGAGTGGATAACGGCTGGTTGTACAGGTATAAAGTAATCGAGATAGATATAGACTTCCATATATCAAAATCATCAGGATCGAAAAAAATTTGCTTGTGCCCATGTCCGTCCGTCCGTCCGTCCGTCTGTCCGTTAACACGATAACTTGAGTAAATTTTGAGGTATCTTGATGAAATTTGGTATGTAGGTTCCTGAGCACTCATCTCAGATCGCTATTTAAAATGAACAATATCGGACTATAACCACGCCCATTTTTTCGATATCGAAAATTTCGAAAAACCGAAAAAGTGTGATAATTCATTACCAAAGACGGATAAAGCGATGGAACTTGGTAGGTGAGTTGAACTTATGACGCAGAATAGAAAATTAGTAAAATTTTGGACAATGGGCGTGGCACCGCCCACTTTTAAAAGAAAGTACTTTAAAAGTTTTGCAAGCTGTAATTTGGCAGTCGTTGAAGATATCATGATGAAATTTGGGAGGAACGTTACTCCTATTACTATATGTATTCTTGATAAAAATTAGCAAAATCGGAGAACGACCACGCCCACTTAAAAAAAAATGGTTTTTTTTAGTCAAATTTTGACAAAAAATTTAATATCTTTACAGTATATAAGTAAATTATGTCAACATTCAACTCCAGTAATGATATAGTGCAACAAAATGCAAAAATAAAAGAAAATTTTAAAATGGGCGTGGCTCCGCCCTTTTTCATTTAATTTGTCTAGGATACTTTTAATGCCATAAGTCGAACAAAAATTTACCAATCCTTGTGAAATATGGTAGCGGCTTATATTCTGTGACGATAACTTATTTCTGTGAAAAAGGGCGAAATTGGTTAAAGCCACACCCAGTTTTTATACACAGTCGACCGTTTGTCTTTCCGCTCGGCCGTTAACACGATAGCTTGAGCAAAAATCGTTATATCTTTACTAAATTCAGTTCACGTACTTATCTGAACTCACTTTGAGTTGGTAAAAAAATGGCCGAAATTCGACTATGACCACGCCCACTTTTTCGATATCGAAAATTACCCAAAACGAAAAAAATGCCATAATTCTATACCAAATACGAAAAAAGGGATGAAACGTGGTATTTGGTTTGGTTTATTGACGCAAAATATAACTTTAGAAGAAAACTTTGTAAAATGGGTGTGACACCTACCATATTAAGTTGAATGAAATGAAAAAGTTCTGCAGGGCGAAATAAAAAACCCTTGAAATCTTGGAAGGAATACTGTTCGTGGTATTATATATATAAATAAATTAGCGGTATCCAACAGATGATGTTCTGGGTCACCCTGCTCCACATTTTGGTCGATATCTGGAGAACGCCTTCACATATACAACTACCGCCACTCCCTTTTAAAAGCCTCATTAATACCTTTAATTTGATACCCATATCGTACAAACACATTCTAGAGTCACCCCTGGTCCACCTTTATGGCGATATCTCGAAAAGGCGTCCACCTATAGAACTAAGGCCCACTCCTTTTGAAATACTCATTAACACCTTTCGTTTGATACCCATATTGTACAAACGCATTCTAGAGTCACCCCTGGTCCACCTTTATGGCGATATCTCGAAAAGGCGTCCACCTATAGAACTAAGGCCTACTCCCTTTTAAAATGCTCATTAACCCCTTTCATTTGATACCCATATTGTACACACACATTCTAGAGTCACCCCTGGTCCACCTTTATGGCGATATATCGAAAAGGCGTCCAACTTTATGGCGATATCTCGAAAAGGCGTCCACCTATAGAACTAAGGCACACTCCCTTTTAAAATACTCATTAATACCTTTAATTTGGTACCCATATCGTACAAACACATTCTAGAGTCACCCCTGGTCCACCTTTATGGCGCTATCTCGAAAAGGCGTCCACCTATAGAACTAAGGCCCACTCCTTTTGAAATACTCATTAACACCTTTCGTTTGATACCCATATTGTACAAACGCATTCTAGAGTCACCCCTGGTCCACCTTTATGGCGATATCTCGAAAAGGCATCCACCTATAGAACTAAGCCCCACGCCCTTTTAAAATACTCATTAACACCTTTAGTTTGATACCCATATTGTACACACACATTCTAGAGTCACCCCTGGTCCACCTTTATGGCGATATCTCGAAAAGGCGTCCACCTATAGATCTAAGGTTCACTTCCTTTTAAAATACTCATTAACACGTTTCATTTGATACCCATATCTTACAAACACATTCTAGAGTCACCCCTGGTCCACCCTTATGGCGATATCTCGAAAAGGCATCCACTTATAGAACTAAGCCCCACGCCCTTTTAAAATACTCATTAACACCTTTCGTTTGATACCCATATTGTACAAACACATTCTAGAGTCATCCCTGGTCCACCTTTATGGCGATATCTCGAAAAGGCGTCCACCTATAGAACTAAGGCCCACTCCCTTTTAAGATACTCATTAATACCTTTAATTTGATACCCATATCGTACAAACACATTCTAGAGTCACCCCTGGTCCACCTTTATGGCGATATCTCGAAAAGGCGTCCACCTATAGAACTAAGCCCCACGCCCTTTTAAAATACTCATTAACACCTTTCGTTTGATAGCCATATTGTACAAACGCATTCTAGAGTCACCCCTGGTCCACCTTTATCCGATATCTCGAAAAGGCGACCACCTATCCCTTTTAAAACCCTCATTTATACCTTTAATTTGATACCCATATCGTACAAACACATTCTAGAGTCACCCCTGGTCCACCTTTATGACGATATCTCGAAAAGGCGTCCACCTATAGAACTAAGGCACACTCCCTTTTAAAATACTCATTAATACCTTTAATTTGGTACCCATATCGTACAAACACATTCTAGAGTCACCCCTGGTCCACATTTATGGCGATATCTCGAAAAGGCGTCCACCTATAGAACTAAGGCCCACTCCTTTTGAAATACTCATTAACACCTTTCGTTTGATACCCATATTGTACAAACGCATTCTAGAGTCACCCCTGGTCCACCTTTATGGCGATATCCCGAAAAGGCATCCACCTATAGAACTAAGCCCCACGCCCTTTTAAAATACTCATTAACACCTTTAGTTTGATACCCATATTGTACACACACATTCTAGAGTCACCCCTGGTCCACCTTTATGGCGATATCTCGAAAAGGCGTCCACCTATAGATCTAAGGTCCACTTCCTTTTAAAATACTCATTAACACGTTTCATTTGATACCCATATCTTACAAACACATTCTAGAGTCACCCCTGGTCCACCTTTATGGCGATATCTTGAAAAGGCATCCACCTATAGAACTAAGCCCCACGCCCTTTTAAAATACTCATTAACACCTTTCGTTTGATACCCATATTGTACAAACACATTCTAGAGTCATCCCTGGTCCACCTTTATGGCGATATCTCGAAAAGGCGTCCACCTATAGAACTAAGGCCCACTCCCTTTTAAGATACTCATTAATACCTTTAATTTGATACCCATATCGTACAAACACATTCTAGAGTCACCCCTGGTCCACCTTTATGGCGATATCTCGAAAAGGCGTCCACCTATAGAACTAAGCCCCACGCCCTTTTAAAATACTCATTAACACCTTTCGTTTGATACCCATATTGTACAAACGCATTATAGAGTCACCCCTGGTCCACCTTTATGCCGATATCTCGAAAAGGCGACCACCTATACAACTACCACCTCTCCCTTTTAAAACCCTCATTTATACCTTTAATTTGATACCCATATCGTACAAACACATTCTAGAGTCACCCCTGGTCCACCTTTATGACGATATCTCGAAAAGGCGTCCACCTATAGAACTAAATCCCACGCCCTTTTGAAATACTCATTAACACCATTCGTTTGATACCCATATTGTACAAACGCATTCTAGAGTCACCCCTGGTCCACCTTTATGGCGATGTCTCGAAAAATCGTCCACCTATAGATCTAAGGCCCACTCCCTTTTAAAATGTTCACTAACCCCTTTCATTTGATACCCATATCTTACAAACATATTCTAGGGTCACCCCTGGTCCACCTTTATGGCGATATCCCTAAATGGCGTCCAGCTATAGAACTATGACCCACTCCCTCATAAAATACTCTTTAATACCTTTCATTTGATACACATGTCATACAAACATTCCAGGGTTACCCTCGGTTCATTTTGCTACATGGTTATTTTCCCTTATGTTGTCACCATAGCTCTCAACTGAGTATGTAATGTTCGGTTACACCCGAACTTAACCTCCCTTACTTGTTCGAATTGCGTTGTCAAAGCGTAGGCACACAACCAAAGCGTTTATGTAAATCTACCTTTTGTTGCGATGCTTAGCCCGACAGATAAGTTAAATTTATGGCCACTCCTTGCTACGCAAAGTTTGCTGAATGTTAAGGGATTCGAAAGTTGAGAAACTGTCAAAGAAGGATTTGCAACTATACGGCGAATTAATGGTGACTTATAACCATAAAGCCATAACCAGATAAAACAGCTGATCGAACCTACCTTATGGAAATCGATGTAATCGATTAATGGTACCATACCATAACGCTAACTCGGTTACATTGATTCCCATAAGGTCGGTGTGATCAGCGGTTTTATCTGGTTATGGCTTGATGGTTATAAGTCACCATTAATTCGCCCTATTTTGCCGGATCTTTAACTATGGTGGAATAAGGAGTTGAGTCTTCTTAGAGAGCAGGTAAAAGAGATTTTCAAGTTGGCAAAAGTTGCGGAAAGCGAGGAGTCCTGGGATGAAAATCGAAATCGGTTGAGGATCTATAAACGTGAAATAAACAGATCGAAGAGGATTTCATGGATAAATTTCTGTGCGACATAGAATACTCCAGCGATACGGTGAGACTAAAGAAAGTCCCGTCCAAGGGAGATGCGGTACCGGGACTGATAAAAAGGACGATGGGGAATGGTCACACAGTAGTGAACATTCCCTTGAGGTACTACTGAACGCACACTTTCCAACAAGAGATGATGAGGAAGAGTCATGTAACAAGATCTTCACTTCTTATTCGGAGCGGGAGGCACCAGGATAGGCGACAAATACCAAAATTTAATGGGCAATAAAAACTTTTACCAAGTTCAAATAGCCGGGTCCAGATGAGATATTCCCTGCTATGCTGCAGATTCCAGGTGGAACGATTGTAGAATGGCTTAGAATAATCTTTGAAGATTGCTCAAAACTGAACCACGTCCCGCAGTTTTGGAGAACGGCTCGAGTAGTCTTCATACCGAAATCGGGAAAACCAGACATCGACATCCAAAAAACTATAGACCTCTTAGTTTGACATCTTTTCTGCTCAAACCTTTATTAGATGTGTATATAAAATCAAAAGCGAATGAGAAATTATTCTCTTCAGCACGATATGCTTACACGAAGGCAAGTCAGTTGGTACTGCATTGATTAGGATGAACATAGAGAAACACCTGGAACACCAAGAATATGCCCAAGGTGTTTTTCTGGACATTGCCAGGGCTTTCGATAATGCCTCGAAACGAGCAATCATGGACAGTCTCAACTCGATTGAAGTTCATCCAACCTTTGCAAAGTGGATTGGTTCCATATTAAGCTGCAGAATTATGAAGTCGCAATGGGTCCTATGCGAGGCAACAAAATCTGTAAACAGGGGAGCGCAGCAGTGTGGGATTTTATCACCAATGCTATGGACGCTGGTTATCAAACAATTACTTAGGCTGTTAGATGGGGGATCAGTCAAACTTACGGCATATGAAGATGACGTTTCACTCATCCTACGCGACAGATATCTAACAACAATAGCTTCTCTGATGGACCAGGTATTTCGGGATGTTCATGCACAGGCATCTGGAGATGGGTTAACCGCCAACGTGGAAAAAATCGATCTAGTATTTTTTACAAGGAAATATAACGTTCCTATTTTGGTATAAAACCTAAGCTTGGAGGGGTAACTTAAAAAAAATGTAGAACAAAATATCAAGGAGTCATGCTAGATAGTAAGTTGTGGTGGAAGCTCCATGTGGAAGAGAGAGTGAAGAAAGTTTCAGCGGCAATATATACATGCAAGAGGATGCTAGGATACACGTGGAGCCTATAACTCAAACTCTCTCATAGGGTTTACTATGGGGGCAGCCACACAAAAAAGTTCGTACACCAAATAACTATAGAAAGTATGCAGATTATCAATGATTAGCCTAACGGGAGCCCTAAGAACTATCCCGAAAGCAGCACTGCATGCCACTCAACATCCCGTCTGTAGACCGAATGGCCAAAAATATTGCGTTTGCCACTGCAACAAGGCTTAAGGCCTCGGGGCAACTTGGGTCCCTGCCTGAGATTCGAAATATTTCTGTGGCCACAATTGAGCCGGGGTACAGAAATGACAGAACATGCAATTCACGTGTATACAGATGGCTCCAAGTTAACACGGAAGGGTTCGGCTCTTGTGTTTACTGTGTCGATCCAGCACTAAGTAGTTCATACAGGCTGCCAGATTGCTGCAGAGTTTTTCAAGTCGAAAGCAGCAGAAATTCTAGAGGAAGCGTGCTTAAGCTGCAGTCGCTTCAATATATATATTGTTAGGCAGGCGGCGATTAAAGTAGTAATCTCACACAGTACTTCATCAAGAAGTGTTTTGGAATGCTAAGAAGCATTGCAAAAAATTCGCTCAAGCCGAACCATACATCTATACTGGGTTCGCGATCATAAAGGAATATAAGGTAACGAAAAGGCCTACGTATTGGCATAGTAGGGTACAACACTAAACAACAACAGACATCCCAATCCATTTGAGAGAAATCAGAAGGAGACAGGAGTTGCATATGATCCATCAAGCAGGAGAGGCGTGGACCAAAGCGCGCGACTGCAAAATTTCTAAGATCATGTTTAAAACCTATGATATTAGACCCAAAAAGTAGCTCATATCTCTGAAGAGAAGACTTAAGGCTCACGATGGGCATACTAACTGGACACAGTCTTCGGGCGTCACATGCTTATACGCTAGGCCTCGTCAGCAACAGCAGGTGTAGGAAGTGCGAGTTGCAGGAAGAAACGGTTGAGCACGATCTCGCCAGGTCAACTCTCTAGCTATTCGGGATGGCAGAGTTGCCGAACCTCGAGGCAGAAATTAAGCTAGGTCCTAGAAAATTTCTAGTATAGTCATTGCACTTGATTGGGGCTCTTCCGTTTGGTCGTCATTCAAATTCTGGTAACACCATTCAATATTTGTGAGGTCTTTGTTGACCGGCCATTTAACCTATGCTTACCTATGCAAAAAATATGCTGTTATCTATTTTTATCATATCTTGGAAGCCATAGGTGGTACGTGAAAAGTTTAACATTCGTTTTATTACCTTGGCAGTTTTTTTATAAAAAATACTAGCCGACCCGGCAGACGTTGTTTTGCCCTAAATTTGGTCTATCTGCATACATTTTAAAGAGCTTTTTCCGTCTAACTCTGCCCTCGCCCCTCTACACTTTTTCCTAATCTTTGTATTCACTCCTCCCTCCGTATTTGTCGCTTCATCTATCTCCATCTTCGTCTCATTCTATATCTTCTCAGTCTCCTTCCCCTTCTCTCTTTTCTCTTCTCTCAAGTTTTTCTCATTCTTCTTCATATTTTATTGCCAGTCCCAGAGGGTGGTGTGTATTTTGTTCAAGTCCGACTCCGAGTCTCAGTCCCAGTACCAGTCCTAGTCCTAATCCCAGTCCCAGTCTGTCTCTGGTCTACTTCCCGAAAAAAAGCGTTGTAAATACTAATAAAGGCAAATTTATGTGGGACGGGAACACCGCAGTGGACGAAAGACCTAAACTTACATACCTTAAAATCAACCTTAACATAGCAACGAAGCGTCTTTTCAACAGAACAGTTTTGCAAGTTCAATTTTAAAACAGTTTCAGTTCTGTCCAGCTCGCGAATCATCACGCTTCAACAGTTAAATATAATAGACACTAAAAATAGTTTTAAACCTAAATCTAAGTGCGTATTAAATATATTAACTATAAAAATAAACATTTAAATATAAAAATAAACATTCAAATATGAAATAAACATTTGAAAATTAAATAAAGATCTATTTTACTACAAATTGGTGTCAGAAAAAGGATTCGGTTTCTTACGCGAGCGGCGACGCGAAATACTTAGAAAGCGTCAGTGATAATGAAAATGCAAAGCCTTCGTATCGAAGTACAGTGAACATGCTTGCGAATGGAAAATTTCTAAAAAAAATTTCTATTGTATGTGGCAGTTGACCGAAATATTAGTGTTTGTTCATATGAAAATTATTTAAACTTTTCGTAAATGCAAAATCTAAAGTGTGCAAATTCGCTTTAGAAATTTGACAAAGAGTAACATTTTGTTGAAAGCGTGGCAGTGGCCGAATAGCGCTATCGTGTGTGTATGCAGTTGCTAAGAGGCATACAGTACTTGTTGTTGGCTTTGTAACAGCGTGGCAGAGGCCGTACAGCGCTAGTGGTGCGAATTGCGATTTGTGTGGCAGAGGCTGGAAACACGAAATGGGGTGAATTCGAGTATCAAAAGCTGCAACAACGAGCTACGTGTGACGTTAATTTGAAAATCAGCGAGAAGTTGTTGGTGTGGTGTACAAGCAATTGAAATTCAACAAGAAGTTATTGGTGTGTATACGAAATTTTCGTTTAGTGCTGTGGAAGGAGCAGAACAAGTAAGCGGCAATACAATATTCTAATTAGAACCAAATATCGGCAAGCAAGGTGGTGAAAGTGAAGTTGGAGAAGGCGAGCGGTAGAAGAGTAAGAGTAGATTAGCAAATAAGCGAGTAAGAAAATAGAAAATTTTTATAAATTCTAAACGTAAATGTAGTTATTTCTATTTCACTTTATCAACCCCGATTTCGTAGAGTAGTCAGTAATCAAACAAAAGTGAGCAAAAGAAGTAGATCGTAAAATAAAATTGAAACTTCTGTCATTTCAATCTAAATATGTAATTGCACTTTAAAACTTTTATAAATTCATGTATGTTCCTTTTGAAAGCTCTAAGCATAACATAAAATGAAAATTTGTGTCGAAAGTATATGCATCTCTTAAAGATTGTATTTCAATGGTTTGATTTATGTGAACGAGAAGAATAAGAAGGATTAACTTATGATTTCCTTAAAATATCGGAAAATGTATGTTTGTTTATTTCTTGCATTGTCCAATTAGAAAAGCTCTCGTGGAGAAGTTGAACTGAGTTAAATTGTGTGCATACATAAATGCGGTGAATTAAAATTAATGCAGAATACCTGTGTATATGTAATTGAGCAATTATAGAAAATCTGTTGACAAATTGGTGAAGTGTAGCAAAGCAAGTACACTCATGTAAAAAACATATTAAAGTTATGCAAAATTAGATATTCGTAAATTTTTAACGTAAAAAACAAAATTGTTTGGAAAGTTTCTTGTCAATATTTTGCCGTCTAAAACCGCATAGTTTTTTTTTTTTTTTGTTTTTTTGTTTTTGCTTTATTGATGGCGTATTTTAAAAATAATACAATGTTTTCTCGAAAAAAATACATTTTGTATGAGAAGATAGCTTAATATGTATGCATATTTGCTTCCTGCGCTGTCAACTGCGTTAAGTACACTAGTTTACATTTAAATTATTTTAGTACATACTAACAAGTGTGTTGTACCAGCTTAAATATACTGGCGCCGAATTATTTTAACATACTTACTTACTGTGTTTTTTTTTTTTTTTTTTTTTTTTTTTATAAAAAACATAAGAAAAAATTACATATATAGTATTTTACAGGCTAAAGTTATAACCTAGTAACAAGAGGCTTTTAACTTGCCTCTTTAAATGCAAATAATTGGAACATATTTTAACATTGTCGGGCAATTTATTAAACATTCTAGCACCATAGCTACGTATTGAATTTGTGCTTCTTTGAGTACGGAAAAAACAAGTTTTTATATATAGAGTATTTCTAAAGTTATAGCTTAGATTTCCTGCGAAATTTAAATCAAGACTATGTTTAATCAGATTGTTTTTGATTTTGAAAACAATGAGCAGTGTCTGTATTTTCTAACGTCTAACCTATTTTCATAAAGCCTGATAGTGGGAGTTATTCTAGAAAGTAACAGGATATTTTTTATTATTTTGTTTTGAAGTATTTGTAACTCATTTATTTTATTTTCTGCACATCTGCTCCAGATTGGGTTTAAATACGTTAAACGTGACATAAAGTACGCATCGTATAATAGCCACAATTGTTTTCTGGGTATATTATTTCTACTTCTATATATACGAAATTTAGCGGTATTAAGTTTCAATCTAGTTATATGCTCGTGCCATTTTAAATTCGTGTCGAACCATATTCCCAGGTATTTCAATTTGTCTACCCTCGTGATAATTTTGTTATCAAATGCAAAACCAGGAAAATCTGTAATGCTCGGTATGGGTTTGAAGTTGTTAAAAATAATGAAATGTGTTTTTTCTAAATTAATTTTTAATAAATTACAATCAAACCATTTTTTTATCTCATCCAAATCTGTCCTAATGTTGGTGATTAATTCTTCTCACGTACTTGCAGAGTACATGAAGGTTCCATCATCAGCATAAAACTGGGGAACACCCTTAAGATTTAGTCTTAGTACATTATTAGTATATATTATAAACAGAGTTGCTGCTAGTTTTGATCCTTGCGGTACGCCAGTTTTAATTTCCAAGGTGGAACTCGTTGTATTATTTATTTGTACCAACTGTTTTCTGTTGGTTAAAAAGGTTTCAAATATCTTCAGTTCCTTGCCTTCCAAGCCTAGTTCAGCTAACTTACGAACCATTATCTTTATATTTACTGAGTCAAAAGCTTTTGATAAATCAATTGCCAAGAGAGCCACATAATTCTTTTTATCAATATTTTCGTAGATATACTCTGTGCACGATATGCACGCTGCCATGGTGTTGGAGCATTCTACAAAGCCAAACTGGTTTTTATCAATTATATTGTTTTGTGCTAGAAATGTTGTAAGTCGATCAAGAAGTGAAATCATTTCAGTCGAAATAAGTTTTCTCATAATAAGAAGTTGAAGTGTGACGAGTCACAATGAACAGGGACGATATTTTAAAGTTAAAAGTAGATGAATTGAAGGAAAAGTTATCTGAGTTGGGGTTGTCAACTAAAGGACGAAAGATGACTTTACAAGATAGGCTTCTTGAGCATTACGGCCTTACTGTAGATGATGACAACGGTGTCGAAGGCTCTGAATATGGCGATGCTGGTTCGTCACCTCCAAGTGAAACCCAGTGCCAAACATTATATCGTACGCCATTTACATTACGCGATATTGCAAATTCATTAACGTCTTTTAGTGGTTCAGGGTCTTTGTCGGTCGAAGATTGGTTGGAAGATTTCAATGAAAATGCTGAGGCTGTTCATTGGAATCCGCTACAAAAATTTATATATGCAAAGCAATTGCTTAAAGGTGCGGCTAAACTTTTTATATGAAGTCAAAGAGGAATTGTGATTGATACATTAGCGCAGGCATTAGGAGCTAAGTTTGGTATTGCAGTTTCCGCAGCTGAAGTGCATCGTACGCTAAGAAATCGCCGGAAACGTCAGAACGAAGATTATAAGGAGGACCTTTATAGTCTCATGGAGTTAAGCAAACCAATTAAACTAGACGATGTGAGTTTAATTGAGTACTTTATAGAGGGTATACCTGACTCACGGCAAAACAAAGTTAATTGTATAAGGCAAAAACAATATCAGAGCTAAAGGGGCAAATTCGGGTCTACGAGAAGGTAAGATCTAGCCGCCATCAAGTGGTTAGTTCAAGCTTTGGCCAAACAGCCGATAAAATGACCTCGAATTCCAAGTCAGATGAACAAAAAGTAAAGACCAAACGATGTTTTAAGTGCGTTGATGCTGCACATATAGCAAACGATTGTAAACAGGTACAGATCAAGTGTTATAAGTGTGGACAACCAGGTCATCGTGCCGCTGATTGTAGCGATACGAAACGTTCGGTCAAAATCGTAAACGTTAGCGTAAATACGTTGGGGGGTGAGTCATGCCCAACAGCAGGTGAAATAGAGCGATGCATTTTTAAGGATTTGATGTACAATGGTGTTACCTTTTCGGCATTAATCGACACCGGTTGCGACCTTTGCTTGATACGCTATGACATCCTACTTATGTTCGGTGGGGATATCGAATTGCGCAAGGATAGACGTAAGCTAAGAGGTATAAGCGGTAGTGTTCTTAATACATTAGGTAGCTTTATAATTCCCGTTCAAGTTGACGATTTGTAGCTTGCAATTACTCTCCATGATGTGGGAGAGCGTGACATGCATTACTCGGCGATAATCGGCAACACCATACTCAAGAAGGTAGATATAATTGTGTCGGAGGAGTCGGCTAAATGTAAAGCCAAAAGTGAAACTGAAAATAAGTCACAAAGCGGTAGTATTTTAGGAGATCCGGATACGTGCGCTAGTGAGATTGAGGAGAAGGAAAAGCAGCAAGGAAAGCTGGAAGTGCTAGAAGAATTTAAGAGTATGTGCTGTATAGTAGAAGAATTTGAGACTAGTGAACCAGATGTCGACTTGTTACATTTGCTCAACGTTGTGAAATCCTTCATTGCTAGTTATAAGCCGGAAAAGGTGAGTGAATCTCCAGTCAAAATGGAAATTCTACTTACCGATGATATTCCGATCTATGAAAGGCCTAGGCGTATGTCTTTCGCGGACAAGAAATGTGTAGATGACCAGGTAGCAAAATGGCTAGAAGAAGGTATAATTCAACGGAGCACATCAGAATATGCATCCGCTATTGTGTTAGTGTCCAAGAAGGATGGTAGTAAGCGCCTTTGTTGTGACTATAGGCGGCTAAACGCGAAATTCGTTAGAGATAATTTTCCAATGCCCCTATTAAATGACGTTATTGATAGATTGCAGGGTGCTCTTGTTTTTACGACTCTCGATTTAGCCAATGGATTTTTCCATGTACCGGTCGAGGATAGTTCTAGAAAGCATACGGCTTTTGTAACCCACAACGATCAGTTTGAGTTTTGCTATGTCTCATTCGGAATTTCAAAATCGCCTGCCGTGTTCTCGCGATTCATATTCGCTGTCTTTAGGGATTTGATTCAGAATGGCACAGTCGTGACTTATATGGATGACCTCATTATTCCCTCCAAGGATGTAGATGAGGGCACCCAGAAGCTAGAGCACGTGCTAAATAGAGCGGCAGAGTACAATTTAAAAGTAAAATGGAGTAAATGTGGATTTCTCGTGCGTAGAGTGGACTTTTTGGGGTACGTAGTGGAAAATGGTACCATAGCACCATCAGAGGCAAAAACTCAAGCCGTTGCGAATTTCCCTATATCTCATGATAAAAAGTCTTTGCAGCGTTTTCTCGGCTTAACGTCGTATTTCCGGAGATTCATAGAAGGTTACGCGGTGGTAGCTAAACCCCTTTCGGATAACCTTAGAAAATATTCAAAATTCGAATTGAGAGATGCGGAGATAGCCGTTTTTCAGCAGCTGAAGGCAGCTCTGATGAAAGCACCCGTTTTAAAACTATACAATCCTAAGGCAGTTACTGAAGTGCACGCAGATGCCTGCCTCTTTGGTTATGGCGCTGTTTTCATGCAAAAAGACACAGATGACCAGGCATTTCAGCCTGTGCAGTTGAGCCGTAAGTGCAAGCCAGCTGAAGAAAGATACCATTCGTATGAGCACGAAGTGTTGGCTATAGTAGAGGCCCTCAAGAAGTGGCGCGTTTATTTACTGGGTATCAGATTCAAGATCATAACTGATTGAAACGCCTTCACGATGACGATGAAAAAGCGCGATATTCCGTCAAGAGTATCTCGCTGGGCAATGTTTTTGCAGGACTACAGGTATGAGATTGAACACCGCAGTGGCTCGAAAATAAAGCACGTGGATGCACTGAGCAGAGTGTCGTGTTTGATGCTCGAGAATACGTTGATACATAGGTTGCGGCAGGCACAAAATGATGACCATTGGGTAAGGGCAGTTTGTACGGTGTTGGGAAAGGATAGCTACGAAGATTTTTGTCTTAAGTATGACATCCTCTACAAGGATCCCATCAAGGAACTAATAGTCGTCCCATCGGCTATGGAGGATGAAATAATTATGATGGCACATAGGCAAGGTCATTTTTCTATTGCAAAGACGCACTTGAAAAAACGTATTATATTCCTCAAGCGACCCCTAAAATCACCAGGATTGTAAGGAGCTGTGTGGAATGTATTGTAGGAGAGAGCAAGTCAGGTAAAAAGAAAGGGTTCTTAACCCCGATAGATAAGCAGGACAGACCTTTGGGTACCTACCATGTCGACCACGTAGGCCCAATGGAGCAGACCGCTAAATACTATAGTTACATATTTGTGGTTGTTGACGCATTCTCTAAGTTTGTGTGGCTTTATCCAACCTGAAATACTGCGGCAGATGCTGTCATAGACCGACTCAAAAGGCAGGCTTCTGTGTTTGGAAACCCAGGACGAATTGTATCGGCTCGAGGAGCCGCATTTACCTCAAATTCGTTTAAAGAGTATTGCGAAGCGGAGGGTATCGAATACCTTTTGATTGCTACCGGCGTACCCCGTGGAAATGGTCAAGTGGAGCGCATCCATAAGATCATTATATCGATGCTGTCTAAGCTTTGTTCAGAAAACCCAGGTCAGTGGTACAAACACGTAGAGCGTGTTCAGCAGACCGTAAACAATTCTCCATCAAGAAGCACGAGGTTTACACAATTTAAGCTGTTAAATTGAGTCGAGATGCGAGTGAATACTGAACCTAGGCTGGCTGAATTGCTGAAAGATGCAGCTGTACAAGAGTTAGACGAAGAGCGTGAGAATATACGTAAAGAAGCACAAGCAAGTATTAGCAAGATTCAAGAAGAGAATAGGAATACGTTTAATAAGAACAGGAAGGAAGAGAATATGTACCGTGTAAATGATTTAGTAGCCATTAAGCGAACACAATTCGCTGCTGATTAAAGTTAAAGCCGAAATTTCTAGGACCGTATAAAATCAGTAAAGTTTTAAAGCATGGGAAGTATGAGGTTGTAAAAATAGGAGACCACGAAGACTCCGGCCGTACAATTTCTGTTGCTGAATTTATTAAGAAATGGGAGCCTTCGGTTCAACCGGAGCAACCATTCGAGCCGAATGAAGCGTCAGGAGGGCCGAATGTGGGACGGGAACACCGCAGTGGACGAAAGACCTAAACTTACATACCTTAAAATACAACCTTAACATAGCAACTAAACAACTCTGCTTAACGAAGCGTCTTTTCAACAGAACAGTTTTGCAAGTTCAATTTTAAAACAGTTTAAGCTCTGTCCAGGTCGCGAATCATCACGCTTCAACAGTTAAATATAATAGACACTAAAAATAGTTTTAAACCTAAATCTAAGTGCGTATTAAATATATTAACTATAAAAATAAACATTTAAATATAAAAATAAACATTCAGATAGAAATAAACATTTGAAAATTAAATAAAGATCTATTTTACTACATTTATATACCGAATTTCAGGCAAATCGAATAGGCCGTATTTAAATAGGTATGTAGGTATAATTAATTCATGTCTTTATTTCGGCTTCGCATGCATATTTATCAGTTTTGCCAGGTTGATGCGACTAAATCGAATATCACAATGAAAATTACTTTAAAGCTCTCAGCAACAGCTTTCATTTGATATCCATAATACACACACATTCTAGGGTATCCGGGTCCATGTTTTGGCCAATATCTCGAGATCCTAGTTACCCGGCGGTGTAAAACTTACTCTGTACTAAAGCACACATCAACAGCTTCAATTAGATACCCATAATGTAAAAACGCATTCTAGGTGTATTCGGGTCCATGTTTTGGCCTATATCTCGAGACCCTAGTCACCCAGCGGTGTAAAACTTACTCTGTACTAAAGCACACATCAATAGCTTCAATTTGTTATCCATGTTTTGGCCTATATCTCGAGACCCTAGTCAACAATAGGTATGAAAATTACCCTCTACTAAAGCGCTCATCAACAGCTTTCATTTGATATCCATATCCTATAAACACATTCTAGGGATGCCCGTGTCCACGTTTTGGCCTATATCTGGAGACTCTAGTCACCCAGGGGTATGAAAATTACTCACTACTAAAGCACTCATCAACAGCTTTCATTTGTAGTCCATATTCTATAAACACATTTTAGGGGTACGCGGGCCCCCTTTTGGCCTATATCTCGAGACCCTAGTCACCCAGCGTATGAAAATTACCCTCTACTAAAGCACTCATAACAGCTTTCATTTGATATCCATATTCTACAAACACATTCTAGGGGTACCCGGGTCCACGTTTTGGCCTATATCTCGACACCCTGTGCGTCGAACCTGAATTTTCTTTGTTATAAATCTCACGGAGCACGAGACCTTTCCAACGAATGCAAAACCGCGGAAACTCTTCGTGCATTCTGGAGTTATAGCGTCAGGAAAGAAAACCCGATTTATTTTTATATTATATAAATTACGGTGCAAAAGGGAAACTTTCATTGCCGACACAATTTTTCGCAAATTAATCAAAATTACCCAAACTAGTTTTTCAAGTACTCGAAATTGTCTTAATGTAATAAACTTTGTAACAGGGCTTAACTTTGTCCAGGATTCCTTATAGCAACGCACAATTCTTGCTGCGTGTAGGATGGAAAATTTACAGCGATTGTCGACTCGTCCATATTCAAGCAGGGATTGTGCGAGAACAGTAAAGCATACTACAAAGTTTATAGCATCAAACTAAAGATAATTGAGGCTGCGTGTGAGTTTGCCTAAATTTTAGGTACCTAAACGAATATTCCACTGAAACATTCCAGCACTGAAATAATTTAGGTAAACAGTTAATAAAACTGTGCGAGTTAAACTGGCTATCTAAATAATTTTTTAGCTAGGAAAGTGATAAGAAAATTTTAAATTTTTCCCGTTTCTAATATTTATGCATGCACAGAGTAGGGGGCACTACGGTCCATAACAAGTAAATCACCTCTAGATAGAAAACAAGAAACTTCAGCCACTCCGGGGAATGTGGCAACATTTTTACTAGCTGTTAGAGAGGTACGTCCGCCATGATATTGTTTACACTCGGCATATGAACTATATCTCACGAACTGAACATGCATAAATAATTTCTTTTGAAATGTCTCAACGACAGTTTCCAGTGATTTAGGTTTTTGGTCTATTTAGGTAACAATTTAGGCGAACTCACATCCAGCCTTAGAGATCTTAAAAAAAAATCTTGGGCAACTTAAACGTAAAAGGAAGTGAAATCGATAAGTTTATCAAAAAGTGTGCCCGACAATGATAATTTGGCTTTGCGCTGCAATACATTTTTATTAGTTTATTGTAAACATGGCAAAGGTAAAAAATGTGTCACAAATAAAAGGAATTTTAAAATTTTCATGTACCAGCTATGGTTTCCGAGATACTGATTAAAATAGATAACAAAATTTTTTTTATTACAAAATATTCGCACGGCAGATCTGAGCTTAAGCTTTCCGTAATGAACGCGAGAAGCTGAGACGGGTTAGTCTTCAACGCGAGAAGCTGAAACGGGTTAGTCTTCCACGCGAGAATCTGAAACGTGTTAGTCTTCCATGGGGCCGACGATTTAAGTTGAAGTTACGAGACTAGTTACATTAAAAAATTTTTTGTAAGTTTTTTAAATGGGTGACTCCTCGGAAGTTCAGTCTAGAAAATATTTTCTTCATAAATTAATTTGCCACACGCCATTTCCCAGATTTCCTTCGGAGTCGGCGTAAAACACATAGCTGCCGCCAATAAGTGGGAAAGTTAAAAAAGCCAAAAATCTGGAAAAAGATCTCCACAGGCAGCGAAAATATAAAAGTTACATTTATAATTTATTTTTTGAAATTATCAAAAGTATTTTATCATCGCTATAACTAAACGGTTTTATTTAACTTGACCCTGTGTAGCGAGCATTGTTTACAAATTTTGTAATCGAAATTTCAGTAATTTCCCGATAAGCTAAAAGCTTGAAACTTGGAATATAGTACCCGATAACAATGCAATAAAAAGAAGAAAAAACTCTACTAGGTGGCGCATGGATCGATATATTTCAAACAAGTAAGGAAGGCTAAGTCCAGGTGTAACCACACATTACATACTCAGCTGAGAGCTTTGGAGACAAAAAAAGGGAAAATCACCATTTACGAAAATGAACCTAGGGTAACCCTGGAATGTGTTTGTATGAAAAGGGTATCAAATGGAAGGTATTATAGAGCATTTTAAAAGGGAGTGGGCCATAGTTCTATAGGTGGACGCCATTTCGGGATATCGCCATAAAGGTGGACCAGGGGTGACTCTAGAATGTGTTTGTAGGATATGGGTATCAAACGAAATGTGGTAATGAGTATTTTGAAAGGGACATTGCCTTAGTTCTATAGGTGGACGCCATTTCGGGATATCGCCATAAAGGTGGACCAGGGGTGACTCTAGAATGTGTTTGTAGGATATGGGTATCAAATGAAATGTGGTAGTGAGTATTTTAAAAGGGAGTGATCCTTAGTTTTATAGGTGGACGCCTTTTCGAGATATCGCCATAAAAGACCAGGGTGACTCTAGAATCTCTATGTACGATATGGGTATCAAATGAAAGGTGTTAATGTGTATTTTAAAAGGGAGTGGGCCTTAGTTCTATAGGTGGACGCCTTTTCGAGATATCGCCATACAGGTGGACCAGAGGTGACTCTAGAATGTGTTTGTACGATATGGGTATCAAATGAAAGGTGCTAATGAGTATTTTGAAAGGGACATTGCCTTAGTTCTATAGGTGGACGCCTTTTCGAGATATCGCCATAAAGGTGGACCAGGGGTGACTCTAGAACGTGTTTGTACGATATGGGTATCAAATGAAAGGTGTTCATGAGTATTTTAAAAGGGAGTGGGCCTTAGTTCTATAGGTGGACGCGTTTTCGAGATATCGCCATAAAGGTGGACCAGAGGTGACTAGAATGCGTTTGTACGATATGCGTATCAAATGAAATGTGTTAGTGATTATTTAAAACGTAGTGGGCCTTAGTTCTATAGGTGGACGCCTTTTCGAGATATCACCATAAAGGTGGACCAGGGGTGACTTTAGAATGTGTTTGTACGGTATGGGTATCAAATTAAAGGTATTAATGAGGGTCAAAAAAGGGAGTGGCCCTTAGTTGTATATGTGAAGGCGTTTTCGAGATATCGACCAAAATGCAGACCAGGGTGACCCAGAACATCATCTGTTGGGTACCGCTAATTTATTTATATATGTAATACCACGAACGGTTTTCCTGCAAGATTCCAAGGGCTTTTGATTTCGCCCTGCATAACTTTTTCATTATCTTCTACTTAATATGGTAGGTGTCACACCCATTTTACAAGGTTTTTTTAAAGTTATATTTTACGTCAATAAACCAATCCAATTACCATGTTTCATCCCTTTTCTCATATTTGATATAGAACTATGGCATTTTTTTTCATTTTTCGTAATTTTCGATATAGAAAAAGTGGACGTGGTTATAGTCCGATTTCGGCCATTTTTTATACCAAGATAAAGTGAGTTCAGGTAAGTACGTGAACTAAGTTTAGTAAAGATATATCGATTTTTGCTCAAGTCATCAATTTAACGGCCAAGCGGAAGGAAAGGCGGTCGACTGTGTATAAAAACTGGGCGTGGCTTCAACCGATTTCGCCCATTTCCACATAAAACAGTTATCGTCTTAGAATCTATGCCCCTACCTAATTTCACAAGGATTGGTAAATTTTTGTTCGAATTATGGCGTTAAAATTATTCTAGACGAATTAAATGAAAAAGGGCGGAGCCACGCCCATTTTGAAATTTTCTTTTATTTTTGTATTTTGTTGCACCATATCATTACTGGAGTTGAATTTTGGTATAATTTACTTAAATACTGTAAAGATATCAATTTTTTTGTTAAAATTTGATGCAAATTTTTTTTTTGTAAAGTGGGCGTGTTCGCCATCCGATTTTGCTAATTATTATTTAGCACAAAAATAGTAATATGAGCAACGTTTCTGCCAAATTTCATCATGATATCTTCAACGACTGCCAAATTACAGCTACCAGGTTTCATTGCTTTATCCGTCTTTGGTAATGAATTATCGCACTTTTTCTGTTTTTCGAAATTTTCGATATGGAAAAAGTGGACGTGGTTGCAGTCCGAGATGAGCACCCAGGAACCCACATACCAAATTTCATCAAGATACCTCAAAATTTACTCAACTTATCGTGTTTACGGACGGCCGGACATGGCTAAATTAATTTCTTTTTTCGCCCAGATCATGTTGATGTATAGAATATATCTACCTCGATTAGTTTATGCCGTTACGGAATGCCGTTATGCGAACCAAGTTAATATACTCTGTGAGCTCTGGATCATATTTGGATCATATTTGGAACCCATATTACATACAGAAATAAAAATCGCTTTGTTGAAACAAATTACCGCTAGGTGGCGCGTGGATATTCAAAATAATCGTGGTCTGTTTTGGCTAATATTTAGAACACATCTTACATACAGAAATAGAAATCGCTTCATGAACAAAAAATCATGCTAGGTGCCTCAAGGATCGAGATATTCACAAAACTCGTATTTGTTGTCCGATTTGCTCATACTTGGAACAAATATTACATACAGTCCGGTAGAAGTGACATCAAAATACTTTGGAGTTCGAGGAGGGCAAGCATATGTGGCGCTAAGTAAAGTCTTTGGAAGGATTATCTATTGAGGAGTTAGATTGTAACAAATTATCAGGAAACAGTCCTTGTAATAATATGAACTAAATAAATTGAGAAAAAATAGGCTGATCATTTACGTTGCGGCAATGGCGCACCCACGTAATTGTTAGAAGAATATGTTTAGGCGAGCAAAAGGAAGAAAATAAAAACACCAAAAAGGTTTCGTGTTATTGAAAGGAAGTACAAATGGTCTTTTATTAAATGTATTGAAACAACAAGTGTTTGGAAAAATCAACAAATGTTGAGAAATATGACATTAAAATATTTGAAAAAGATTAGCACTTACGTGAACGTGAGAATCCGTGTTTCCTTGCTGGCTGCTGTATTCAAAAAGGACGAGCCCCTTTGCAACAAAAGCCTATGAACCCACGATATAGCACCTACGTTGGGTTTCCCCGCAACAAAGTTCCTACACCGCGGGCGCATAGCTGAAGGGTATAAATACACATACGTACTACCACTCACAATTACGTGCTACGCGTCACCCATATGGTCGCCAAGCCTAAAAATTACCCACTGGAAGAAGCTACAGGCCTGCCAAAATACTGCTCTCAGAATTGCCACGGGCTGTCTTCTTATGTCCCCAGAACACCATCTACATAATGAGGCGAGAATACTCCCCATCAGGGAAAGAAACGAGATGCTGACCAAACAGTTCCTGTTGAATACCCAGAAACCTGGGCATCCCAACAGACATCTGATTGACGAGCCAGCACCGCCTAGGGGCTTAAGGAGTCATCTCCGTAAGCATTTTGAGGAAATACGGCATCTGAGAACACAGCCGTATGAAGCGAAAAAACATAAGCAGGTCCTTGGTGAACTCCACAAACAGGCGTCGGACCTTTATGCCGGGAATTGCCCGGTGAACCCAGTACTCAAAGTAAAGTATCCAAAACTTGCGGAAGAGGAACGCATACTCCCCAGGGAAACGCGTGTCACTCTGGCTCAACTTCGTTCTGGATACTGTAACAGGTTAAACTCTTACCTATCCAGAATCAACCCCGACATACAAAATGTATGCCCCGCTTGCAATGTGTCCCCACATGACACCAACCATCTCTTTAATTGTAATGTGGAACCAACGCCTCTAACACCCCTTTCCCTATGGTCCACCCCTGTTGAAACAGCAAGTTTCCTTGGACTCCCGTTAGAGGATATTGATGACAGTTTGTGATCGGTCGCGTCTGTTAGGTGGGGCGAAGCACTGCTACAACAACAACAACAACCACTCACACATGCCTGTGTGCTAGTAACAACAAGCATGTATGGGTGGCAGTTAATTATGTTACGAGGGGGGCAGATATATTTAGGTCTGTGAAGGAAGGAAGTACAATGTTAAAATATTTGAAAAAGATTATCACTTACGTGATCGTAAGAATCCGTGTTTCCTTGCTGGCTGCTGTATTCAAAGAGGACGAGCCCCTTTGCAGCAAAAGCCTATGAACCCACGATACAGCACCATCGTTGGGTTTCCCCGCAACAAAGTTGCTACACCGCGGGCTCATAGCTGAAAGGTATAAATACACATACGTACTACCACTCACACATGCCTGTGTGAAGTAACCACAAGCATGTGTGGGTGGCAGTTAATTATGTTACGAGGGGGCAGATATATTTAGGTCTGTGACCTAAACATAGGCAATTAAATAAAAACTTGAAAATAAAATAATTACAAAAAAGTTTAACGGGTTTATTAGAAAGAATACTTACATTAAGTAATAATAATACTAAAAGCTAGAAAATAATAATGTAGGTCCCATATACTAGTCGTCACACTCCGCATCAATCTACACTCATAGACAAACGCCGTTCTAAAATCCAGCACCACCGAACTGAATTCGAGCTTTTCATGTTCTTACTTTTTTTTTCTAGAAAAACGAACAACCAGTGCTTAAAACAACAACTTTGTGCATGAACTGACACCATTACCTAACTATAACTGTGCTCCCATTTGAAATAAGGAAACTAGATTTTTCTAATATCTTTGTCAGAGTGCACAATTTAAACATGTTAACGATTGAAAACTATTTTCGTTTCAGGTACAGAGGAAAGAAATCTCCAGATGCAATACTCGCTGAAATTTGTTGGTAGTATAAAAGCACCTTTGAAGAAGGGGAAGACGTGGAAAAGAGGAAGAAGGGGAAGACAGAGATGAAATTCCAGAATATCAGTTGGACCAATTTATTGACCTTTCTGATGATGACGACGAGCATATTAGAGAGAGCAGTGATGTTGATCCACAGCCGCCTGCTAAACGGCGACTGGCCAAATCATTAATTTAATTTATTTAATGTTTATACTTAAAACTTTTTATAACTAACATTTCAAAATTATATTTTTTTCCATATTTTTATAATTTCTGTTCCAATGCTTCTTTAAAACTAAAAAAAAAAAATTTCCAACATTTTACTTCATAAGCACTACAAAAAGTTTCTAAATAAATTTTTTTTTTAATTTTAATTGTTGCACAGGTCTCTAGCAATAATTTAGATTTAACACATTAAAAAAACATCATTTAGTCGACGAGTTATAGCCAAAAAACCATTAAAACAATATGCTGAAAGTCGGCATTTGACTGAAAAGTTCGAAGGTCGATTAAAAATAAAATTCGAAATAACATAAACAAACGCCGCGATACGGGTCTTCTTATTTAGCCTGTATTTTCACCCCTCATTCTCAGAATCGACCTAACTTTTGCTAACCTGAATTTGTTCCACAGTGTATAATGAGAACAATGTTCTTAGATTAAGTGCAATGTTCTTAAATTAAGTTAAAGAAAAAAGAAACCTATAGTTCGTGTGCACCACAATGTTAAACACAACATTTGGCACAAGTTATCGAGCAGTTGTAGTGGCCCAGAGGTAATGATGTTGCGGTTGCGATGGTGTGGTGTGAGTTCGATCACTGTAAAACTTTGAAATTTTTTAAAACAATTTTTATCTTCTATTTTTTTTTAGCTTTTATTTTCCGTTAAATTCGATTTGCCGTTTTTACTTAAACTTTTGGATTTTAATGATAATTTTATTTGTTATTAATGACAACTCAATTATTATTAAGGAAAATAAATGTGTACCTATTAATAGAATATCCTTCTCACTCTCACCAATGATCAAGCGCAACCCGTTCTTGAATTGGACACGAAAACTGCTAAATCGACCACAAATCGTTCTCGAAGCTGGGAACGAAAAATCTTAAATGAAGCACACATAGTGCTTGAAATGAGTACAGAATGTTCACACACATCAATACCAAACATAAAATATGAACGGCGTTCTTGGAAAACCTGTTCTTAAAACAAGCCCATCGGCCACGAGTTATTAAAAGCGTACTTAACAGACTTTTGTCAACGAATGTGATAAATTTTAAATTTGTTTATTTCGTCTTAGAAAATTAAATTTGAAGATTACTTCTTTTATATTTTAAGTTTTAAAATGAGAAAAAAAATCTTTGAATAATAGAAATAGTTAAAGCAAGGAGATCTAACCCATTTATTTCTATTAGTTGTAAGAAATACCATATTAAAGAAATAAATATAAATATTTATTTGCCCGGGTTCATCTAAGAAATTCCCGCCTTCTAGAGAGGACATAAGTTAGATAATAAATACAAAGGACAGTAAGAGTAAAAAATAAAACAATTTCACATTCATACCGCATATAATAGGAGATAACGATAGAACAAGTAAAGACAAGGAAATAATAGTCCATAAAAATAGGCTTAAACCAATATAAAACATCTGGTAGTAATTAAAATAATTTAACAAAAAAAAAAATACTAATAACAGTCGCAGCATAAGCATTCCACTTTACTCGCCAAGCACAAAGAAAAAATCAAATGCCAACACATATTTAAATGAAAAAAAGGGAAACGAATCAGCATAACATGCTCAGATATCAAAAATGAAAAAAAAATCACAAGGTCAATTTAATATCTACACATGACCAAATAAACAATAAGAACACATGTAACGCAAATGTAAGCAAATAAATAAAAAAATAAAGAAAGGTGTCTAAGTTCGGGTGTAACCGAACATTATATATTCAGCGTGAGCTTCAATTGTACATTTCATTTCAGATAAATTGCTTTTCTACATAACACGTGGCACCTCCCGTTTAAAAGAAAAATGTCTCCCCATTTCCTCTTACAGTAAAACTTGACAAGTGAAATATCATTGATTGAAAACTATTTTATGCTAAGTTATAGCTTATTATTCTAGTCTATGACCCTTTTAAACTTGTTTTATATCTAAGTTGCCGTGGTCTTTAACCGATCTCGTCCATTTTTTCCAAAAATATATATTTATATTTTCAGAAGTATTTCCTGCTATAAGGAAAATATGTGTACCCAATTTTGTTACGATATATAAATTTTTCTTCGAGTTATGGCTCCCGAATCATAAAATGGGCGGTGCCCATTTTTTTAAATTTGAAGTTTTTCTTATTTATTTTTATAAATCCACTTGGGAAATTAAATACCATTGATATAAATCTCTTTTTTTGCAAATATATAGCTTATTTTATTCGTCCACGACCCTTTTAAAAATCTTTTATATAAAAGTGGGCGTGGTCCTTAACCGATTTCGTTCATTTTTCTTCGAGGCAATCCCTATAGTAAAGGCAACCTCTCTGCTGAATTTTGTTACGATAGGTTCAACGATTTTCGAGTTATGATTAATAATATTGGCAAATTTGATTATATCACAAGTAGACGGTGTCACGCCCATTTTAAAAAAAATTTTCAAATTTTTATCAAGAGTATCAATGTCAGTCGACGCGTCAAATTTCAACATTCTAGGTGTATTATTTACTAAATAATCAAGTTTTTTGTGTTTTCCAAAATGTTATATATATAAAGAGTGGGTGTGGTTATCATCCGATTTCGCTTATTTTCAACACCAATCTATTCTGGGTTCAGATAAGCTTATGTACCAAATTTTGTGAAGATATCTCAATATTTACTCAAGTTGTCGTGTTAACAGACAGACGGACGGACGTGCGGACGGACATGGCTCAATGAATTTTTGTTTCGATACTGATGATTTTGATATATGGAAGTCTATATCTATCTCGATTTCTTTATACCTGTGCAACCAACCGTTATCCAATCTAAGTTAATATACTCTCTGTGCAAAGCACAGCATACAATACAAATTTATTTTGGCATCAACTTACTATTACTTCATAAATTATGACCGCACAATGATTGAATGTTAAAGAATAATTTGTAAACACAAGCGGATTTTTAGTGGGCCGACACACTTGAAAGTCGATTGTGTCAAATGAATTTTAAATGGGTCACAAATGTAAAATGATACAAAACACATTCAAAATTTGAGGATATAATTTGAATAGCCACACACA
This sequence comes from Eurosta solidaginis, assembly GCF_040869045.1. Lineage (NCBI taxonomy): Eukaryota > Metazoa > Arthropoda > Insecta > Diptera > Tephritidae > Eurosta > Eurosta solidaginis. The sequence continues at coordinate 223,099,397 of NC_090319.1, forward strand.
ATTAGCACACGCACATTGTGTGTGGCCATTCTCCAAAAGCCGGTGGTGTAGCGTTACTGGGAAATGCCCTTCATGCTGAATGCATTTAACAATACAAAATACACACGCACTTATAAACTACAAAAATAGCTAAATGTATCGACCCAAATATTTATGCATTCTCAGCGGAAGTTCACCAATGGGTTATTAATGCTTGCATATGCATATTTGTTAACATTTGTCAATTCGTCATATTGACCAACATACTTACTGATCAGTCACGCTGACCAACATAATTGTCTATCAGTCATATTGACATCGAACCATTTACATACATATGTAATAACGCACCTAAATAGGTCATTCCAATATGCTGACATCGCATACCAGAAATATTGTATACTTAGTTTGTAAGTATTAGTATCTGTAGAATAAGAATATTTTGTATAAAAGGTAAAGTAATTTCCAAATAAAGAAGACTTATGAACGTACATTCAACAACTCAACTTCTACATTGGTTAAAAGAACAAGCGAAATCAGTGATGCAAAGTAGAAAAAATTAATTAATAAATAAAAACTTAGGAAAATTTCGGAAAACGAGCCTGGCACCGCCCACATTTAGTATAAGAAATCCAAAAACTTTTGCAAGCCGTAAATCAGAAGCCGTCAGTATCACTTTGCAATTATGGTTCTTATTATTATATTTAGATCCGAGTAAAATTCATTAGTGACCACGCCCACTTTTTTAAACTTGTGAGAAAATTGGGAAAATTTTGTAAATGGTTCAGGTCAGCTCCGTTTAATAAACCTCTTCACAAAACTTTAAGTATCAAAGTCGAAAGAAAGAGATCGAGTTTAACCAAATTTGTTAAGAACATTGTTTCAATGATAGTAACTAAATAAATAAATGTACGGCGCGATAACCTCCAAACAGATTTTAGGCCAAGCTTCTCGTCCAATTGGCGTCGTGCTCCTTTTAATTTTTCCTATAAATTAGCGGGACGTGACCTAATGTTTTATGCCGACTCCGAACGGCATCTGCAAGGCAGATGAGTTTTCACTGAGAAGCTTTTCATGGCAGAAATACACTCTGAGTGCTTGCCCAATCACTGGCGAGGAGCTACCCCGCTTAGAAAAACTTTATTCTAATTGAAAAAACTTGTTTCTACAATTTTGAAGTTGTTTTGCCCGGGGTTTAAATACTCCTTTGAAATGATTCTCACCTCATACTTAAGTTGAAGAAATATGTACGCCTTAGAACGGTCTTATAAATCACTTGGCCTTATATTCAATCATCTATTGTTTATTTGTGATACTATAAAATACCGTCTGAAATGTTATTTTTAATTTTCACGCTTCATCATTCAACACCCATGTCTTAAAAACCACTTGGCCTTATATTCAATCATCTATTGTTTATTTGGGAAACTATAAAATACCGTCTGAAATGTTATTTTTAATTTTCACACTTCATCATTCAACACCTATGTCTCCCGCTTTGACTTTTCCTAAAGTTGGCGGCCCTATCCCCAAATAGTCCCCTGGAGTGAATCACATTGGTTATAGCCTATCAACCAAGTTTAAATATCACTTACACGTTACGGCTCCGGTTAAAAATGTGAATACGTGCGTCGTCTCAGAAGTCGAAATAGAGCAATGTATCTGTAAAATAAAATCGAATGTAATTGGTGATGACTGCATTACCATAAAATTAGTTAAAATGCTCTTGCCATATATCTTACTAATGCTCACTCACGTCATAAATCACTCATAACTACATTCTGTTTTCCTGATGCTACGGTGCAACCAATTGCAAAAACCAAGTTCGCAAGTTGTCCTAGCGACTTTCGGCCAAATAAGCATCTTACCTGCTCTTTCTAAAGTGTTCGAAAAGCTGTTGTCTGAGCAAATACATGAGCACCATAATTGAAACCAACTGACTCTATTGTGCCTCCTAGAATTTTCTAAAGGTTTCGACTCGGTAAACCATAACTTACTCTGCATAAAGCTAACACATTATTTTGGTCTTGGGGTTTTGCGCAACGAATCTTATGCGGCTCACATTTGTCTAGCCTTAAACCACTGCTGACGGGTGTTCTACAGGGATCTATTCTAGCTCCTTTATTGTTTAGTATTTTCATAAAGCAGGAGGGTGGATCCGTGTGTAGTAGTCCACTAAAGTGGGGAAAGCTTCTGACCGCCATTCACCTGGGAATGGCCAGAGCGATTCTTTTGCATGTGGTTGAAGCAGCTCACTACTGCCGGTCGTTTGCGGCCAAGTATCCTCTGGGTAGCCGCTAAACATCCGTTTAGCGGTGAGCTAATGTGTGAAGGCGACAACCTGGCTAGGCCACTCTGACATAATCGGTTTAAGGGCAATGAATTGGGATTGGTGCAGATGCCCGGCTGGTTGATATCCTCGTCAAAGCAAAATCTGATATCACCGCCATCCAAGAAATGCGTTGGACGAAGCAAGGAAGAAAGAAGATCAAAAATTGTGACATCTATTGGAGTGGCCATACGAATAAGAGCAGTTTCGGCGTTGGATTCGTGGTACGAGAGAGACTTTGTCGCCCAAATTCTGGCGTTCACGCCTGTGGACGAGCGTCTCGCCGCTATCCGAATAAAAAAAAAAATTTTAATATATCATTCATCTGCGCCCATGCGCCGACAGAGGAGAAAGACGATGAGGTGAAAGGCACTTTTTATGAACAATTAGAACGCACATATGAGCGCTACCCCCGTCATGATATAAAAGTCCAGCGCAACAAGAGGAGTGTGTGAACGCTATCGTGAGTTGAAAAGAGAACCGAGACGCATTTTCAGGAAGAAAAAAGCAGAAGCAGGAAGGCGTGAGTGCGAGGAGCTTGAGCTGCTAGTCACCAGGAATAACGCCCGAAAATTTAACCAAAAAATACGGCGACAGGCGGAAGGTTTTACGAGCGGGACAAACTCCTGTAAGAACAAAAACGGCGACCTTGTAGCTTATGTCCAGAGAGTGCTTAGATTATGGAGGGAACACTTCTCTGCTCCCCTAAATGGAGGCAGCGATTCACCGCGCAAAGATGACGAACCCGATCCCGCAATCGATGATGATAGATATATGTCCCCCCGCCCGATTATGACGAAGTTAGAATAGCAATAACAAGATTGAAAAAAACTAGGCCGTGGGCGCTGATGAATTGCCTGTGGAGCTTTTCAAGTACGGCGGCGAGGAGTTGGTAAGGCGCATGCAGCAGCTTCTTCGCAGACTATGGACGGACGAATGCATGCCCGACGATTGGAATCTAAGTGTTCTTTGCCCAATCCACAAGAAGAGGGATACTGCAAAATGCACCAACTATCGTGGAATCAGCCTTCTTAATATCGCATATAAGGTCCTTTCAAGTGCATTGTGCGAAAGATTGAAGTCCACCGTGAATCGGCTGATTGGATCTTATCAGTGCGGCTTCAGACCTGGTAAATCTACCATCGACCAGATTTTCACAATGCGCTAAATCTTGGAAAAAACCCGTGAAAAGAGAATCGACACACATCACCTCTTCGTCGATTTTAAAGCCGCCTTCGACAGCACGAAAAGGAGCTGCCTATATTCCGCTATGTCTGAATTTGATTTCCCCACAAAACTTATACGGCTGTGCAAAATGAATTTAAGCAACACCATCAACTCAGTCAGAATTGGAAAGGGCCTCTCTGAGTCGTTCGAAACTAAACGAGGTTTCAGACTGTGTGACACCTATCGTGCGAATTTTTTAATTTGATGCTGGATAAAATTATACTACCTGCAGAACTTAACCGCACTGGAACAATATTCTAGAAAAGCGTGCAATTACTGGCATATGCTGATGGCATTGATATCATCGGCCTAAACACACGCGCTGCTAATTCTGCTTATTCCAAACTGGAAAAAGAAGCGGTAAAGATGGGTATGATTGTAATGAGGACAAAACGAAGTACCTGCTGTCATCGAGCAACTGTTGGAAGCCATAATTTCGAAATAGTAAAAGACTTCGTTTATTTGGGAACCAGCATCAACACTAGGAACAACATCAGCGCTGAAATCCAGCGAAGAATTAATCTTGCCAATAAGTGCTACTTTGGACTAGGTAGGCAATTGAAAAGTAAAGTCCTCTCTCGGCAAACAAAAATCATACTCTATAAGTCACTTATCGTACCCGCCCTGCTTTATGGGGTAGAAACACGGACCATGACAACAGCAGATGAAGCGGCTTTGGCAGTGTTCGAGAGAAAAGTTCTTCGAAAGATTTATTTACCTCTACGAGTTGGCGATGGCGAGTACCGATGAAGATTTAATGATGAGCTATACGCAGACATCCACATAGTCCAGCGAATTAAAACGCAGCGGCTGCGCTGGCTAGGCCATGTTATGCGAATGAAAGATGATGCTCCGGTCAAGAAAGTGTTTCTATCGGAAACCGCCTTTGGAAGCAGAGGTAGAGGACGGCCCCCCCTCCGTTGGAAGGACCAGGTGGAAAACGATTTAAACTCCCTTGGTGTGACCAATTGGCGCCGGTTGGCGGAGCAAAGGAGCGACTGGCGCGCCTTGTTGGACGGCCATAACCTTTTAGACGGTTAAGCGCGAATTAAGTAAGTAAGTAATTTTCATAAATTTCATCCTGTATATTTGTCACCATATACATACAGCAAGCTGAGATCGCATTCTGCCCATAAGATCGATGTTACGTGCTATATGTTCGAGTTAGACAACTTTGACCATATTTCGAATTGGAGAACATGATTACTAGGGTGTGGAATAGCTGACTATCTGAAGGCCACAAATTGTATTTTTTTTCTGCAAATTTATTATATGCAAGGAACCTAGATATCGTTATGATAAGAGTGAATTGCCAGGTCATCTCGGACCCATGATCTGTTGTACCAAGCTATAACTACCTTACCTCCTTGCGAATATTCTTTGTCAATGCCATTCGTACTTGTAACTCGATACCAATGTCCATTCGCAGTAGTATTAATAAGAGCAACTTTAATTCAGTTTGTGCTTACTACCCGTAAAATACATGAATACTCTCATGTTGAGTTGTTAACAAGTTACGCTATATACATAAATAATATGTTATCTGTGATTATTGACATCATGCTTTATTTGTCTATATCTATATTTTCCTGTTCAAATTGTGTATGCATTGCTTTGAACTGTCAGTTTCTCCTATGAACAAACCTAGATTTAAGGATTATCTGTATTTTTGCTGTTACATATACTATTGTATTATAAGAGATCATAGATCACATTGTACTAATGTGACTTAACAAATAAAATGAATGAATATATTTACCAGGTGAGGCTTTGCCCTTCGCAAGAGCACTCAAAGTAGTGAAGGAAAAGCTTTTCCAAAATAGTCGAACAAATGACCCTAGTGGACAGTCGAACTCCTCTGAAAACTGAAGCTATGTGGTTATCTGTAAGAGTTTTATATTAAAAGGCCGGAAAACAACTGTTTGGACTGAGCATATAACCTAAAACTACCTCTCAATTCGCTCTTAAGTTCCACATATTAACAGAGTTGTGTGGAATCCATTTGGATATTATATCGAAAGTTATTAAAATCTTTTGACTATTACGTACAAATTCAAAATTCATGTATTATAGTACATAATATTAACTTTAACTAACAATAAATTAACATTATAAAAAAAGAAAACTTCCTAACTTTTATATATAGAGGGGCTTCAATTCAGCCAAATTCGAAATAAAAATATATGTTCGAAACATATGCAAAATCAATGTTTATGTATATTTTTCAGCATTCACAAGTGCTTAATATTGGAAACCTGGCAATCCTATGAAATGCATCCCTGTAAAATGCATATATGTACAACAACTATGTTTTTTCAAATTTTCAACGTTGAGTTCAGTTCTAAAATAAACTTCGTACTAGTAACAACGTGTTTTATATTTATTCCGAGCTTCGCTGTAAGTATACGCGCAACAGGTTATGGGCCCAGAGCCTTGTCGGGATAATATTTAAAACGTTTGGAAGTTATCGCGTGTGTCGCAAAAGAGACTTGAATAGAACTGTGTGAAAAACAAAAAATAAAATGAGTTCGCTGTATCAAATAGAAAAGTTGGACGACGCCAACTATGATACGTGGTGTATACAGATGCAGTGCATCCTCGTGCATTCGGACATTTGGAGTGTAGTGAGTGGCGAATTTGTGAAGCCAGACGATGCCACGTTAGAAGCCAAATGGAAGAGCGAAAATGAAAAGGCATTAGCTATGATTATATTGTGTTTGAAGCCATCGCAGTTGGGCTATGTGAAGAATTGTACCAATGCTTTAGATGCTTGGCAAAAATTAAAAAGTGTATACAAGCCAAGCGGTCCAATTCGCAAAGTTACATTGTATAAAAAGTTATTAAGCCTGAATATGTGTGAAAATATAACAATGGCAAAGCATATTCAAGAGTTTGTGTGCATTTCTGAGAAATTGGCAGAATTGGATATTAAATTAAACGAAGAACTTTTAGTGATAATTTTGTTGTCCAGTTTGCCACGAAGTTTCGAGAACTTCGTGATCGCAATGGAGACGCGTGACAGTTTCCCCACCTTCGAAGTTCTAAAAATTAAATTGCTAGAAGAGTACGATCGTCAAGTACAGTCAGAGGGGCAGCATAAAAGTGTGACAAGCCAACAAGTGTTTCTAGCGACTTCGAAAGGGGAAGGTAAAAATCAAAATAGACAATTCAACGGAAAATGCTTTAATTGTGGTAAGCGTGGACATATAGCGTCAAAATGTAAAGCACCGAAAAAAGACAAGCAGAGTGAGAAGAGTGAGCAGTGTTCGTTCGCGACGCTGGCAGCAGCCGATGTCTCAAGCACCAAACGTTCGTCGTGGTGTCTTGATAGTGGTGCGTCGACTCACATATGCAGTGAGAAAAGTATGTTTATATCTCTTAAAGAGAGCAAAGAGAAAGTGATGTTGGCATCAGAAAAGTACTTAGAAGCTACAGGTGTAGGAAGTGTTTTGATTAAAGCAAATTGTAACATTGTTTTAAGAGACGTATTATTTGTACCAACAATGGTAGGCAATTTCATTTCAATCGGCAAAGCCATAAGCAATGGTATGCGTGTAAATTTTGATAAACAATGCGCGATTATAAGAAATGAAAAAGGAAATATTGTGCTAAGAGCAGAGAAGAGAAATAACTTGTATATATTTGAAAGCGAAATGTGTGTACAAAAGTGTTTCAGTGCAGTAGAAGAAAATGCAATGATGTGGCATAAACGATATGGCCATCTAAATTTTCAGAGTCTGCAAGAGCTGTGTAGCAAGAGAATTGTTAAAGGTATAGAGCTAAAAACACTACCTAAAGACATAAATTGTGACGTATGTATGAGAGCAAAAATATGTGTAAAGTCGTTTCCGAAGGTTAGCGATAATAAATCGCAGAATTTGTTAGATGTGGTACACTCAGATGTGTGTGGGCCTATGCCAAAATTGTCACTTGGTGGAGCACGTTACTTCGCGACGTTTATAGATGACAAATCTAGGCGAATGTATGTGTATTTTCTCAAAACGAAAGACGAAGTGTTTGAGAAATTTAAATTATTTAAAAGCTTAGCAGAATGCCAAACAGAGAGAAAAATAAAAGTGCTAAGAACTGATAATGGCAAAGAGTATGTGAATCGCGAATTTGATAATTTTCTAAATGAGTGCGGCATCCAGAGGCAATTGACTGTTCCTTATACGCCTCAGCAAAACGGTGTCGCAGAGCGAGCTAATAGGACAATAGTAGAGATGGCTCGTAGTATGTTAGTAGAAGCAGGTCTCAATGAAAATTTGTGGGCAGAAGCTGTTGCTACTGCAGTGTATTTGCGAAATCGATCGGTAACCAAACAATTAGTAAACAAAACTCCATACGAGGTGTGGACAGGCACCAAGCCGAATGTTAGTCATTTAAGGGTGTTTGGTTCAAAAGCAATTGGGTTAGACAAGAGTCAACAGAATAAATTTAGAGAGCGGGGAAAAGAGTATATTTTTGTAGGCTACTCTTTAACATCAAAAGCGTATAGACTGTATGAATGCGAAGAAAGAAGAATAGTTGAGAAACGCGATGTGATGTTCGATGAAAAGGTATTAGGTAGAATGAAAGCGAAAGAGACAGAAATGGTAACAATTGACACAAATGAAATAAGAAGCAAATTACAACAACCATCAAATGAAATCGACAACAAAGTTCGTATTGAGGAGGAGCAATACGAAACAGCATCGGAAGCAGAGAGCGACGTTAGCAACGAAGAAGCAGGAGTGCAATGCAACGAAGGCTGCGTAAATGAATGTTTGACTGAACGAAGAGGAAGGGGAAGACCGAAACGTATACATACTGGTAATGTTGGTCGTCCGCGTAAAGAGTACCATGTTGTTAATTTTGCAAACGATAATCGTGTTAAAATACCGCTGAGCGTAGGAGAAGCATTGTCTAGCGAAAGTAGTGAACGCTGGAAAGAAGCAATGAAAAAAGAGTATGACTCTTTAATGAAAAACAACACATGGGTGCTAGTTGATTTACCTAGTGGTAAGAAAAAAATTGGTTGCAAATGGGTATTCAATTTAAAAAGAGATCAGGCAGGAAATATAGAACGATACAAATCGCGGTTAGTTGCTAAAGGGTGTAGTCAGCAATATGGTATAAACTACAACGAAACGTTTTCGCCTGTGGTTCGTCATGCTACTGTACGTATGTTGTTCGCGTTGGCGGCAGAGCTTGAGCTGCATATGCATCAGCTTGATGTCTCAACAGCATATCTAAATAGTGATTTAGATGAGGAAATTTTTATGGAGCAACCAGAAGGGTTTGTAAGCACAAAATACCCAAAACGCGTATTAAAGCTTAAAAAGGCGATATACGGCCTTAAGCAATCAGGTCGCCAGTGGAATCACACGTTAGATGAAATATTGAAAAATATTGGGTTCAAAGCTTGCGTTAATGAACCATGCTTATATAAGAGAAAAGACGGCGATAATTACAATTTGATTGCGATATATGTAGACGACATTATCGTGGCTTGTTCTAGCGAAAACGAACTTATAAAAATAAAGCGACAAATTGCAAACAATTTTGAGGTTGTAGACAAAGGCAAAATAAGACACTTTCTCGGTATGGAAATAGAACGCATTGGAAGTGTAGGCGCCATTTCAGTTGGTCATACTCAATACGTTCAAAACATGCTGCGTCAGTATGGTATGGAGAAGTGTCGTAGTGCATCTACGCCATTAGATCCTGGGTTTAAAGTGCATTGTGATAAAACAGAGTGCGAGAAAGTAGATACTACTGAGTATCAGTCACTTATCGGCGCATTAATGTACCTGGCGATAACAACAAGAACTGACATTTTGCATTCGGTCAGCAAGTTGGCACAACGAAACCAAAATCCGCACATTGAGCATGAGACGCAGCAAAGCATATATTAAGGTATCTTTCTTCAACCAAAGATTTGAAGCTTGTTTACAAAAAGACTGGTAAGCAAGCCGAAGGTTATGTAGACGCAGATTGGGGTGGCAACACAGAAGACAGAAGATCATTCACCGGTTATGTATTTACAATGGCAGGCTGTGTATTTTCATGGGAAAGTAAGAAACAATCAACAGTTGCACTAAGCAGTACCGAAGCTGAGTATATGGCGTTAACAGCAGTGGCAAAAGAAGCAGTATATTTAAAGAAATTGCTTAGCGCGATTGAATATTGCAAGAATGAAGGACCAATGACTATATACGGCGATAATTTAAGTTCACATAATTTGGCGAAGAATCCGGTTTACCATAACCGGAGTAAACATATCGATATCCGATTTCATTATATACGAGATGTTGTAAAAAATAATGTAATCAATCTGAATTATATTAGCACAGATAATATGCCAGCAGATATTTTGACAAAGAATTTATGTAAAGTAAAGCATGTTAAACTAGTAAATTTGCTTGGATTGAAATAGTATTTGCTTTTGAGATTATATAAAAACTATAATTGTTGAGGAGGAGTATTGGAAACCTGGCAATCCTATGAAATGCATCCCTGTAAAATGCATATATGTACAACAACTATGTTTTTTCAAATTTTCAACGTTGAGTTCAGTTCTAAAATAAACTTCGTACTAGTAACAACGTGTTTTATATTTATTCCGAGCTTCGCTGTAAGTATACGCGCAACACTTAACAAGATGTACGTGAATTTGATAGCCAAATTCAAAAAAAAAAAATATATATATATATACAAGGAGAATTTTCGAAATTCAGATTTTGATATTTTAATTAAATATCATATATTATGGTAGACACTCATATATATATATTATATCGTAAGCACGAAAGAAAAAAAAACAATTTAAAAGCACAAAAAAAATTATTGGTATGCAAAAAAATATGTTTGTGCTCAATAAATAATAAATGTCTGAAAAATATTAACTGACAAAGCATTTATTATTACTCACATTATCCGGTACCGCCGTCCACTGGCCAGCCATCGGAGATATGAAAACTTTTGATATTTTGCTAATTTAAAAAAGATATGGTTCAAAATTCAAAGTTTTGCAAACCCTTTTATAATGCCGTTCTTAGTTATCAATATAAATCTCTTTATATGTTTTCCTCAATGAATTTTTTTTGTGTTTGTTTTTTTTTTTGATATTAAGCTTTGGGTTTCTGTTGTAACTTTGGCATTGCGCTTGAACCCATCTTCCACTTTATATTTAACAATTTTTCAAATAAATTTGTTTTCCAAAGCAAACAAAAGATTTGACGAAGAAAATATTACACAACGAAAAAACTTATTTTAGAAAATTAATTAAACTACTTTGATAACTCCCTTCATATTGATGTCGCCTTATTCCTCGTGCCCCTGCTCCTGACGCTCACATCACCATATTATTTCTGCCTTTTAGTCGATGATTGCCGTTGCTTACCATTTTCGTGGTTTGTGAAATTATTAAGTTTTCAAAATATTTTATTTCTTGTCTTGTGAACTATAGTTTTTGATACCAATTTCGTGCAACTTTTTTTTTTCGTTGAAAGATTTTAGCAAGACCTTTGCGCGAACGATTCTTGGGTTCTTTTTTTTTCGATATAATAAAATTCACCACTTTATTTCTTTGCTGGGGTGTCACTTTTGGCACAAAATCCAATTAAATTAAAATTTTCTCCTTTTTTTTTCTTTCAGTCTCCCAAATTTAATCATTCACAAAATTTTAGAATTCAATCATTTTCGGTAGGATCACACACTTTAAAATTTCACGGGGGCCAACAAGTCTTGACTCTACCGTTCGCGGCTAAAACTTCACTCCTTTTTCGTTTACAAAAAAAAGTTTATCAGTCTGCCGTGGCGGACAATAATTACCGACCGTGTCGGTCACGGATTTAAACTTGGCTCCCTCTACTGATTTTTTCTTCTTCAGTTGAAGCTGACATTTTTCCAGCAAAATTCCAATGAGCGGTCTTTACCTTGTTTTCGAACTATTTTTGTAACATCTGGTGATCAGTTATTATTTTCGAACTATCCAATTTCCTCTATACTTGTTTTTGGGTCGAACTGGACTGGTCATTGCTCCTTTCGGTACAGAAAATCATGTGATTACAGTCTAATAGTTTGAATATACACATAACCAAACGTATGCAATTTCAAAAATCTTATTTTTTTTTGTCTCACTCTGTTATTTGCAGCTGGTGACAAGTTGTTTAGTAACATATCGTCAGCTTAATAAGAATATGTGCTAAGTCCACCTTTTACAAAAATTTACTTTTAATGCAGTACGATAAATAAATTTAATATAGTGCAAAATTAATAATTTGAGTTATTGTTTGATTTGAAAAAGGTAAGAAATTATTATTACTTAATGCAACAAAGAACTTTCTACAAAAAATATTATTTAATAGAAGAATGCGATGAATACTGACGACAATAATGACAATAGCTATGCAGTAGGTGTCTGCCTTCAGTGCACCGATGATGAAAATTATGCAATTGATTCTGTTGATGGAGTAGTTGGACTGGTGCCGTATGGGTTCATTAGTGATTCTGATGATTCTTTCAATATACCGATCAGCTCTAAAAAGCGACAGAAAAGAAAGCAAGAGGAAAACAGCGCATGGATTCAAATATCAAATAAAAAGCGACGAGAAAAAGGCAAAAGCTTTCATGGAAAACAGAAGAAAGATGGGGTGTGGAATTACAAAATGTACAAAGAATCCAAATCATTAAAGCCAAGGTGTAAATGCAAACAAAGAAGTGGAAAAGCTGCAATGAAATGCGCAAGCGTTACTGATGCTCGAAGGAAGGAAATCTTCAAAGATTTCTGGGACATGGACTGGAAGCAAAAAAAAATATATATGAGTATGTTGGTACATTCTGTAAAACCTTCTTATCCACGCAATCGTACCGATCCTGATGTATCCAGAAGAGTTCGCAGTTTGAAATACCATTTCAAAGTCAATAATGAAAATGTGCGCGTGTGCAGAAGTTTTTTCTAAACACCTTGAATATTGGTCGACGGGTTTTTCTTAACTGGGTCAAGAAGCCCTTGAGCGGCCACAGCAATGTACCAAAAAAACAACTACAAAACAAATCCGAAGAAAAAAAAGCCTTGAAATTATATTTTGACAACCTTCGCGAAAAAAATATCTCTTGCCAGAATGGAACTCAAAAAACATATTTATGATATTTATTCAAAAGATTGGTGTAAAGCTCACAACATCCGGCCACTTTCGCTTACACAAATTCATTCTGAATTTGAAAGCAGAAATCTCAGTTTGTTTACACCAAAGAAGGATCTATGCGAAATATGTGCCCTTTACTGCGTCTGAAGTATTCCACACGCATATTACTCTATTCACCTAGAAAAAGAAGAGGCAAGAATAGAAAAAAAAAACTGATAAAGCGTCAGAACAAAATGTTTTCACAGTGGATCTTCAAGCAGTGCTGATGGCACCAAAATCTAACGATAGTAGTTATATTATAAAACTAAACTGCAGATACACAATCTGGTATTTTATAATATTATTAACAAAAAAGGATATTGTTGCTTATGGAATGAATCTGAAGGAGGAGTTAACGCCGAAGAGTTCGCAAGCATTTGGGTTTGGTTTATTGAAAACAAGGTACTTCCTAGCCTTGATAATGAGAAGCCTATTAAAATAATTTTTTATAGCGATTGGTGTGGTTATCAAAACCGCAATTCTTTACTCAGTAATGCGCTTATTAATACAGCCATAAAAAACAATATTGTTATCGAACAAAAAATATTGGAAACTGGATATTCGCAAATGGAGGCCGGCAGCGTCCATTCTACTATAGAGCGTATGATCAAAAAAAGAAATATTCATGTTCCTGCTGAATACATAGAAATATGCAAGACAGCTCGCAAAAAGCCATTTCCATACGAAGTGAATTACTTAACTTACGATTTTTTCAAAAACTTCAATAAAATCGAATTTTATAAGAGCATTCGTCCTGGACGTGGCAAAGGAGGTGCAAAAGTAACAGACATACGCGCACTCCAATATAATGCAAATGGTAATATTTCTTTTAAGTTAAGGTTCAATGATTCGTGGAAAACTTTGCCACAACGAATGAATAAAAATGTAATTGCAACGAAATGGTGCGATTTGGAGCAACTTTTACTTAATTTAATTTAATAATTTTTAGTTTTACAGCAACAAAAAGGACTGTGTATATGTAAACTTAAATTGTTTAACAAATAAAGAAGTTCCTATTTATGTTTAAAACGTAAAGTATTCTTTTTATTTTTAGTGCTAAGTACAATTTTTTGTCTTTTTCTTGTAGTAGAAAAAGTGCTAAGTCAATTAATAGCTAAATGGAAGCCATTATACTTTCTTTTATTATTTTTTCTAATAAACATCATTTCAATGTCACTTAGCTCAAAAATGTGCATTTAAAGTTCTAGAAGAAAATGTTTCTTTCAAAAGTTATTGAGTTTTATTTGTCTCCTGTAAAATTTGAATTAAGTGACTTAGCACCTTTTCTTATGAAGCTAGCGATATGCAATGTTGCTGACTGTTGATGCAGCGTATGTTATCGACATTAGTTTCGCTGTTATCCTGTAACTATGTTATTTGCATTTGTGGCATGTTAACTCGCCCTCACAACACAGGTATGTTGATGTAGACCGCATGTCGTGTATACTACTATCAACATAGCTGAAAAGGGGAAGAGTTACTAGAACAAATGCACAAGAGGAAATCAAAAGGAACGATGCCTAGGTTTTCAAATGAGTGCTTCCTTATTCTTTTAGCTACCATAAATCGTTTACGTGGAATATTCCTACTTCCTTTCCATTCATATCTTCCACAACATATGTAATAGCAGTTTCCCGACCGTTCTGTTATTCGAGCCTTAACACCAGTGGGAGCGAGCTTAGCATTAATATATGATGCTTGGTTACTTTGCACAAAATTCCGTCTTGTAACTACTTGACCTACCTCAAATGTCCTTAGTCTTGCTCTCAAATTGTATCTAGCTGCATTACGTTGATGCGCTCTGTCGAGGTTGCTTTTGATGTTATCCCTAATGATTTGAAAGTTATCAGCTGATAAAAGTTTTGCTTGGCCTTCGTTTAGAAGATTCAAATTTCTAAAAAGTAATTTTTAGCATGAGTTTGCCAATTGGCGGTCGAAGGCATTTTGCTGGCGCATTCGAGGTTTGACAGCTTTAACAGTCTTTTATATAATCTCGAATTTGAACGATCATACCTGGCTAGAAAAATTTTCTTCAGATGCGTTCCACCGTTTTGGCTATGCCACCATGCGCAGATGTGGGTTGATCATGCGCCGCTTTAATAAGTTTTAAACGTAATTCTAGGGGAACATATAATTTCCATGCACCATCGTCGACATTATGGTCACCTGTTACCAATTCTGTTCTGTGATAAAGATACTTGCCACTGATTTGAAAATCAGGCAAGTTCGCGGTTCTATAATTGCTTTTCAACTCTTCGTAGTCTGGAGAATTAAATGCATCGGAATCTAGGTCTATTTCCGTTGTGATATCGAGCTCTAGTTCATTAATTTCGTTGTAGGACATTTCTACGTACATCCGCGATAATGAGTCTGCTACAACGTTGTCCTTGCTTTTACGATGTTCTACTGTAAATGTGTACCCTTGGAGTTTGATTTCCCACCTAGCTAATTTTCCACTTAAGTCTTTCTGTCGCATAAGCCAACGCAAACTTGCATGATCTGTCACTACTTTAAAGTCATGCCCTTCTATGTACATCCTGATCTTTTTAATGGCTAAAACGACTGCCAGGCACTCTAGCTCCGTGACTGTATAGTTTCTTTGCGCTTTATTTAACTTTTGTGACATATATGCTATCGGTCGTTCGTGGCCACTGTCATCTTCTTGCGATAAACATGCGCCTTTTCCGGGTTTCGCGATCAAAACAACCGGCGAAGGCTAATTTCTTTGCATAATAATTTTTCCATAGCTGGTGATATTGGATACTGCTTTTGCTTAATTGGCTTGGTATCGCCCGTATAAATTACATGTACAATAACCGTGGTGAGACCAACCCATCGCGTTCGAAATTAGGAAAAGAATCGATAATTATTTTTAGTGGTTGTTTTTGCTGTGATTTAAGAATAATGGGCATGGATGGATCATCCGTTTTTATACTCTCCAATCTTCCAGTACAAGGGTTCAAGTTTATGCTAATATCGAAATCCTTCCAAAAATCTACGCCGCAAACAACATCTTGAGTTATTGAAGGTACAATCAGAAACTCAAAAGTTTTTGACAAACTTGCCCACTAAAATATCCAGATATCCGCTGACGTTGCCCATCAGCTGTTCTCACAAACCTCTTGACTTTTAAGGTTTGAAAACTACATCTTGATGCTAATAATTCCCTAAATAAATCTCTTTCAATGACGCTTTTATTGGTACCACTGTCCAATAAAGCCAAAGGTGATCTACCCTCTATTGCTAACTTGATATTTGGCCTAGTGTCACATGCTTTGTAAATTATTGAAGAAATAACAAATTTTCTCAGTCGCTTTCGGTTAGCCCAAAAGTTACTCATACGCTTAGTTGAGCATGATTTGAGGCTGATTGAATGGTGGATACCCGCGTCGACGGATATCCGCTTTCGCGTTTCCCGATATTTTCAAACAATTCGGGCAATTCGGCCTGTATGTGTTCAAAATACCGCAACCATAACAGAAAATTCGCCTAATGCTGCTTGTGTTGATATCTATGTCCAATTTCATCGCAGTTCCAACACTTGTGTTTGGAAATATCTACTTCCGATACGATCGTCTCTTCAATATTCTTTGGGGTTTGATCATCATTATCTACTTTAAACACTTCGCTTACCTGTCGCTTGTTTAGGTCACGTCGAACATTATTAAAGTTGGTGTTGAAGACATGAATCAAATTCCATCAAGTACCAGGACCAACATATATACAGATACAAATATTAATATACATATACAATACTTACATTAAAATACTTACCCTTTTGAAATACTTACAATGTATAAAATCTTTACATACTCATACTTTACATTCACCCTGTATAAATTTATTAAGTTACAGTTTGCATAAAATATGCATATTTAAGAAATGCATACATACTTACCTATTCATATACTTACCGTTTCCTCTCTCTTTAAGTTAAGAAGCAAGCCGTCCAATGGAATGCACTGGACCGCTTTTAAGTTAGTTAATCGTCATTCGCCTATCCACGTCTTTTAAATTAAATAAATTAATCGCCTCAAAAATACATTCGCTAAAGTGAAAATTGTTAAAATAAATACTTAAATAATTAATAATAAAATTTATAGTCATATATTTAAAACGAAAGTTGTCGCGTTTTTGATTTCTTTTCCAGTAAAGTGCTTTCCCCTTAACTCCATCAGTGCACATTCCCCCCAATAGTGCAAATTTATACATGGTCCGTTTGGAGCCATAAAAGTGAGCTAGTGACCTAAAAAATACTCAAAATTTAAATAAAAATTAAATATAATTAAATCGGTTTTATCGACGCGTTGACTTTTTAAAATTGTGAAAATAAAGTAAAAAATTAAAAGGAAGAGTGCAGTGAAACATTAATCTAATCACGTACATATGTACATACAAAAATACCGCTCATTAGGCTGAACTAAGAATAAAAGGACGTGTGGCACTCGGGGACTGCCGCGGTAAAGCTATTGCATATTATCAACTTATGCAATTATAATATTTATGCAACATTTTGCTTTCTTTGATATTAATTCATGTTTTGTCTTTGATATTAATTCAAGTTAACCTTTTTAAGCGTGGAGGCCGATAAGAAAACAAATATTTTACTTTTATTGAATAAATGAGAAGTTAATATTTAACTTTCACTTTATCTTTAACTTTGACTTTAACTTTAACTTTAACTTTAACTTTATTTTTAACTTTAACTTGACTTTAACTTTCACTTTAACTTTAACTTTAAATTTAACTTTAACTTTCACTTTCACTTTAACTTTAACTTTATTTTTAACTTTAACTTCAACTTTAACTTTCGCTTTAACTTTAACATTCACTTTAACTTTAACTTTAAATTCAACTTTAACTTTAAGTTTAACTTTAACTTTAATTTCAACTTTAACTTTAACTTTATTTTTAACTTTAACTTTAACTTTCGCTTTAACTTTAACATTCACTTTAACTTTAATTTAAACTTTAATTTTAACTTTAACTTTAACTTTAATTTTAACTTTAACTTTAACTTTATCTTTAACTTTGTCTTTAACTTTAACTTTAATTTTAACTTTAACTTTAACTTTCGCTTTAACTTTAACATTCACTTTAACTTTAACTTTCGCTTTAACTTTAACTTTAATATTCACTTTAACTTTAACTTTAACTTCAACTTTAACTTTAACCTTAACTTTAACTTTAACTTTAAATTTGACTTTAACTTTAACTTTAACCTTAACTTTAACTTTAACTTTCACTTTCACTTTGACTTTAACTTTATTTTTAACTTTAACTTTCGCTTTAACTTTAACATTCACTTTAACTTTAACTTTCACTTTAACTTTCACTTTAACTTTAACTTTATTTTTAACTTTAACGTTAACTTTAGCTTTAACTTTAACTTTTACTTTAACATTAATTTTAACTTTAACCTGAACTTTAACTTTAACTTTAACCTTAACTTTAACTTTAACTTTAACTTTAACTTTAACTTTAACCTTAACTTTAACTTTAACTTTAACTTTAACTTTAACTTTAACTTTAACTGTAACTTTAACTTTAACTTTAACTTTATTTTTAACTTTAACTTTAACTTTCGCTTTAACTTTAACATTCACTGTACCTTTAACTTTAACTTTAACTTTAACTTTAACTTTAAATTTAACTTTAACTTTAACTTTAAATTTAACTTTAACTTTAACTTTAACTTCAACATTAACTTTAACTTTAACTTTAACTTTATTTTTAGCTTTAACTTTCGCTTTAACTTTAACATTCACTTTAACTTTATGATCCGGGTTGGGCCTGAGGTTAGCACCTGCTAACAAGCCTAATATAAACACACATACAACTTGTATGAGAGCAACTCAAATTGAATTTGCTGCGTGAAAACCTAACTCGATTTCCAATTTTTGTTCTGCGTGACATTTATATTTGACGTTTGCACACATGCTTTACATTGGCGCAACGCATGCGTATTTGGGTTAGGGCAAAAAACGCCGGTTGTTTGCGTGCGCTAAAAAAACGCAGTGCGGTTTTATTAGGTTGGCTTGTAAGTTACCATATATGTATACGATAAGCGATAGCACAATGGCTACTTCGTGAAAATCAACGACAGCTCTTTTAGTTTGATTTCGATGATCGTACGGTGAAGAAGTGTCGCACGCGCGCTTAAAACAGAGTACCAAAGAGTGCGTCTGACACGTGTTTACCGTTCAAGCATTCAAATCAAACTAAATAAATAATTGATTTTGGTTTCGTGCTCGCTACGCGTTCGTGTTTACTAACACATTCTCAATTTGGTAACCGTGTAAATGATAGAGATCCAATTTTATGTATTTGGCCTGTTGCTAACACCGAACCTTTACGAACCTTTTCGAACCTTTTCGAGCCTTTTCTGATCTTTTTTGACAAATATCCGTTACGGTTTTTTTTATTTATTCGCCAAGCCCACGATAAAATCAATGCAATAGCTTAAAAAATTTTTTTTACAAAAAAACAGCAAAAATACAATAATCAACAAAACTTTCTAAAGCGTATTGTGCAAATATAAAACAAAAAAAAAAAAGAAATACTTAAAGGCTTACATTGTACACAAGTGAAAATAAAGAAGAAAAAAAGAAGTATAATTGAGAAAAAAATTTTAGAAGGAATAAAATTTAAAGTGCATAATTTAAAGTAAAAAAGAATTTTGTGCTTGCCAAAAGAAAAACCTCAAAAGAGTACCTATATATAAATAAAAAAATCACCAAAGTTAATAAAAAATATAAAAAGCGAACAAAAATAAACAGTTTAGTGAAAGAAATAAATATCTTAAGTGCAAAAAGAAGTGTGCATACAAACATACATATAAACATATTCGTATACATAAAAAGTGTACAGTAGGGAGAACCAAAAGAAAAAAGATCATATCAGAATTTCTCATAGAAAAAACAAAAACCGAAAAGAAAAGTTAAATTAAACTAAAAAATACTGTGCGAATATAACAAATATAATAAAGTGTCATTAAGAAAAAAAAGTATTTGTGAAGAAAATTATACGTACGAAAATTCACTTACCTGAAAAAGAAAATTACTTACCGGAAAAAAAGTTCACTTACCTGAAAAAGAAAATCACTTACCTCAAAAAAGTGTCACTTACCTGGAAAAGAAAATTTTACTTAAACCCTGGAAAACCCATTTTCAAAAAAAAAATCCAAAAAATTATAAAAAAGGATAAGTGCTTGTTTTAAGTGCTTTAAGGCACATAAGAGTGTCTCTTAAATCCATAAATATTTATTTCATAGCACGAGCAGTAGACCTGCAATAGTGGTACAAAGCAGATTCAAAAGAAGCCAACAACAGCAACTTGAGTCCCAGCAACAGAAGCAACAGAAAGGTAACAGGTTCATCTGATTAAAGGACATCACGGCACAGTACGCACAAAACATATTAGAATTGAAACCAGCGGTAAGTGCGCATATATTACGTATGTATGTCTCATAGCGGTGCCAATTTGCGGTAAATTCGAAATACATAATCTCTTTTTTCCCAAATATAAATCTCGAGAAACGTGGAAAATAGTCCGCTACACTCAAACATCCATACATGTAAAATGGTGGCATCCCTACACAATTATCTACGCTGCATCTGTTAACCACAATTAAGGCATATAAAGAGAGTAAGTGGAGACAGATTCCGACTAACAGCCGAACAGCAGACATCATCAGCAGCCGTAATACTAGAAAGCAATCACTAAAGTACCAGCAGTCATTTTTTATTGTTAATTGTTTTAATACTTTTACTTTTTATTAATGTTTAAGTGAGTTTCTCCACTTAAACCACTCTTCTATGACTCACACTCATGTGAAGAGTCTACGAGTACTGTGGTGACTCACGTTCCCGCAGTTTTCCCCACATCAGTCACACATATGTGCATAATGCATCCCTGCATGCACTCGTCACTATTTGACAACTCATTGGAACGGGCTTCCAATGTCCAAAAGGTTATATAAGCGCTGGGCGCTTTGCCACTTGCCTCTCTTTTTTCATCAACAATCCACAAGACGGAGCATCTCCCGTAACGACACGGGATCCTAATCAGCAACAACTACAATCAACCATACATAAGTATCCACACATATAATTCCCATTTTATCCCTTTTCAATAAATAAAAGCTTCATTTGTAATTGCTTTGAAGAATTAGTAATTTGATTTTATCTTTTGTAAATCTAATTTCTAATGAATTGATACACGACTTAAAGTTTATAAGTAAATTAAAGTTTATATGTTAGACTAAGGCCAATTGTTTGAATAAATGAATATCATTGAATTTAAAATATAAATCAGCTCGTGATTTAACAATTAACTTTGTATCATTCGTTTGTTTAAATAAAATATCATACTTTACATACATACGTAATACACTTATAACAAAATATTCTCAAATCCCATCGCGTATATACTCCCTACCCACTGGCACATTCCCGTTATCAATTGCTGTCTCACGGGCATTAGGGGACTGTATTGAATCTCTCGTTCTCAATCCCAACAAATGAATAAAATATAACCGCAAAATTCCCAAATTCGAGTCTCCCACTTGTGCCAGTTTATATATTATACATATATATATACAAAAAATCTAACCCCAATCCGTTAACTGCACTTAGACGCGCTAAGGCAGTACAGTCACACATATGTGCATAATGCATCCCTGCATGCACTCGTCACTATTTGACAACTCATTGGAACGGGCTTCCAATGTCCAAAAGGTTATATAAGCGCTGGGCTCTTTGCCACTTGCCTCTCTTTTTTCATCAACAATCCACAAAACGGAGCATCTCCCGTAACGACACGGGATCCTAATCAGCAACAACTACAATCAACCATACATAAGTATCCACACATATAATTCCCATTTTATCCCTTTTCATTAAATAAAAGCTTCATTTGTAATTGCTTTGAAGAATTAGTAATTTGATTTTATCTTTTGTAAATCTAATTTCTAATGAATTGATACACGACTTAAAGTTTATAAGTAAATTAAAGTTTATATGTTAGACTAAGGCCAATTGTTTGAATAAATGAATATCATTGAATTTAAAATATAAATCAGCTCGTGATTTAACAATTAACTTTGTATCATTCGTTTGTTTAAATAAAATATCATACTTTACATACATACGTAATACACTTATAACAAAATATTCTCAAATCCCATCGCGTATATACTCCCTACCCACTGGCACATTCCCGTTATCAATTGCTGTCTCACGGGCATTAGGGCACTGTATTGAATCTCTCGTTCTCAATCCCAACAAATGAATAAAATATAACCGCAAAATTCCCAAATTCGAGTCTCCCACTTGTGCCAGTTTATATATTATACATATATATATACAAAAAATCTAACCCCAATCCGTTAACTGCACTTAGACGCGCTAAGGCAGTACAGAAAGAAGTAAAACAAAACGCCTTCAGCAGGGTGTATTAATAAAACCTCAACTACGCGTATAATTGCGCAGACTTTAACTGGGTTAGGTTAGGTTGAACTGGCCGGTCCATGAGGACCTCACATAGACTGATTGAGTCCGTAGTGTCACCAGAAGTTCGTTTTAACGGCCAAACTGAAAAACCCTATCAAAAACCAGGACCTATGTTATAAAATAACTCCGTCATCTTGGCAAATACTAGAAGCTTCCTAGGACTTAAGCCACTTGCTGCTTCTAGAACTGACAGCTGTGTCACTCCTAATAGCTGGAGTCTTAGCCTGGCAAGTACAGGGCACGAGCACAGAACACTCCAACCCGCACTTCCTACATCTGCTATCACTGACCAAGCCTAATTTAAAGGCGTGTGATGCCTGAAGGCAGTGTCCAGTCAGAATCTACAGTCCTCTCTTTTTAATGATAGAAGCAACTGTGTTAGTCTAATGTTGTAAGACCTACACATAATCTTCGATACTTTACAGCCCCGCGCTTGAACCCACGCCTTTCCCGCTTTGTCGATCATGTGCACCTCTCGCCTTCGCTTAATCTCGCCCAATCTAATTGGAACGTCTACGGAGCAAGCTTCAAGGGATGCGCTCTTTTTAGCTAGTTCGTTCGCTTTTTCATTCGCATCTATTCCCATATGCCCTGGGACCCAATATATATTTATGCTTCTCCCTGTCCCGATTCTCTCCAGAAACTGCTTACACTCTAACACGCATTTAGATGCTGTGCTATGCGAGATTATTGCCTTAATTGCTGCTTGACTGTCAATATAAAAGTTAACGCGAATGCAGCTTAAGCTGTTCTCTTCCAGGGTTTCTACTGCTTCGGTTACGGCTAATATTTCCGCTTGGAAAATGCTACAGTAATCTGGCAGCCTGCAGGATCTGCTTATTTCCGGATCAGCGCAGTATACCGCTGACCCTACTCCTTCCACTACTTTGGAACCATCGGTGTACACATGTATCGCCTCGTCCGCCATTTGCGCACCCTTGCGTAAAACGTCCACCTCTATTGTGGCTTTAAGATCTCCCTCGAAGCGCAGATAGGGAATCAGGTATTCTGTTCGTCTTGTGATTGATGACGCTATACTACTATGGCCATATGGTCGGCGCTCAAGCTGCCCCGAAGCAGCGAGCCTGGTTGCGGTCGTTAATGCTTTGTTCTTTCCTACCAGGTCTACAGATGGAATATGCAGAATGGCATACAGTACAGCCGTCGGGGTTGTTTTCAGGGTTCCTGTAATGCTAAGCATCGATAGTCTGCATACCCACTCTAAATTTTTTTGTTTTTTGTGTGGCTTTCCACCAAACAAGAACTCCATAGTATAGAATAGGACTTACAATCGCTGTACAAACCCAATAAGAAAGAGAGGGCGATAGGCCCCACGTACACCTCAGCATTCTTTTACATGCATAGAGTCCCGTTGAGGCCTTCTTGACCCTTTCCTCCACGTTGAGCTTCCATGACAACTTACTGTCTAGGATGATTCCTAGATATTTTGTACAAGATTTCTCCTGTAAGGTCACCCGTCCTAACTTAGGCCTACTCCAATTTGCAACCTTGTACCTCTCTGTAAACAAGACCATATCCGTCTTCCCCGCATTGACTTTCAACCCGATATAAGATGCCCAAGTATGAATATCCCGAAGCGACCGATCCATCAAAGAACTAATCGTTGGAAGGCACTTTCCACTTATGACAATTGCAACGTTATTTGCGTAAGCCGTAAGTTTTACGGGTCCCTCATCGAATTGCCTGACCAGTTGGTTGATGACCAGCGTCCACAGCAGAGGTGATAGCACCCCTCCATGCGGCGTGCCCCTGTCCACTAATTTCGTGGCCTCGTACAATCCCCATTGTGATGTAATCTTTCTGCAATTTAACATGCCGCCGATCCATCTGATTAAGGCAGGATGTACTTTAATGTAATTAAGACCATCCATAATCGCCCATTTTGCAACATTATTGAAAGCCCCGGCAATGTCCAAGAAGACTCCAAGATCATACTCCTTATATTCCAGGGATTTCTCTATGCTTATTACCACCCTATGCAATGCGGTGTCTACCCGGTTGCTTTTGGTGTACGCATGCTGTGTTGTGGAGAGCAGCTTTTCGTCCACGTTGAACTTTATGTACACATCTATCAGCCCCTAAAAGGTTTTGAGCAGAAATGATGTTGAGCTAATGGGTCTATAGTCTTTGGGATACACGTGACCGATCTTCCCCGTCTTTGGTAGAAAAGCTACACGAGCAGCTCTCCAAGAGTGTGGTACATGATTCAGTCTTATGCACCTATCGAATATTATTTTAAGCCATTCCACGACCGCCCTACTTGAGACTTGTAGCATGGCCGGGAATATACCATCTGGGCCCGGCGATTTAAACTTAGAAAACGTCTTCACTGCCCACTCGATCTTGGTATCGGTCACCAAGCCCGGCACTACTAGCTCCGTGATCGAAGTGTGAGTGATGTCTGCTGGCTCTTCTAAACCGTCTACCGATGGGAAATGTGTATCGAGAAGCACCTCAAGGGATTCCTCACTATTACGTGACCATTCCCCCTTCTCTTTCTTTATTAGTCCCTGGACTATGTTTCCCTTTGCTAGGACTTTTTTCAACCGTGCTGTTTCGCTGGAGCACTCTATGTCCGTACAGAAACTTTTCATGTGTTTCTCTTCGCCCTGGTAATTTCACGCTTGTAGATCCTCAGTAGATCCGTGTACTCGTCCCGACATGCTTCGCTTTCCGCGGTCTTTGCGAGCTTAAACATTTCTTTTACCTGTCTTCTTAGAAGACTCAGCTCATTGCTGCACCATGGCGGCTTTGCTTTTCCTCTGAATCTTCTTAGAGGGCAAGCTTTGTTATACGCAGTCATAAGCGTCCTTGTTAGGAATTCATTTGACTCCTCCAGTTCCTCTACATTAGCAACCTCTTTGGGTTGTCCCAGTTTTGTTTCTACATGTTTCTGGAATTTAGTCCTCGTTGACCTAGGGTTTCTAAATGTTCCTCCCTTCTCTACCCTCTTTAGGGGGATGCTGAAGCTGATATACGCATGGTCGGAGAAGGGTGGTCTATCAAGAACCCGCCAATCATACCTTGATATATCATGCTCGTAGCTCAATATACAGAACATTGCTGGATGTTGACCCATATGTCTGCAGAGACATTTCCCCTGTTGGATATCTGCAAATTGGTTTGCAGGATGTAACAAAATAGAGATTCGCCTCTCTCGTTCGTGTCTACTCCTCCTCACGCATTGTGGAGCGTATTTGCCTCTGCGCCTATGACCAACTGCCTTTGCGCCCTTCCTTCTGTACTAGCCTTTTGCACTCCATCGGTGGAACCTCCGCAGCATGGGACATGTAGCAGGACGCCAGGATAAATGCCTGCTTATTCTTATGTGCAACGGCCACCGCTACGAGATCCTCAGTGGTGCAATTAGGCAGCACATATGAATGCAGCTGTTTCCTTATCATTACTACAGCTCGCATCCGTTCTTCCGTTTGCGCGTAGTATACGCCAAACCCACGCGCGATAAGTCCAGAAACCTTTCCTCACGATGAGAGCCACAGCTCCTGGATCAGCGCCACGTCAAACGAACCCTCCTCAAGGGTTAGGAAGAGTTCGCTCGACGCAACTTTACTGTGTTGGAGGTTTATCTGTAGAACTCGCAGCACCATTGGGCTGTTTGTCCCCCTCCAGCACCTTCGTCTTGGCGTCGTCGTCCTCCCCTTGCCCTTTTGGTTTAGAGTACGTTCGTGGTGACGACGGGGACCTCCACCTGTCTTTTTTCCCTTAGGCTTTTCAGGTCCTTTTCGACTTCGCCCACCTCTAGCGTGTTAGGGTTTTTATCCTCGGGACTTTTTTCCTGAGTCGCATGTAAATTTTGCCAGTGCCAAAGGACATTTTGCCAAGCTGCGTATACAAAATATCCTCCGCCTGCTTGTTTAGTTGGAAGATGTAGAACTGACCATTCTCGGTAGGCCGAGATACAGTAAGTACTTTCCAATCCTGTGTCGTTATGTTCGGATTCTGATTCTGCAGAAGTCGCAGTGTATCCTCCGACTTCATCGCGCATGGTATCCATACCTTAACTTTTGGTACCGTGGGGATTTGCGCTTTATCTGCCACCTTAAACCTCGCGTTCTTGCCTTGCCTTTGGAGGTTTGGAACAACTTCCTCCAGCCACCGCAAGCTCGCGATGTTGTCACACGCTATCATCTTCACACCATTATACCATCCCCCGAATCAAAGGTTGGAAGGGGCTTACTTGGTTGTCCCCGCATCATCTTAAGCATTAAGCTAATAAACCCCCTTTCCATAGATCTCCGCCTTTCAGTAGTCATTTGTCCGAAAGGACTGCTACGATCAACCAGCGCCACAGTCAGTGACTGCTTTGCCACATCACTCATCTTCTCAGGAAAAGCAGGAGTCTTAGTGTTATCTCCCTTTGGCACCTCCGAGAAAGCCGGAATCTTAGCGTTAACTCCCTTTAGCGCCTCCGAGAAAGCCGGAGTCTTAGCGTTATCTCCCTTTGGCTTATCTCCTACTTCCGTAGTTGGAACTTCCCTCTGACTCGCAGCTTTCGAGGTAGTTGCTACCTCGCTATTGGAGCCCATCTGTCTTATAGCTTTGGGCATACTTGTCTTGTCTATTCGACTGCCCTGCCTCGCGGCTCTAGGACTGGGTCGTTTCTGCCTCTTGAAAGCAGGCTTGTCGCCTTCCGCCGAACGTTGCCTCTTCATTCTGCCATTCGATGTTTCTTCCTCCTCGTACCGGTTACAGAACCGAGGGTTTCTCGCAGCAAACCTTTTGAACTGCCTTCGACCTACTTCTACCGCTTCATGGGCCCATTCCAAGCGCTCGATCTCCACTTCTGTTGGGTCGACCACTGCTCCCAAGCGTTGTACAAATATTAGTGCTGCACGGGAGAGAGCTCTTTTACTTCTTCTGCTCCGTACCTTTCTCCAATCTTCTCCTCCGTTTTCATTTGTGTGCTCCTCCAACACGGAGTTCATTGAATCAGCACTGCTCTCGCTCCCCGAGTCCGACGCATCGCTTAATTCGTAGTTGTCGTCCTTGGATTGCGACTCAGTCCTCCTATTGACATCGTCCTTATTACAATCAGGTAATGAGTCGTTCATCTTGGTCATACGACCACCTGTCCGGCAAGGCGAGCTCAGCGGTTCAGTATTATATACGAGGGAAAGAACCGTCAGCCACAGCAGCGCCCCTTACTGTGGTAAGGCCATAAATACTTCCACTTTTCCACAAAAAAAAAAAAAAAACAACGACCCACCCTCATATAAATAAAATCCAGATAGTTGGTCATTTTCTCATCTCGCTGTAAATTCCCGTTCCTGTGTACCAGCATTAGACTGTGTCACAAAATTTATAAGCCGGAAAATAATTAAGAACACGATAATATTTCCACCATAGTGGAATTAAATTTTCTTATTAATTTATATACTACTACCCCACTCAGCACTGCTTTAAATTTAACCAATCATTTGGGATCCCATATTATAAATTTTTAATTGACACCTGTTTACCCTGAACAAAACCAATATGAGTAAAAAAGCAAATGATACTCTTTACGCAGGTCAAGCCGACATAAGTCTCAATACTTTCATTTTCGAAAGCAAAAGACTAGAGGCATTTTACTCAAAATGGTCAGCCACCCTTATATCTGATCAAACAGAATCCCTTCTCAAAGTAAAAACACAACAGCTCAAATGATTGTGGGAATCACTCCTAGATTCCTACAGAAACGTATCTCTTTCTCCATCCTATCAGGAGTCCACCGATTCAATAGAGCAAAAATATCAAAAGTGCTCTGACAGTTATGAAAATTGCATGTCACAAATTAGGGACGTCATACAATTACTGCGACTCTCGCCTCAAATGTCTCAGCCCCGAAATCCCCAAATACTTCTAACTCATCACAAGTATACCTCAAAGTACCAGCCTGCGATACTGAAATATTCCACGGAGGATACGAAGACTGGCCGGCATTCAGGGATATGTTTACGGCAGTCTACGGCAATCATCCAAAACTCACTCAAGCTCAAAAGCTGTATCACCTACGGCGGAAAACAAGAGGCCAAGCAGGCCAACTTGTAAAACATTACCCTCTAACGGATGACAGCTTCCAGCTAGCATGGGACGCCCTCAAAGCTCGGTACGAAAACCGAAGAATATTGGTTGATAATCAGCTGAAGACCCTCTTTAGTCTTCAGCAAATATACTCAGAAAGTGGTGAGCAGATTCAAAAGCTGCAAACTACAGTAAATAATTGTTTATGTACCCTGGCAGCACAAGGCATCTCAACCTCTAATTGGGACCCCATACTCGTGTATATATGCTCGTCGAGACTTCCCACTGAAGCTCTCTCTCTTTGGGAACAATCTCTAAGCTCCCGAAAAGAATTGCCGCTGTGGGAAGACATGGACAAATTTCTAACCTTAAGATATGAAGTAGTGGAGAGATTGTACAGTTACTGGCCGGGAAAGCCGAAACCCCCTACTCCGAATTTCGTTCCCAGGTCCACAAACCAAAACTCTACGCAAAACCTCAACATTCGCAAACAGGAACAAAACAAAAAACTTCCACACAGAACCACAGCAAGTCTCCTGTAAGCTGTGTAATTCGAACCATGCAATGAAGTTTTACGTAAAATTTAAAGCACTCGCGGTATCAGACCGCCTCAAATTTGTAAGAGACAACAATTATTGCGAGAATTGTTTGTCATACTCCCACCTAAAGAGCGATTGTCGGAGCAAGTTTTTATGCGTTTACTGCCAGAAAAGACATCACTCCCTCCTACATTTTCAACACCCCAAAGAACCGTAGCCCAAGCCACAACCTTAGCTCAGGAAAATTTGGCTCAACCATCGACGTCAAGTTAAGCAGCGAATCAAGCAGCGGCGCAGAAACACCAGGATCCAACCACCCATACGGTCTCATCACATTTCTCCGGCAGCTGCGAAACAACCCTACTCTTCACGGCAATCGTCCCTATACATTATGTGGGGGAGTAACATAAAATTTGTGCGCTTATTGACCAATGCTCTCAAAAAACGTTTCTGGCATCCCGAATCCAAAAACTGTTAGGCCTCCCCACATGTACACTTCGAAATCTCGGGTATGGGAGGAATGGTAGTGCAGAAATCCAACAAAATTTGCTATATCATCCTTTGCTCCTCCGACTTAAGCAACAGATAAGTACCAATGCCATTTTTCTCCCCCAACTAACGCATTTTCTCCCGACTATTAAAGTCTCCAAAGTCAGCTTAGATTCATTTCGCTCCCTCCAACTCGCTGACCCTAACTGCCTGACCCCCTCAAAAATCGATATGGTTATTGGCAGCGATATTATTCTACAAATCCTACTCGTAGGATTACAACGAAACCCCCAAGAAATCCTTATAGCCGAAAACACGATATCCGGATGGGTGCCAGCGGACCAGTCCGGGAACTAGTCTCAACCTTCACCACTCAAGTCAGTGAGGCAACAGAACCGGATCTCAGCAGCCTGCTCAAGCGCTTCTGGGAACAGGAAGAAATACCCACAACTCCCTCCAGATCCGAGGAAGACCAATTTTGTGAGGCCCTCTTTAGCACCACAACCACAAGAATGGAGGACGGACGCTATGTTGTAAAACTGCCGTGCCGATTTCCCAAAATCATTAGCCCTTGGACACTCGCCCAGCGGCACAGCAGCAGTACATCAGCGTAGAAATAAGCCTGGAAAGAAAACCGGAACTGCATGAGAAATACTCGGAAGTGTTGATCGAGTACTTAGAAATAGATCACATGGAACCCGGATTCATTTTACAAGTGGAAAATCTTCCGTGAAAGTCTCCCAACCATAAGCAATATAACCATTCCCGATGGGTGCAATTCTCCCCCGATAAATGCATCCTAATCCACGGTTTCTCTGATGCCTCCGCATGTGTCTACATTATAGTGCAGCACGATGAGAACTCTGTCTCAACCCACCTTTTTGTGGCAAAAACCAAAGTCGCACCCCTGCAAACAGTTAGCTTGCCACGACTTGAACTCTGCGGAGCCGTTTTACTATCGAAATTATTAGCTCAAACTCAATCTCAATTGAATTTGCCACCCCACGAGCTGACACTCTGGTCAGATTCCTCCATCGTATTGGCCTGGCTAGAAAAACCCCCACATACATGGAAAACCTATGTGGCAAACAGAATCAGCCAGATTCTTCAAAACGTCGGCAACGCCACTTGGCGCCACGTACCCAGGGGTGATAATCCCGCAAACCTAGGAACTCGAGGATGCAAGCCGCAATATTTAGTTGACTGCTCGTTATGGTGGAATGGACCCCAATGGCTCTCTAAGCCAAATACATCCTGGCCAAGATGCACGCCTTCCAATCCAATCCCTCCGGAGAAAAAGCACATCACGGCCTATCATGCCATCAATCACGGCGAAATACTCGAACGGTTTTCATCATTCCCGCGTGCTCTAAGAGTAGTAGCGTATATGTACCGTTTCATCCGTCATACTCAAAAACAAACAGCTCCCTATGCGATTACCTTCACTCACAGAGAATTGTACGACGCAAAAATGAAGCTCATCATATTAACACAACGCCATCATTTCCCAGCAGAAATCACTCAACTGGAAACCTCAGACCCCATCAGCAAGGAAAGTTCATTGTTGACCCTCAATCCCGTGCTAGATAAAGCTGGCATCCTGCGAGTTAAGGGTCGTTTAGCTAATGCCGACCTCAGCGAAAATGAACGGCACCCGATAATTATCCCAGATAATGCAACGTTCTGCTCACTGCTATTAGACTTTCTCCACAAAGTCTTGCTTCATGCTGAGGTGCAACTGATGATTCGCATGATACAAGCGGAATACTATATTCCCCGCTTCAAGCAGAAAGTAAAGAAATGCATATTCCAATGCAAGACATGCACCATATACAAACAACAAATGCGCACACAAATAATGGCCCCTCTACCCCCGAACGTGCCACTTACTCAGTGCCATTTCACGTTACAGGAGTTGATTTCGATGGCCCATTTATGGTGAAAACGTCCCTCTTACGACGAGCTTATCACACGAAAGCATATTTTTGCGTATTCGTCTGCTTCTCCACTAAAGCGGTCCATCTCGAATCATGCACAAATTTGACAACTGAAGCCTTCAGAGCAGCCTTCGCTCGCTTCGTAGGGCGACACGGATTACCCCACAAAATAATGTCTGACCGCGGAAAGACATTTGTTGGCGCTCAACGAGCGATCCAAAGGGAGATAGCCCTCTTCATCAAAGAAGATGTTGCACAAAGATATGCGGTACAGGCCCTCTCTTGGCAATTCATACCGCCGTATGCCCCACACATGGGCGGCCTATGGGAAGCTGCAGTAAAAAGCTTCAAAACCCATTTCACAAAAGTAGCTGGAAATCAAAAGTTTACATTTGAGGAATTCACCACTCCCCTCATTCGAACCGAAACAGTGCTCAATTCTCGCCCACTCTCTCCCATGTCGCAGGATCCAAACGACTTATTAGCCCTAACTCCTGCGCATTTTCTTCGACGAGCCCCCTTAACCTCCTTACCAGAACCGAATTCTGAAACCGTATCCCCTACTACTAAATGGCAAAGATTAAAGGTTCTGCATCACTAGTTCAGCTCACGTTGGAAGAGCGAGTACCTACAAACCTTGCATAAAAGATACAAATGGAAACATTCCCAAGAAAATATTCGCGAAGGTGATATGGTCGTTATCAAAGACGACCTCGCGTCCCTCCCATAAATTTTCATCCTACCAGCAGATCCTTACAGCGGGACTGCGCCATGTTCTCCTGCTCCGGGAGGGTATCGAACCCAATCCGGGACCTGTACCTGACCCCAGAGAAATGGTTTTGCTGCGTTTGCCGGAAAAGAATCTTTTTAGGACGGTCAAACTCTTGTCAGTGTGTCACGTGCAAGGGATAGTGGCATCGGACAGGATGTTCTGGGCTAGAACCCAAAATCTTACGTCCTCGTATCATTTATAAATCTTTTGTGGCTCCTTGCTGTTCACGACCAAGGGTGTCCCGTAGTCTGCGCCTTAGCGCCCCCACCACCTTCTAGCAGCCCCACTGCTCAGCAAGCCACAACAAGTACCCGCTGCTGCTCGCGCACCACGGAACCACCACCTCATACGGCCGGTCTTACACATAACTACAATTTCCGTAGTAGAGTCGGTAGCAATGCCGAGCATCAGCGCTCGCCCCGTTTTCTTCTTACCCTCTGCCCGACACCAGCATTCGAGTAGGTCTCTACCACCATTTTCTAGCACAGAATATATATATTTGCGATATCTGGCCAATGTGGCTCCACCCTTGGACGGTGCTACTTTTCTAGATATTCTGGTCTCAGCGACAGCAATCCCCGAAGGGTTTCATCGCTCCATGCCGCCAGGCCGCAAACCCAACTACGCCGGGTACCGAAATGCTTACCCAGGGACATCCAGCGCCAGGGCCACAACAGCAATTGCGTCCTGGCCTCCCTCAACTCAGACGTAGTCACCTATCACTTACCCGCAGAGTGACGACGTCTCCGCCGTTGTACTTCAGAATTCTGTAGTTAAATTCTAAAGGGTTAACTGGGAAGATCACGGGGATAGTTGATTTAATAAAGTGGCATTACATCCGCATTGCAGCGATCCAAGAGACCAAACACACAGCAATATCTGATCTGCAGACCTCCTCTGGACATAACGTCCATGGAATATATCGCGAGAGCGGAAATGCCGACTGCATTACACCCTAAAATCTTGGGTGTGATGTTCGATCAGGATCTACATTTTGGAGAGCATGCAACCGCAATTTTACCGAAAATCCAGAGCCGTAATAAAATCCTCAAATCTCTTTCCGGCAGCACTTGGGGTAAAACCAAAGAAGAAGCGCTCATTACTACTTACAAAGCTATTGGCCGGTCGATTGCATGCTACGCGTCTCCGATATGGTCGCCAAGCCTAAAGATTACTCACTGGAAGAAAATACAAGCATGCCAAAATATGCCTCAGAACCGCTACGGGCGGGCTGTCTTCTTATGTCCCCAGAATACCACGTACCCAATGAGGCGAGAGTACTCCCCATTAGAGAGAGAAATCAAATGCTAAACAAACAGTTTCTGTTGAATACCCAGGAGCCTGGGCATCCCAACAGACATCTGATTTATGAAGCTACACCTCCCAGGGGATTAAGGGGTTATCTCCGTTAGCAGTATGAGGAATAAAAGCAAAAAATTTATGCATTTCCCTACCGCCAAAAGCAAATTAGAATCATGTTTAAAAGCAGATATGTGCTATAAAACGGCGCAAATATTTATCCCTTCGCAATGGATTAAAAAACATGATTTTCCCTTCACACGTCAATAACATACTTTCCATAGTATATTGAAAAAATACGACATTTGTAAAATTTTGCAAATGGACACCAGAAATAAGTTGTTTTGATCTCCTGAAAAGTTACTGAAAAACACATAACTGTTTTTGATACCGCAGCGACGAAATTCAAAAAACAAAATGTACAAACGATAAAAAAATAAATCAAATAAAGGTTTGGCGAAATCGCACCAAGCTTCTTTAATTTTGTATCAAATTTCAAAAATATGATTGTGTGGTTTCGAGGACTTACATACCTAGATAGAAAATATAAAAATTATGCAAAATTGTTCGGAAAGATAATTCAAAAAAAAATTATTCTTAATCTTCGAACACTATTTAAAGAAAAATATTGTTTATTACCAAATCTAACTAGACTCCAAATATCGAAAGTAATTCACCGAAATTATCCAGTGAAGAAAATCTCAAGCGACATATCGCGTCAAAACTTGGAAATCAATGAAAAAAAATATATATATAAACTGCTTTTCAAAGTTATATGGCGAGTTTTATCGAAATTATCCAGTAAAAAATATCTCAAGCGAATAGCTTCTGACTCACAAACAAGGGATATATTGACTGGTGTATCGTGAGTAATCAATCGAAATAATGCAATTGAAAAAAAAAATCTCTAGCGAAACATTTCGACAACCCTTAAGAAACAATATTAATGAAAATTTCAACAAAATATCTTCGATGCTTTTCCTCGTGAGTATTTTATTGAAATCCAAAAAAAAATTCCGAAATAAAATGCACGTCGAGCTATCTCTAATCATATAATTGAACGCTTCTTAAACCTGGTTCACAACCGATATTTCCCAGTTAGCGACATTCCTAGGTTTAAAGTGTGTTTCAATACGAAAATTATAAAAACAAATTATACGTACAAAGAGAAAAAAAACGAAAACGTCGAGCATAAGTCGGCCCCTGCGTTGGGCGCCATTTTATTTTATTTAATGAACAACCTGGACTCCCTTCGAAACTAGCGACCAGATGCACATTAATAGACTAAACCACAACATTAGATTTTCAGTCCACACGATGATTTGCCTATCCGACTGTATAGTTATAAGTCTCAGCGAATGGGGTGGGGTTCTTGCTCCAACACTGACTTTTTGGTCGGCCCAGAAAAAAAAAATTTTAAACAGAGATTTTGTTGTTGCATATCTTGCAACATAAAAGGGGATTGTTAGGACTTATGATGAACGTTTTCGTTTAATATATTTTAAGCAAAAGAAAGCTAAACTTACTGTAAACTATTCTTTGAATTTGCATATCTGCTGGAACGAAATTTTACTCACCGGAGGTATGGAGGGCTTTCCATGTTGCTTGCTTCTCCGAGTCTTTACCCACCCTTCCTGCTAAGAGTTTCATATGTGTGGAATGCCTCTCACACAATCAAATAAAATTAAACCATTGTTATTTTAAATTTAAATATTCCAAAATACATTTTCTTTTTATTGATAATCTCATTAATCTAACTCTAAACCGTTTGTCTCCCTTATATGTGTATACGTGCATGCAACCATTTTTATACTTTCCTATCTACATACCTCATTTAACATTATATCAAAATTTGTTAGAGAACAAAACTTCCTCAATTAACATTAAATGTTGTCCAAAGATCACTACAAAAAAAAAAATGTTTACATACAAGGTTTGGACATGGTCGAAAACTACCTCTCAATTCGCTCTTAAGGTCCACATATTAACAGAGTTGCGTGGAATCCATTTGGATATTATATCGAAAGTTATTAAAATCTATTGACTATTACGTACAAATTCAAAATTCATGTATTATAGTAATATTAACTTTAACTAACACTAAATTAATATTATAAGAAAAGAAAACTTCCTAACTTTCATATATAGAGGGGGAGGGGGTTCAATTCAGCCAATTCGAAATAAAAATATATGTTAGAAACATATTCAAATTAAAGGTAAAATAACTGTTTATATATATAATATATATAATTTTCAGCATTCACAAGTGCTTAACAAGATGTACGTGAATCTGATAGCCAAATTAAAAAAAAAATATATATATATATATGGAGAATTTTCAAAATTCAGATTTTAATATTTTGATTAAATATCATATATTATGGTAGACACTCATATATATATATATTGTATCGTAAGCACGAAAGAAAAAAAAAACCATTTAAAAGCACAAAAAAAAAATTATTGGTATGCAAAAAAATATGTTTATGCTAAATAAATAATAAATGTCTGAAAAATATTAAATGATTATTGTAATAAGTGAAAACAAGGGATTGAATTAAAACGCCGATGTATAGCGTTGGAAAGCGATTGTCTTTATTTTAGAATTTTCTTTCCTTTTATACAAAATTATATATTCTACACATACGTATTTACACCAACACTAATACTACAAACGCATTGACATAAGGAGGCACCATGCATAATACTACACCATCCACCTTAAAAAGGAAAGGGCATATATGACTTTTTCAGAGTCTTAATAACCCACTTGAGTTTTGATTGAATTAGAAAAAGATTTTAATTGCTTTTGAGTTATGCTATAATTTATTGCATAGCGGTTACTTGATATGGGAAACAAAGAGTATGTTTACATTATTTTCTGTTTACACTTGTTTCTAATATACTGATTTTTTTTATTTACATTTTTTTTTTTGTGTTTGTATGTTTATAATTATGAGTAATGTTTCGCATCAAGTGTCATCTATTGACATTTGACATACCAGAATTTTAAGTGTGTCGACCCACTTAAAATCCGTTTAT
Organism: Eurosta solidaginis; assembly: GCF_040869045.1. Classification (NCBI taxonomy): domain Eukaryota; kingdom Metazoa; phylum Arthropoda; class Insecta; order Diptera; family Tephritidae; genus Eurosta; species Eurosta solidaginis. The sequence goes on from NC_090319.1 coordinate 223,135,737, forward strand.
GTTTACAAATTATTCTTTAATATTTATGAGGTAATGGTAACTTGATGCCAAATATTTTTGCAAATATGAGCTCAAAAGGGCAATATCTATATACGGTTAATGGCGTTTTATTATATTTATATTTATATTTATTCAATACTGTCTATGAAAGAACATTTCTTAAAGACTAATAACAATGGTGTAGGTTACAAAATGAAACATACCTACTTAAAATAAGAGAGCAAAATATTCAAAAAAGCTTGTTTTCCCAAGGAAAAATCAAGGAAAATACTCTGAGATAGAATATTAAATTCGCGCATAGATCTTGCAAGAGGAGCATTACTGGCAAATTTAGTTTTGACTTTTTTCCAGTAAAAAGGATAGGTGACGCGAAGATTTCGCTTGGAATGTTAAAAGTAATCCTTTCCAGAAGATAAGGACAATCTATGGTACCATGAATAACATTAAACATGAAAGTCAAAGATAAAATTGACCTACGGGTTTCGAGAGATTGTAGGCCAAGTAGCATAATACGGATGCATAGGGTGGAACGGGAGTATCAAATTTGAGAGACCGTAAAGCGAAATTAATGAACACCTTTTGAATACGTTCTATTCTTTTTATTGATATCTGGTTATACGGCCTCCAGACAAAAACTGCATATTCAAGGTTTGAGCGAACAAAAGTTATATACAACATTTTAAGAGTATAAGGGTCTGAGAACTTGGTGCAGTTCCGACGAATAAAGCCTAGAACAGAGTAGGCCTTCGCAATGATGAAATCAACATGTTTGTTGAAAGACAGTTTCGGGTCAAAAAAAAAACTCCTAGGCCCTTTACTTCGACAAAATTCTGAAGGACAGTATTAGAAATGTGGTAGGACGTACTTCGAAAATGAAAATTTTAGCAAATGTCATATTAAAACATTTCTTTAATCATTATGAAAGTACCTGATGAAAGAGATAAATTAAACATTACTTTAAGAGGTTCGATGAGAGCTGGGCATTTCTTTAGCAAAATCGCCGATAGGCCATCAACGTCGGTCGCAGACGAGGGCTTCAGTGAAGTCAGACCCATCTCTATGTCCACAACAGACAATACAAAATTTAGCTAAGAGCTAAAGTTCAAATATGTGAAATATTGTTACAATCGTCTTTGTCACTGGATATGTATGATCGTGCATATTCATTGAATGTTCTGTGGCTGCGTTCTACAGTACCCAAAGTTTGATGATGATACGGTGTTTAGGTTTTGTGCTCAACTTTTAGCAGTTTACACAGTTCTTCGAATAAGCTATTTTTGTACTCTATACTCATGTCCGTCATGATTGTTTTCATGCATCCGTAGATCAAAACGAAATGCTCGAACACGGATTTAGCGACTGTTGCTGCGTGTTTGCTTAGGACTGGTGTCGCTACCAATTATTTGGTTAGATCGCATATAATGGTAACTGCATATTCGTTTCCATTTATCGATATTGGTAATGGTCCGACTGTATCGATATTTACAATATCGAAAGCCCTTGAAGGTGTCTCCGTTATTGTCATTGGCTCCTTTATATGCGTATTTGTTTTATTTTTCTTGCAGTGGATGCAGTTTTTTACGTATTTTCTTACGTCATTTTTCATATTTAGCCAGCTATATTTCTGCTTGATTTTATTGGTCATGCGATTTATTCCTGGGTGGCCACCGCACGATCCTATCGTCATGATATTTATGCAGAATTTCTTTAATTTTCCCGGGATTTGTCACATGTTTAACCTCTGGGGTTAGTGCTATTGTTACCTTCTTGAGAACCTCGGTACCTACTTCTATAAATTTGCCTACTCGGGTTTAATTATATTTAAACAATTTATCCCCTAAGGACAACTGTATTTGTACAAGTCCTAAATTGCCTGCTCCTTTTTCAAGCCTGGTAAGAATTGTCCTAAGTCAATCTTATCCTCAACAATTAGGTTGCTTGTATCTATATTGCTGCAAATTTTCTTTTCTTTTTTGAAATATAATTTCGGAGGATCTAAAACGAGTTCGACATATCTTTTTACTTCAAATTTATTTAGCACTTCATATATTTTTGGGTTCTCTTTGTGACCTTCTCTATTTTCAGTATTATTGCAGTTCTTTTTGGCTGCTGATCTTGATGTTATTTTTAATATTTTACTTGCCTCCACTGACATATCTTTTAGGTTTGTAGTTGTTATGCGGGATAATGCATCCGCTATGTGATTTTCTTTTCCGGCTATATACTCCACTTCAAAATCGTACTCTTCTAAATCGAGTCTTACTCGTGTTAGCTTAGATGAAGGGCTCTTCATCGAAAATATATATTTTAAGGGACGGTGGTCGGTTTTAATCAGAAACTTTCTGCCATAGACATATGGTCTGAAGAAGGTTATAGCCCAATGGATTGCGGCTGGTTCTTTTTCGATTGCGGCTTTATTGATTTCCCCTTTTGTTAATGACTTAAAAGCGTAAGCAATTGGTAACTGTTTGCCATTGTGTTCTTGACTCAGGACTGCTCCGCTAATATACCAAATAGCGTCTGTTGTTATGCAGAATTATTTATTGAAGTCTGGGTATTGCAAAACTTTTGGACTAATTAATGCTTCCTTTATGTAGACAAAAACTTTTTGACATACTTCCGTCCACTCAAAGGGAACATTCTTTTTGCAAAGCCTAGTTAGTTTTCTTGAGTATTCTGCGTAGTTCGGTACAAATCTTCTGTAGTAATTGCAGAACGCTACGAACCTTTTAACTTCATCAGCTGTTTTTGTTGTTGGGTAGTTTTGAACTGTTTTAAATTTGCTTGGGTCGTGTAGTATTCCCGTGCTTGTACATTTATGGAATTAATAGGTTACTTCTTGGCTGAAAGGTAGACATTTACCTGGATGTAATTTTAGGTTGTATTTTCTACATGTGGAGAACACGTCTCGTAAGTTTTTTAGCATATGTGTTTCAGAGCAACCTAATACAACTAAGTCATCCATGTAAAGGAATGCTTGAGACCTGCAAATGCTAGTTTCATAATTCTTTGGAATGAATTCGGTGCTACTTTGAATACACAAGGTAGTCTTTTAACCTGTATGTGCCATTTTCAGCTGTGAATGAGGTTATATCTCTGGAATCTGGGTGTAATTCTATTTGATGAAAACCTGACATAAGGTCTAGGCATGAAAAATATTTTGCTCTTCCAAGTTGGTCTAAAATATCATCAATTCTTGGGAGTAGGTTTTATCTCAGACGTAGTCACCTATCACTTACCCGCAGAGTGACGACGTCTCCGCCGTTGTACTTCAGAATTCTGTAGTTAAATTCTAAAGGGTTAACTGGGAAGATCACGGGGATAGTTGATTTAATAAAGTGGCATTACATCCGCATTGCAGCGATCCAAGAGACCAAACACACAGCAATATCTGATCTGCAGACCTCCTCTGGACATAACGTCCATGGAATATATCGCGAGAGCGGAAATGCCGACTGCATTACACCCTAAAATCTTGGGTGTGATGTTCGATCAGGATCTACATTTTGGAGAGCATGCAACCGCAATTTTACCGAAAATCCAGAGCCGTAATAAAATCCTCAAATCTCTTTCCGGCAGCACTTGGGGTAAAACCAAAGAAGAAGCGCTCATTACTACTTACAAAGCTATTGGCCGGTCGATTGCATGCTACGCGTCTCCGATATGGTCGCCAAGCCTAAAGATTACTCACTGGAAGAAAATACAAGCATGCCAAAATATGCCTCAGAACCGCTACGGGCGGGCTGTCTTCTTATGTCCCCAGAATACCACGTACCCAATGAGGCGAGAGTACTCCCCATTAGAGAGAGAAATCAAATGCTAAACAAACAGTTTCTGTTGAATACCCAGGAGCCTGGGCATCCCAACAGACATCTGATTTATGAAGCTACACCTCCCAGGGGATTAAGGGGTTATCTCCGTTAGCAGTATGAGGAATAAAAGCAAAAAATTTATGCATTTCCCTACCGCCAAAAGCAAATTAGAATCATGTTTAAAAGCAGCTATGTGCTATAAAACGGCGCAAATATTTATCCCTTCGCAATGGATTAAAAAACATGATTTTCCCTTCACACGTCAATAACATACTTTCCATAGTATATTGAAAAAATACGACATTTGTAAAATTTTGCAAATGGACACCAGAAATAAGTTGTTTTGATCTCCTGAAAAGTTACTGAAAAACACATAACTGTTTTTGATACCGCAGCGACGAAATTCAAAAAACAAAATGTACAAACGATAAAAAAATAAATCAAATAAAGGTTTGGCGAAATCGCACCAAGCTTCTTTAATTTTGTATCAAATTTCAAAAATATGATTGTGTGGTTTCGAGGACTTACATACCTAGAAAGAAAATATAAAAATTATGCAAAATTGTTCGGAAAGATAATTCAAAAAAAAATTATTCTTAATCTTCGAACACTATTTAAAGAAAAATATTGTTTATTACCAAATCTAACTAGACTCCAAATATCGAAAGTAATTCACCGAAATTATCCAGTGAAGAAAATCTCAAGCGACATATCGCGTCAAAACTTGGAAATCAATGAAAAAAAATATATATATAAACTGCTTTTCAAAGTTATATGGCGAGTTTTATCGAAATTATCCAGTAAAAAATATCTCAAGCGAATAGCTTCTGACTCACAAACAAGGGATATATTGACTGGTGTATCGTGAGTAATCAATCGAAATAATGCAATTGAAAAACAAAATCTCTAGCGAAACATTTCGACAACCCTTAAGAAACAATATTAATGAAAATTTCAACAAAATATCTTCGATGCTTTTCCTCGCGAGTATTTTATTGAAATCCAAAAAAAAATTCCGAAATAAAATGCACGTCGAGCTATCTCTAATCATATAATTGAACGCTTCTTAAACCTGGTTCACAACCGATATTTCCCAGTTAGCGACATTCCTAGGTTTAAAGTGTGTTTCAATACGAAAATTATAAAAACAAATTATACGTACAAAGAGAAAAAAAACGAAAACGTCGAGCATAAGTCGGCCCCTGCGTTGGGCGCCATTTTATTTTATTTAATGAACAACCTGGACTCCCTTCGAAACTAGCGACCAGATGCACATTAATAGACTAAACCACAACATTAGATTTTCAGTCCACACGATGATTTGCCTATCCGACTGTATAGTTATAAGTCTCAGCGAATGGGGTGGGGTTCTTGCTCCAACACTGACTTTTTGGTCGGCCCAGAAAAAAAAAATTTTAAACAGAGATTTTGTTGTTGCATATCTTGCAACATAAAAGGGGATTGTTAGGACTTATGATGAACGTTTTCGTTTAATATATTTTAAGCAAAAGAAAGGTAAACTTACTGTAAACTATTCTTTGAATTTGCATATCTGCTGGAACGAAATTTTACTCACCGGAGGTATGGAGGGCTTTCCATGTTGCTTGCTTCTCCGAGTCTTTACCCACCCTTCCTGCTAAGAGTTTCATATGTGTGGAATGCCTCTCACACAATCAAATAAAATTAAACCATTGTTATTTTAAATTTAAATATTCCAAAATACATTTTCTTTTTATTGATAATCTCATTAATCTAACTCTAAACCGTTTGTCTCCCTTATATGTGTATACGTGCATGCAACCATTTTTATACTTTCCTATCTACATACCTCATTTAACATTATATTAAAATTTGTTAGAGAACAAAACTTCCTCAATTAACATTAAATGTTGTCCAAAGATCACTACAAAAAAAAATGTTTACATACAAGGTTTGGACATGGTCGAAAACTACCTCTCAATTCGCTCTTAAGGTCCACATATTAACAGAGTTGCGTGGAATCCATTTGGATATTATATCGAAAGTTATTAAAATCTATTGACTATTACGTACAAATTCAAAATTCATGTATTATAGTAATATTAACTTTAACTTTAACTAACACTAAATTAATATTATAAGAAAAGAAAACTTCCTAACTTTCATATATAGAGGGGGAGGGGGTTCAATTCAGCCAATTCGAAATAAAAATATATGTTAGAAACATATTCAAATTAAAGGTAAAATAACTGTTTATATATATAATATATATAATTTTCAGCATTCACAAGTGCTTAACAAGATGTACGTGAATCTGATAGCCAAATTAAAAAAAAAATATATATATATATGGAGAATTTTCAAAATTCAGATTTTAATATTTTGATTAAATATCATATATTATGGTAGACACTCATATATATATATATTGTATCGTAAGCACGAAAGAAAAAAAAAACCATTTAAAAGCACAAAAAAAAAAATATTGGTATGCAAAAAAATATGTTTATGCTAAATAAATAATAAATGTCTGAAAAATATTAAATGATTATTGTAATAAGTGAAAACAAGGGATTGAATTAAAACGCCGATGTATAGCGTTGGAATGCGATTGTCTTTATTTTAGAATTTTCTTTCCTTTTATACAAAATTATATATTCTACACATACGTATTTACACTAACACTAATACTACAAACGCATTGACATAAGGAGGCACCATGCATAATACTACACCATCCACCTTAAAAAGGAAAGGGCATATATGACTTTTTCAGAGTCTTAATAACCCACTTGAGTTTTGATTGAATTAGAAAAAGATTTTAATTGCTTTTGAGTTATGCTATAATTTATTGCATAGCGGTTACTTGATATGGGAAACAAAGAGTATGTTTACATTATTTTCTGTTTACACTTGTTTCTAATATACTGATTTTTTTTATTTACATTTTTTTTTTTGTGTTTGTATGTTTATAATTATGAGTAATGTTTCGCATCAAGTGTCATCTATTGACATTTGACATACCAGAATTTTAAGTGTGTCGACCCACTTAAAATCCGTTTATGTTTACAAATTATTCTTTAATATTTATGAGGTAATGGTAACTTGATGCCAAATATTTTTGCAAATATGAGCTCAAAAGGGCAATATCTATATACGGTTAATGGCGTTTTATTATATCTATATTTATATTTATTCAATACTGTCTATGAAAGAACATTTCTTAAAGACTAATAACAATGGTGTAGGTTACAAAATGAAACATACCTACTTAAAATAAGAGAGCAAAATATTCAAAAAAGCTTGTTTTCCCAAGGAAAAATCAAGGAAAATACTCTGAGATAGAATATTAAATTCGCGCATAGATCTTGCAAGAGGAGCATTACTGGCAAATTTAGTTTTGACTTTTTTCCAGTAAAAAGGATAGGTGACGCGAAGATTTCGCCTTGGAATGTTAAAAGTAATCCTTTCCAGAAGATATGGACAATCTATGGTACCATGAATAACATTAAACATGAAAGTCAAAGATAAAATTGACCTACGGGTTTCGAGAGATTGTAGGCCAAGTAGCATAATACGGATGCATAGGGTGGAACGGGAGTATCAAATTTGAGAGACCGTAAAGCGAAATTAATGAACACCTTTTGAATACGTTCTATTCTTTTTATTGATATCTGGTTATACGGCCTCCAGACAAAAACTGCATATTCAAGGTTTGAGCGAACAAAAGTTATATACAACATTTTAAGAGTATAAGGGTCTGAGAACTTGGTGCAGTTCCGACGAATAAAGCCTAGAACAGAGTAGGCCTTCGCAATGATGAAATCAACATGTTTGTTGAAAGACAGTTTCGGGTCAAAAAAAAAACTCCTAGGCCCTTTACTTCGACAAAATTCTGAAGGACAGTATTAGAAATGTGGTAGGACGTACTTCGAAAATGAAAATTTTAGCAAATGTCATATTAAAACATTTCTTTAATCATTATGAAAGTACCTGATGAAAGAGATAAATTAAACATTACTTTAAGAGGTTCGATGAGAGCTGGGCATTTCTTTAGCAAAATCGCCGATAGGCCATCAACGTCGGTCGCAGACGAGGGCTTCAGTGAAGTCAGACCCATCTCTATGTCCACAACAGACAATACAAAATTTAGCTAAGAGCTAAAGTTCAAATATGTGAAATATTGTTACAATCGTCTTTGTCACTGGATATGTATGATCGTGCATATTCATTGAATGTTCTGTGGCTGCGTTCTACAGTACCCAAAGTTTGATGATGATACGGTGTTTAGGTTTTGTGCTCAACTTTTAGCAGTTTACACAGTTCTTCGAATAAGCTATTTTTGTACTCTATACTCATGTCCGTTATGATTGTTTTCATGCATCCGTAGATCAAAACGAAATGCTCGAACACGGATTGGCCGACTGTTGCTGCGTGTTTGCTTAGGACTGGTGTCGCTACCAATTATTTGGTTAGATCGCATATAATGGTAACCGCATATTCGTTTCCATTTATCGATATTGGTAATGGTCCGACTGTATCGATATGTACAATATCGAAAGCCCTTGAAGGTGTCTCCGTTATTGTTATTGGCTCCTTTATATGCGTATTTGTTTTATTTTTCTTGCAGTGGATGCAGTTTTTTACGTATTTTCTTACGTCATTTTTCATATTTAGCCAGCTATATTTCTGCTTGATTTTATTGGTCATGCGATTTATTCCTGGGTGGCCACCGCACGATCCTATCGTCATGATATTTATGCAGAATTTCTTTAATTTTCCCGGGATTTGTCACATGTTTAACCTCTGGGGTTAGTGCTATTGTTACCTTCTTGAGAACCTCGGTACCTACTTCTATAAATTTGCCTACTCGGGTTTAATTATATTTAAACAATTTATCCCCTAAGGACAACTGTATTTGTACAAGTCCTAAATTGCCTGCTCCTTTTTCAAGCCTGGTAAGAATTGTCCTAAGTCAATCTTATCCTCAACAATTAGGTTGCTTGTATCTATATTGCTGCAAATTTTCTTTTCTTTTTTGAAATATAATTTCGGAGGATCTAAAACGAGTTCGACATATCTTTTTACTTCAAATTTATTTAGCACTTCATATATTTTTGGGTTCTCTTTGTGACCTTCTCTATTTTCAGTATTATTGCAGTTCTTTTTGGCTGCTGATCTTGATGTTATTTTTAATATTTTACTTGCCTCCACTGACATATCTTTTAGGTTTGTAGTTGTTATGCGGGATAATGCATCCGCTATGTGATTTTCTTTTCCGGCTATATACTCCACTTCAAAATCGTACTCTTCTAAATCGAGTCTTACTCGTGTTAGCTTAGATGAAGGGCTCTTCATCGAAAATATATATGTTAAGGGACGGTGGTCGGTTTTAATTAGAAACTTTCTGCCATAGACATATGGTCTGAAGAAGGTTATAGCCCAATGGATTGCGGCTGGTTCTTTTTCGATTGCGGCTTTATTGATTTCCCCTTTTGTTAATGACTTAAAAGCGTAAGCAATTGGTAACTGTTTGCCATTGTGTTCTTGACTCAGGACTGCTCCGCTAATATACCAAATAGCGTCTGTTGTTATGCAGAATTATTTATTGAAGTCTGGGTATTGCAAAACTTTTGGACTAATTAATGCTTCCTTTATGTAGACAAAAACTTTTTGACATACTTCCGTCCACTCAAAGGGAACATTCTTTTTGCAAAGCCTAGTTAGTTTTCTTGAGTATTCTGCGTAGTTCGGTACAAATCTTCTGTAGTAATTGCAGAACGCTACGAACCTTTTAACTTCATCAGCTGTTTTTGTTGTTGGGTAGTTTTGAACTGTTTTAAATTTGCTTGGGTCGTGTAGTATTCCCGTGCTTGTACATTTATGGAATTAATAGGTTACTTCTTGGCTGAAAGGTAGACATTTACCTGGATGTAATTTTAGGTTGTATTTTCTACATGTGGAGAACACGTCTCGTAAGTTTTTTAGCATATGTGTTTCAGAGCAACCTAATACAACTAAGTCATCCATGTAAAGGAATGCTTGAGACCTGCAAATGCTAGTTTCATAATTCTTTGGAATGAATTCGGTGCTACTTTGAATACACAAGGTAGTCTTTTAACCTGTATGTGCCATTTTCAGCTGTGAATGAGGTTATATCTCTGGAATCTGGGTGTAATTCTATTTGATGAAAACCTGACATAAGGTCTAGGCATGAAAAATATTTTGCTCTTCCAAGTTGGTCTAAAATATCATCAATTCTTGGGAGTAGGTTTTATCTGCTGCAAACTTTTTGTTTACTTGTCTGTAGTCAACTACCAATCTCCATCTTTTTTCTGTGTTCCCTGGAGATGATTTTTTAGGTGCTAGTAAAATTGGACTATTGTACTCTGATATCGAAGGTTCTATAATGTCATCTTCGATCAACTTATTAACCTGTTTGCTTATTTCCCTTTTTGTGTCTCTGGAAATCTAAAATTTTTTATGTAAACTGGTGTGTTGTCTTTCATGTGTAGTTTTTGTTTGTAAAAATTATTAGAGGAAATTGGTTCTGTTTCTAGTGCAAATATGTCTATGAATTCTGTGCAAGTTTTTGGTAAATTTTTTTAATTTTGCTGTATCATTACTATTTTTATTGTGTGTGCTTGTTTCAATTAGTTTGTAGTCATCTAAATTTTCAGTATTCATTTTGTAATTTTCAATAGTTGCGTCTTTATTTGTTGTGTTAATAATTCTGACGAAAATTTGATCTTTATTTGTGATTGTGTTTGCTATAAAAATTCCTTAAGATAATTGTTGATGGGGTATGAAGATGCTTTTAGTATCAATGTTTACTGTTGCATGTCTAATGTCTTCAGATCTAGAAGGGATCGTGATTGTATTCACGGATAGACAATTTGTTAGGTGCATTGTTATTGTTTGGGGAAAATCATATGGTCTTAGGATTAGTTTATCCTCTATTTTGCCATAATCTAGTATACAAGTATATTTCTTTATGAAATCTAGTCCTATTATTCCAACGCATGGGATTGGGAAGTCGTCTTCTACAACGTGAAATTTATGATAAATAAGTAGGTCATCACCTTTTAAATCAGCTTTAACTGTTCCTAATGTGCTAGTTATACCTTGACAAATGCCCCTTAAGGTCTGTGATTGGTTCTGTATTTATTTTAATATTATTACTGATTTGATTATTTTTAATAATGGAGATATCCGCTCCAGTGTCTATTAAGAAATTTGAAATTGAATTATTTAGTGAGGTTTTTGTAGATATGTAGCTGTTTAGGTGTATGTTTAATACACATATTTTCCTATCTACTGATCTTGAAGTGGAGTTTCCTGGTTTTCCTACTGGGTGAAACTGCGCACGTTACGAGTCTGATTGTACTGTCTATTGCCATTTTGGGCTTGTGATCCTCTTTGGGAATTATTATTTTTTCTCGGATTATTGTTGTATCTCTCCCTCACTATGGTAGGAACTTTGTCGTTGGTGTGGGGGCTTAGCCGAACTCCATAGCGCCCGACTATGAGGCGGAGCTGTTTAGGACTGACATCTACGCCGCTTCGCCTCATAGGAGGGCGGCGGGATGTCGGTGACCAAGAACTGCCAACCCCCAATCAAGGGTGTTATGCGGACCGTGCCTATTGGACGATTTGCAGCCAGGGGATAAATTCGGCTGTATTCGAACGGAGCCTTCCCGATAACGGGCCACCTTGGGAAGTATTTATGGCCTTACCACAGTAAGGGGCGCTGCTGTGGCGGATGGTTCTTTCCCCCGTATATAATACTGGACCGCTGAGCCCGCCTTCTCGGGCAGATGGTCGTACGACCAAGATGAACGACTCATTACCTAATTGTAATAAGGACGATGTAAAGAGGAGGACTGAGTCGCAATCCAAGGACGACAAATACGAATTAAGCGATGCGTCGGACTCGGGGAGCGAGAGTAGTGCTGATTCAATGAACTCCGTGTTGGAGAAGCACAAAAATGAAATCGGAGTACAAGAGTGGAGAAGGGTAAGGAGCAGAGGAAGTAAAAGAGCTCTCTCGCAGTACCGTGCAGCACTAAGAATTGTGCAACGCTTGGGAGCAGTGGTCGACCCAACAGAAGTGGAGATCGAGCGATTGTAATGGGCCCATGAAGCGGTGGAAGTAGGTCGAAGGCAGTTCAAAAGGTTTGCTGCGAGAAACCCTCGGTTCTGCAACCGGTACTAGGAGGAAGAAGCGTCGAATGGCAGAATGAAGAGGCAACGTTCGGCGGAAGGCAACAAGCCTGCTTTCAAGAGGCAGAAAGGACCCTAGAGCCGCGAGGCAGGGCAGTCGCATAGAAAAGATAAGTAGACGCAAAGCTGTTAGACAGATGGGCTACAACAGCGAGGTAGCAACTACCTCGAAAGCTGCGAGTCAGAGGGAAGTTCCAGCTACGGAAGTAGGAGGTAAGCCAAAGGGAGATAACGCTAAGACTCCGCCTTTTTCGGAGGCGCTAAAGGGAGTTAACGCTAAGATTCCAGCTTTCTCGGAGGTGCCAAAGGGAGATAACACTAAGACTCCTGCTTTTCCCGAGAAGATGAGTGATGTGGCAAAGCAGTCACTGACTGTGGCGCTGGTTGATCGTAGCAGTCCTTTCGGACAAATGACTACTGAGAGGTGGAGATCTGTGGAAAGGGAGCTTATTAGCTGAATGCTTAAGATGATGCTTGAACAACCAAGTAAGCCCCTTCCAACCTTTGATTCGGGGGAATGGTATAATGGTGTGAAGATGATAGCGTGCGGCAATATCGCGAGCTTGCGGTGGCTGGAGGAAGTGGTTCCAAACCTCCAAAGGCAAGGCACGAACGCCCGGTTTGAGGTGGTTGATAAAGCGCAAATCCCCACGGTACCAAAAGTTAAGGTATGGATACCATGCGTGATGAAGTCGGAGGATACACTGCGACTTCTGCAGAATCCGAATCCGAACATACCCACACAGGATTGGAAGATACTTACTGTATCTCGGTCTACATCTTCCAAATAAAAAAGCAGGCGGAGGACATTTGTACACGCAGCTTGGCAAAATGTCCTTTGGAACTGGCAAAATTTACATGGGACTCAGGAAAAGAAGTCCCAAGGATAAAAATCTTAACACGCTAGAGGTGGGCGAAGTCGAAAAGGACCTTAAAAGTCTAAGGGAAAAAAAGACACGTGGGGATCCCCGACGTCACCACGAACGTGCTAGAAGAGGACCAACCGCTAAATGGTGCTGTGACTCGCACATAGGAACACCCGGCACAACAGTTAAAAGAGGCTGAATGGGGCCTCGAATACTCTAAACCAAAAGGGCATGGGGAGGACGACGACGTCAAGACGAAGGTGCTGGAGGGGGACAAACAGACCAATGGTGCTGCAATTCCTACAAATAAACCTCCAACACAGTAAAGTGGCGTCGAGCGAACTCCTCCAAACCCTTAAGGAGGGTTCGTTTGACGTGGCGCTGATCCAGGAGCCGTGGCTCTTATCGGGAAGAAAGGTTTCTGGACTTTGCGCGCGCGGGTTTGGCGTTTACTATGCGCAAACGGAAGGACGGGTGCGAGCTGTAGTAATGGTAAGGAAACAGCTGCATTCATATATGCTGCCTAATTACAAAACTGAAGATCTCGTAGTGGTGGCCGTTGAGCAAAAGAATAAGCAGGCATTTATCCTGGCGTCCTGCTACATGGCTCATGCTGCGGAGGTTCCACCGATGGAGAGCGAAAAGCTAGTACAGGAGGATGGGCGCAAAGGGCGGTTGGTCATAGGCGCAGATGCAAATGCGCACCACAATACCCTAAAGAGGGTAGAGAAGGGAGGAACATTTAGAAACCCTAGGTCAACGAACTGGAATAAATTCCAGAAACATGTAGAAACAAAACTGGGACAACCCAAAGAGGTTGCTAATGTACAGGAACTGAAGGAGTCGAATGCATTCCTAACAAGGACGCTTATCACTGCGTATAACAAAGCTTGCCCTCTAAGAAGATTCAGAGGAAATGCAAAGCCGCCATGGTGCAGCAATGAGCTGAGTCTTCTAAGAAGACAGGTAAAAGAAATGTTTAAGTTCGCAAAGACCGCGGAAAGCGAAGCGTGTCGGGACGAGTACAGGGATCTACTAAGGATCTAAAAGCGTGAAATTACCAGGGCGAAGGGAAACCCATGGAAAAGTTTCTGTACGGACATAGAGTGCTTCAGCGAAACAGCACGGTTGAAAGAAGTCCTAGCAAAGGGAAACATAATCCAGGGACTGATAAAGAAAGAGAATGGGGAATGGTCACGTAATAGTGAGGAATCCCTTGAGGTGCTTCTGGATACACATTTCCTATCGGGAGACGGTTTAGAAGAGCCAGCAGACTCACTCACACATCGATCACGGAGCTAGTAGTGCCGGGCCGATACCAAGATGGAGTGGGCAGTGAAGACGTTTTCTAAGTTTAAATCGTCGGGCCCAGATGGTATATTCCCGGCCGTGCTACAAGTCTCAAGTAGGGCGGTCGTGGAATGGCTTAGAATAATATTCGATGGGTGCATAAGACTGAATCATGTACCGCACTCCTGGAGAGCCTCTCCTGTAGCTTTTCTACCAAAGGCGGGTAAGATCACTCACGTGTATCCCAAAGACTATAGACCCATTAGCTTAACATCATTTCTGCTCAAAACCTTTGAGAGGCTGATAGATGTGTACATAAAGTCCAACGTGGATGAAAAGCTGCTCTCCACAACACAGCATGCGTAAACCAAAGGCAAGTCTGTACATATCGCATTGCATAGGGTGGTAATAAGCATAGAAAAATCCCTGGAATATAAGGAGTATGCTCTAGGAGTCTTCTTGGACATTGCCGGGGCTTTCAATAATGTTGCAAAATGGGCGATAATGGATGGTCTTAATTACATTAAAGTACATCCTGCCTTAATCAGATTGATCGGCTGCATGTTAAAGTGCAGAAAGATTACATCACAATGGGGATTGTACGAGGTCACGAAATCAGTGGACAGGGGCACCCCGCAGGGAGGGGTGCTATCACCTCTGCTGTGGACGCTGGTCATCAATCAACTGCTCAGGCAATTCGATGAGGAACCCGTTAAACTTACGGCTTACGCAGATGCAATTGTCATAAATGGAAAGTGCCTTCCAACGATTAGTTCTTTGATGGATCGGGCGCTTCGGGCTATTCATACCTGGGCATCTAATGTCGGGTTCAAAGTCAATGCGGAGAAGACGGATATGGTCTTGTTTACAAAGAGGTACAAGGTACCAAATTGGACCAGGCCTAAGTTAGGAAGGGTGACCTTACAGGAGAAACCTTGCACAAAACATCTAGGAATCAGCCTAGACAGTAAGCTGTCATGGAAGCTCAACGTGGAGAAGAGGATCAAAAAGGCCTCAACGGCATTCTATGCATGTAAAAGAATGCTGGGTTGTACGTGGGGCCTATCCCCCTCTCTTTCTCATTGGGTTTTTACAGCGATTTTAAGCCCTATTCTATACTATGGAATTTGGTGGAAAGCCACACAAAAAACAACATACCTCTAAAAATTTGAGGGGGTATGCAGACTATCGATGCTTAGCATAACGTGAGCCCTGAAAACAGTCCCGACGGTTGTACTGTATGCCATTCTGCACATTCCACCTGTAGACCTGGTAGCAAAGAACAAAGCATGAACGACCGCAACCAGGCTCGGTGCAGCTTGAGCGCCGACCATGTGGCCATAGAAGTATAGCGTCATCAATCACAAGACGAACATACTACTTGATTCCCTATCTGCGCTTCGAGGGAGATCTTAAGGCCACAATAGAGGTGGACGGTTGGCGCACGGGTGCGCAAATTGCGGACGAGGCGATACATGTGTACACCGATGGTTCCAAAGTAGTGGAAGGAGTGGGGTCTGCGGTATACTGCGCTGATCCGGAAATAAGTGGACCCTACAGGCTGCCGGATTACTGTAGCGTTTTCCAAGCGGAAATATTGGCCGTAACCGAAGCAGTAGAAACCCTGGAAGAGAATAGTTTAAGTTGCAACCGTGTTAACTTTTATATTGACATTGAAGCAGCAATTAAGGGAATAATCTCGCATAGCACAGCAACTAAATGCGTGTTAGAGTGTAAGCAGTCTCTGGAGAGAATCGGGACAGGGAGAAGCATACATCTATATTGGTTTCCCTGGGCATATGGGAATAGATGGGAATGAAAAAGTGGACGAACTAGCTAAAAAGGGCGCATCCCTTGAAGCTTGCCCCGTAGACGTCCCAATTAGATTGGGCGAGATTAAGCGAAGGCGAGAGGTGCACATGATTGACCAAGCGGGAAAGGCGTGGGTTCAAGCCCGGGGCTGTAAAGTGTCAAAGATTATGTGTAGGTCTTACAACCTTAGACTAACACAGTTGCTTCTATCATTAGAAAGAGAGGACTGTAGATTCATGACGGGTATTCTGACTAGACACTGCCTTCTGGCGTCACATGTCTTTAAATTAGGCTTGGTCAGTGAAAGCAGATGTAGGAAGTGCGATCACGGAGCTAGTAGTGCCGGGCCGATACCAAGATGGAGTGGGCAGTGAAGACGTTTTCTAAGTTTAAATCGTCGGGCCCAGATGGTATATTCCCGGCCGTGCTACAAGTCTCAAGTAGGGCGGTCGTGGAATGGCTTAGAATAATATTCGATGGGTGCATAAGACTGAATCATGTACCGCACTCCTGGAGAGCCTCTCCTGTAGCTTTTCTACCAAAGGCGGGTAAGATCACTCACGTGTATCCCAAAGACTATAGACCCATTAGCTTAACATCATTTCTGCTCAAAACCTTTGAGAGGCTGATAGATGTGTACATAAAGTCCAACGTGGATGAAAAGCTGCTCTCCACAACACAGCATGCGTAAACCAAAGGCAAGTCTGTACATATCGCATTGCATAGGGTGGTAATAAGCATAGAAAAATCCCTGGAATATAAGGAGTATGCTCTAGGAGTCTTCTTGGACATTGCCGGGGCTTTCAATAATGTTGCAAAATGGGCGATAATGGATGGTCTTAATTACATTAAAGTACATCCTGCCTTAATCAGATTGATCGGCTGCATGTTAAAGTGCAGAAAGATTACATCACAATGGGGATTGTACGAGGTCACGAAATCAGTGGACAGGGGCACCCCGCAGGGAGGGGTGCTATCACCTCTGCTGTGGACGCTGGTCATCAATCAACTGCTCAGGCAATTCGATGAGGAACCCGTTAAACTTACGGCTTACGCAGATGCAATTGTCATAAATGGAAAGTGCCTTCCAACGATTAGTTCTTTGATGGATCGGGCGCTTCGGGCTATTCATACCTGGGCATCTAATGTCGGGTTCAAAGTCAATGCGGAGAAGACGGATATGGTCTTGTTTACAAAGAGGTACAAGGTACCAAATTGGACCAGGCCTAAGTTAGGAAGGGTGACCTTACAGGAGAAACCTTGCACAAAACATCTAGGAATCAGCCTAGACAGTAAGCTGTCATGGAAGCTCAACGTGGAGAAGAGGATCAAAAAGGCCTCAACGGCATTCTATGCATGTAAAAGAATGCTGGGTTGTACGTGGGGCCTATCCCCCTCTCTTTCTCATTGGGTTTTTACAGCGATTTTAAGCCCTATTCTATACTATGGAATTTGGTGGAAAGCCACACAAAAAACAACATACCTCTAAAAATTTGAGGGGGTATGCAGACTATCGATGCTTAGCATAACGTGAGCCCTGAAAACAGTCCCGACGGTTGTACTGTATGCCATTCTGCACATTCCACCTGTAGACCTGGTAGCAAAGAACAAAGCATGAACGACCGCAACCAGGCTCGGTGCAGCTTGAGCGCCGACCATGTGGCCATAGAAGTATAGCGTCATCAATCACAAGACGAACATACTACTTGATTCCCTATCTGCGCTTCGAGGGAGATCTTAAGGCCACAATAGAGGTGGACGGTTGGCGCACGGGTGCGCAAATTGCGGACGAGGCGATACATGTGTACACCGATGGTTCCAAAGTAGTGGAAGGAGTGGGGTCTGCGGTATACTGCGCTGATCCGGAAATAAGTGGACCCTACAGGCTGCCGGATTACTGTAGCGTTTTCCAAGCGGAAATATTGGCCGTAACCGAAGCAGTAGAAACCCTGGAAGAGAATAGTTTAAGTTGCAACCGTGTTAACTTTTATATTGACATTGAAGCAGCAATTAAGGGAATAATCTCGCATAGCACAGCAACTAAATGCGTGTTAGAGTGTAAGCAGTCTCTGGAGAGAATCGGGACAGGGAGAAGCATACATCTATATTGGTTTCCCTGGGCATATGGGAATAGATGGGAATGAAAAAGTGGACGAACTAGCTAAAAAGGGCGCATCCCTTGAAGCTTGCCCCGTAGACGTCCCAATTAGATTGGGCGAGATTAAGCGAAGGCGAGAGGTGCACATGATTGACCAAGCGGGAAAGGCGTGGGTTCAAGCCCGGGGCTGTAAAGTGTCAAAGATTATGTGTAGGTCTTACAACCTTAGACTAACACAGTTGCTTCTATCATTAGAAAGAGAGGACTGTAGATTCATGACGGGTATTCTGACTAGACACTGCCTTCTGGCGTCACATGTCTTTAAATTAGGCTTGGTCAGTGAAAGCAGATGTAGGAAGTGCGGGTTGGAGGAGGAAACGATCGAGCACGTTCTGTGCTCGTGCCCTGCATTTGCCAGGCTAAGTCTCCAGCTATTAGGAGTGATACAGCTGTCAGATCTAGAAGAAGCAAGTGGCTTAAGTCCTAGGAAGCTTCTAGTATTTGCCAAGAGGACGGAGTTATTTTATAACATAGGTCCTGGTTTTTGATAGGGTTTTTCAGTTTGCTCGTTAAAACAAACTTCTGGTAAGACTACGGACTCAATCAGTCTATATGAGGTCCTCATGGACCGGCCAGTTCAACCTAACCTAACCTATTGTTGTATCCCGGCTGTGGTCTAAATCTTCTACCTCGGTAATTCCCATAGTTGTTACTTCGGTAACCTCCGCGGAAATTACTTCGATATTGATTTTCTTGCCGTATATTCAAAATTGTGTTCGAGCTGCCTGTAATTTCCGTGCAGCTGTTTGTTAACTTTGAAATCGCATCGTTCATTGTTGTGAACGTTCCCGCTTGTTTGATCATTTTCACTTTATCATTGGAGCAGTTCTTATACATAGCTGTGACTGCTGCTTGGGTAGCATATCTCGTTGCCAAGTCTGGGTTTAATCCATCCGAGGTATAGGCTCCCTCCAATGACCTAGTTATCTTTTCTATCTCCTCAGTGTATTGGTTTGAGGTTTTGCTACGCTGTTGGATATTTAGTGGTTTTGCTGTCGAAACTTCCACTGATTCGCCTTTGATTGCAGTTCTTAATTTTAGTTTTATTTGTGCGATTGTATTTTCGTTACTTATGATATTCCTTGCCGTGCTTTTTAGTTTGGTCTTTATCATGGTTATTGCTAAAGCTTCATGATTATCCTTGATTTGGTGGAGGATATCAAGGGCACCTAAGAAACTATGCAAATTTTCAGGCTTACCATCAAACTCTGGTAGCACTAATGAGGCGGTTTTGATGAATTGCACTACGGTTTGTGCCATTGTGGTATTAATGACTGGGAGGTTTAATGGTTTATTTTCTTCCACCGATGAAGTCTGACTCAAAGATGGTGATGACGTGAGGTTTCGGGAGAGTTTTGTTAGTACTGAGCTAAAATCAACCTGAAGTTTTTTTCTACTATAGTTGGTATAGTTATTTCTATGTTGTATCTGGCTAAAGAAGATACTAATTTATCTCGTACGTAGGAAAAGAATTGGTAAGCTTCTGTTTGGTGCTCTTTTGTGAGTATATTATTTACCCTATTGATCACCTGTCATATATTATTTAGAGCTTCTACGATCGTGTTCAAATGTTTTACTATTGTTTCTGGTTTTATTTTGGTATTTTTATTTATGCATTTGTATGCTTTTTCTGCTTTAATTTTTTCTTCAGATAACGCCTGATAAATTTGTTTCCATTTATTCATTTCTACCTTGGGAAAACATCAGTGAGCATAAAAGAAGAATTCCTAATTTAAAGGGTTTTTATAAGGACGACCTGAACATTCGAATTTACTGAAATTTTTTTTTTTTTTAATTTGTGGTGAGAATTTTCTTTATTTATTTTTTATTTCCTAAGTCTCTAATTTTTTCTTTTAATTTTAGTCTATCTTCCTTATTGGTTGTAATATTTAATAGTTTAAAGGTTTCAGCTATTTCCTTTTTCTTTTTAAATTGTTTACCTCCCCGTTTTCTTCTTCTTTGTATTATAGGGGAAGGTATTATAGGAATTTCTTCCTTCTTGTAAAGCTTATTCCGCCGTCTATACTCGTCTATTGTAATCGGTGTCGGACCTGGCTTAGCTGCTTTACTATTTTTTAAGACTTCTTCGGAGATTTTTATAAATTCCTTAATTGTGTCTTCACAATTTTTAAAAATTTTATGAAAATCTTCCTCAGTTGTAATCTCTTGCATAATAGGGAAATAGCTTTTAATTTTTTTTTTCAAATTATATTTCTAATTAGTTTTCTATTTTCTTTACGACGAAGAAAAAAAATTTGACAAAAATTTTTCTTTTTTTTAACTAAATTTTTTTTTTCGATTACACTAGTCCTACTGTGGAATGTTGATTCTAGCTTACATGAAGAAAACAAAAATTTTCTAATCAAAAACGAAGTTTTTGCTCATGGTTTAGCGTCCCTAAGGCCACTCAATTGATTCTAATTATATGTACTTATTTACTCTAAGACTAATTGCTGCCAGTCATGCTGCCATTTGTGTAATCCTTCAGAATGTTGCTGCTTGATGCTTATATCACGTCAATTAAGTCATCTTATTCCACTTCGCCTTATGCTTGCATGCTGCCATTCATATTAATTTTGTAGGGCCTCAAAAATGTTGGTACTTATGTATTTTGACATCCGATTTTGTAGTAGCATGCTAAGTTATTTATGGATGTATTGATGGGTTCATCCAATCTCCTGTAACCTTTGATCCGTTTACAAAATTGTACCACCACCTCTTTTTTCTCTCAGGATTTCAGGATATTGATTAATTTTACTTTTTAGTATTGCAGGACCTTCCAGATATTTAGCTGGATCTGGCAAGATCTAATTAAATTTAATTTCGCGAGAAAAGAAAAACTTGGCAGGATCCTTCCAGTAGGATCTTTTTAAGGTTGCTTGTTCAGCAACTTTTAATGATCGAACTGGCAGGATCTTCCTCAAACTAGATTTTTAGCGGTTTTGACAATGTCAATCTAGTCTGGCAGGGTCGCCATGTAATAAATGAAAACAAGGGATTGAATTAAAACGCCGATGCGTGGCTTTGGAATGCGATTTTCTTTATTTTAGAATTGTCTTTCCTTTTATACAAAATTATCTATTCTACACATACGTATTTACACTAACACTAATACACTACATTCTTAACATTTAAATACTGAGTCAGCATATTAGTTCGACCTTGTTTAACAATTTGTAACTGTAGAAATATTTTGGCAGGCGCATTGACGAATTGTTATTTACACGCGGTCATGCTATTAACGAGTTGGTCAATGCGCCAGTGGAAATAAGCCGGATACAGGTTTCGCTGTCGGCATTAGTAAGTGATGTTGAACTCCCGCTGCGATGGGGTAAACGAAATGTATTTAGGTCGATATTTTAATGTGAATGCAATGTGGGTGATCTGCATAGAAAGTACATTGGCGTATTAGATTATGCTGCATAATATACAAACGCATTGACATAAGGAGGCACC
This sequence comes from Eurosta solidaginis, assembly GCF_040869045.1. Taxonomy (NCBI): domain Eukaryota; kingdom Metazoa; phylum Arthropoda; class Insecta; order Diptera; family Tephritidae; genus Eurosta; species Eurosta solidaginis. Next base: position 223,157,333 of record NC_090319.1, read on the forward strand.
ATGCATAATACTACATTATATTGTAGATCCGGTTCCTCCGTCCACTGGCCAGCCGTCGGGGATATGAAAACCTTTGAAATTTAGCTAATTCAAAAAAAAAAAAAAAAAATGGTTCAAAATTCAAAGTTTTGCAAACCCTTTTATAATGCCGTTCTTAGTTATCAATATAAATCTCTTTATATGTTTCCCTCAATGAATTTTTTTTTTTTTATTAAGCTTTGGGTTTCTGTTGTAACTTTGGCATCGCGCTTTAAACCACCTTCCACTCTATATTTAACAATTTTTCAAATAAACTTTTTTTTTTCCAAAGCAAACAAAAGAATTGAGGAAGAAAATATTACACAACGAAAAACCTTATTTTAGAAATTTAATTAAACTACTAAGATAACTCCCTTCATATTGATGTCGCCTTATTCCTCCTGCCCCTGCTCCTGACGCTCACATCACCATATTATTTCTGCCTTTTAGTTGATGATTGCCGTTGCTTACCATTTTCGTGGTTTGTGAAATATTTAAGTTTTCGAAATATTTTATTTCTTGTCTTGTGAACTAAAATGTTTGTTACCCATTTCGTGAAACTTTTTGTTTCGTTGAAAGATTTTAGCAAGACCTTTGCGCGAACGATTCTTGGGTTCGTTTTTTTTCAATATAATAAAATTCACCACTTTATTTCTTTGCTGGGGTGTCACTTTTGGCACAAAATCCAATTAAATTAAAATTTTCTACTTTTTTTTTCTTTCAGTCTCTCAAATTTAATCATTCACAAAATTTTAGCTTCAATCATTTTCGGTAGGATCACACACTTTAATATTTTACGGCGGCAATTCTTGACTCTACCGTTCGCGGCTAAAACTTCACTCCTTTTTCGTTTACAAAAAAAAGTTTATCAGTCTGCCGTGGCGGACAATAATTACCGACCGTGTCGGTCACGGATTTAAACTTGGCTCCCTCTACTGATTTTTTCTTCTTCAGTTGAAGCTGACATTTTTCCAGCAAAATTCCAATGAGCGGTCTTTACCTTGTTTTCGAACTATTTTTGTAACATCTGGTGATCAGTTATTATTTTCGAACTATCCAATTTCCTCTATATTTATTTTTGGGTCGAACCGGACTGGTCATTGCTCCTTTCGGTGCAGAAAATCATGTGATTACAGTATAATAGTTTGAATATACACATAACCAAACGTATGCAATTTCAATAATCTTATTTTTTTTTTGTCTCATTTCTGTTACTTGCAGCTGGTGAGAATATGTTTAGCAACCTATGCAATGTTGCTGGCTTTTGATGCAGCGTATGTTATCGACATTAGTTTCGCTGTTAGCCTGTATCTATGTTATTTGCATTTGTGGCATGTTAACTCGCCCTCACAAATTCAAATGAAATACTAACAAAATTCCAATCAATAAACTATTCAAAATCTGACTAGTATGAATAACCTCGAAAAATTCTAGTCAATGAACTGTTCAACACAAACTAGTATGAATAGCCCCACAAAATTCTAGTAAATGGACTAGAAGGTTTGCTTACTACTTTGGCTTTTGACTGCAGGGTTATTAAGATAAACTTCCTCAGCATAAAAAATTCGTCGTATGCAATCAATGCAGAGTCGGACGCTTTATTCTTTATCTAAACGAAATATGATTATTTTATAATTTTTCTTTATTAAACAAAAAAAAAACACATTTTAGATTAATGTTTTTAAGCTTATAATGTTTAACTAGTTCGATCCGTCGAGGCACAGAGAAAAAATCGTTTAATACCAATTCAACGCAGACTTCTAAATTGCGATGAATATTAAGCGCAGCAAGACCATTAAGGCGGTCTTCACTCATGGTCGACTTTAGATAAGCCTTAAGACGACGAAAACTTGAAAGCGTTCGTTCATTTCCGGCAGTCGTAACAGGCAAAACAGCCAGAATTCTCAAAGGCTTGTTGTACATTGGGGAAAGCATCAGTATTATGAAAGGCTTTTAATGAATTATTGATCTTCATAGCGTATCGCTTGCTCCCAAAATTAACCCTTATTCGTCCATATTGCTGGCATTGAAACATGACTATTTCTCTCAGTGCCCCGGTCCAATCTTAAAGAATCCTGATTTTCGTTTTAGTGTCCGGGTTTAAGATTTCTTTGAGAAGTATTAAAAAATTCTCTTCATGTTTCATTTGTGAAGAACTAACCCTACCTACGACTGATTCGTACACCCTCCATAGCGTTTACGTCACATTGCTGTAATTTCGTTTCAATTTAAAAATATCTTCAAAAAGTTGATAGGATGTTTAAAAAATGTTCAAACTTTTCAATTAAAAAAAGTCATGATACAGTTTCGTAGTCCATTAAATTCTAGTCTGGCAAAGTGCCGCTTTCAAGAAGTTTAAAAGTATCCGCGAATTTTTAGAACTTATTTTCTGAAGGCATAACACATTTTTTTTTCTATATAAAAACTAAAACTGCTTAATGAAAAAAGGTCTAAGGTTTACCTTTTGAAGTTTTGAACATTGTTTTGCTGCTTTAAAAACATATATTTTTAAATCTTGATATCCATTTTCTTTGGAGAACCCTCTGCGACCGGTAAAGTAAACTTAAACAAATTTCTCGAAAAATAATTTTGATATAAATGTTTAGTTTTGCGGACCTCCGCATTGGTTTCAATTGTAATTTTTATGAAATATATTTATTCTTACCTTGTTGCTCCATACAAAGGACACCATGAGCATATGCAGCATAATAGTAATATTAGAATTATAATGGCAACCAGAGACGCCAGCAGAATTAAAATCCAGAAAAGAAGCTTATTTCCAGCTTTGTAAAGAGTCTGAAAAAGTAAAAGAAAAATGAGTTTAAGTAAATTTACTTGAAATTTTGGGTAAAACTAAAGATATAGACACATAGTCATAGTAAAATTAAAATAGGTTTTAAATTTAGTTGGTGCTTTTTTGACAGATAGCTCATAGAAAATTGTGTCAAAAAGCTGCATCTAAATTTAAAACCTATTTTATTTTGACTTTGACTATGCGCCATAAAACTTACAATAACATTGGGGCTGTGATAGGCTCGGTGCCTCGGGGCAGCTTGAGCGCCAACCACACGGCCGCGGTAGTATAGCGTCATCAATCACAAGACGAACAGACTACCTGATTCCCTATCTGCGCTTCGAGGGAGCTCTTAAGTCCACAATAGAGGTGGATGGTTGGCGCTCAAATGGATGGGTGCTCAAATGACGGAAGAGGTGATACATGTGTACACAGATGGTTCCAAAGTAGTGGAACGAGTAGGATCTGCGGTATGCTGTGTTTTCCAAGCAGAAATTTTAGCCGTAACCAAAGCAGTAGAAACACTGGAAGAGAACAGCTTAAGATGCAACAATTTTAACTTTTATATTGACAGTGAAGCAGCAATTAAGGCAATAATCTCGCTTGGCACAGCATCTAAATGCGTGTAAGAATATAAGCAGTCCCTGGAGAGAATCGGGACAGGGAGAGCATACATCTATATTGGGTCCCAGGGCATATGGGAATGAAAATGCAGATGAACAAGCTAAAAAGGCCTCATCTCTTTAAGCTTGCTCCGTAGTCGTCCAAATTAGATTTGGCGAAATTAAGAGAAGGCGAGAAGTGCACATGTTCGACCAAGCGGGAAAAGCGTGGGTTCAAGCGCGGGGCTGTAAAGTGTCGAAGGTTATGTGTAGGTCTTACAACCATAGACTAACAAAGTTGACTCTATCATTAAAAAGGGAGGACTGTAGACCCATGACGGTATTCTGACTGAGCTCTTACTTCTGGCGTTACATGCCTTTAAATTAGGCTTGCTCAGTGATAGCAGATGTAGGAAGTGGGTTGGAGGAGGAAACGATCGAGAACGTTTTATGCTGGTGCCCTGCGCTTGCCAGGCAAAGACTCCAGCTATTAGGAGTGATACAACTGTCAGATCTAGAAGCAGCAAGTGGTTTAAGTCGTAGAAAGCTTCAAGTATTTGCCAACAGGACGGAGTTATTTTATTACATAGGTCCTGGTTTTTGATAGGGGTTTTCAGTTTGGTCGTTAAAATAAACTTCTTGTAACACTACGGACTCATTCAGTCCTACGTGAGATCCTCATGGACCGGCCTGTTCAACCTAACCTTACCTTGTTTTAAAACATTTAATGTTCGTGTAGTTTCTCTTTAAAAGTATCCTTAAAAAATATGTACGATCAAACAACTGCATTTATAATGTTCGGTTCTGTCCATACTTATATTTTCTACTAAACTCAAAAAATACGATCTCGTTTTAGAAAAAAGGTTTTTCCTTTTGATAAAAATTCCGAAGTAATCACTTGGATCGAGTATACTGGATACCTTTTACTGAGCATGAGTACTAGCTAACGCTTTGTTCTTTGCTACCAGGTCCACAGGTGGAATGTGCAAAATGGCATACAGTGCAGCCGTCGGGGTTGTTTTCAGGGCTCCGGTAATGCTAAGCATTGATAATTTGCATATCCCCTCTAATTTTTTGAGGTAGGTTGTTTTTTGTGTGGCTTGCCACCAAACAAGAACTCCATAGTACAGAACAGGGTTTACAGTCGCTGTAAAAACCCAATGAGAAAGATATGGCGATAAGCTCCACGTACACCCCAGCATTCTTGCATAAAGTGCCGTTGAGGCCTTCTTCACCCTCTTCTCCACGTTCAGCTTCCATTACAGCTTACTGTCTAGGATGATTGCTAGATATTTTGTGCAAGGTTTCTCCTGTAGGGTCAGCCCTCCTAACTTAGGCCTGATCCAATTTGGGACCTTGTACCTCTTTGTAAACAAGACCATATCCGTCTTATCTGCGATGACTTTCGACCCCACATTTGATGCCCAGGTATGAACATCCCGAAGCGCCCGAAGGGTAGCACTTTCAACTTATGACAATTGCAACGTCATCCGCGTAAGCCGTAGGTTTTACGGGTCCCTCATCAAATCGCCTGAGCAGTTGGTTGATGACCAGCGTCCACAGAAGAGGTGATAGCACCCCTTCCTGCGGCGTTCCCCTGTCCACTGATTTCGTGGCTTCATACAATCCCCATTGTGAGGTAATCTTCCTGCAATTTAACATGCAGTCGATCAATCTAGTTAAGGCTGGATGTACTTTAATGTAATTAAGACCATCCATAATGGCCCATTTATAAACATTGTTGAAAGTCCCGGTAATGTCTAAGAAGACTCCTAGAGCATATTCCGTATACTCCAGGGCTTTTTCTATGCTTATTACCACTCTATGCAATGCGGTGTCTACCGCCTTGTGTTGTGGAGAGCAGTTTATCATCCACGTTAGGTTAGGTTAGGTTGAAGTGGCTGCCACCGGTGTCCAAGCTGAGACTCACGTAGGCCGTTGTGGCCCGTTGTGCTACCACGCGGGGGCCTCTATTACATATTTCCCTACTTCCGAAGAAGGATGTTTAGACCACAGTGAGGCTAAACTTGCGCGTGTGTCTGATGAAACGCAGATTCAAGCTCCGCAAGGCATCGGTACCTCGGTTTTCGACAGTATGGGATTATGTTTAGGTTGTAATTTTCAGCTAGTTTGTTGAGGGTTTCTCTGCACTTCAATGCCACTAGTGACGAGGTGTTACTGCATTGCAGGGATTTTATGGCAGCTTGGCTGTCCGAGAAAATTGAAATAGAATTGGTCACCTGCAAGTTAGCAAGATAGAGGGCTGCTTTCCAGATAGCTATAAGTTCAGCCTGAAAAACACTGCAGTGGTCGGGTAAGCGAAAGCTCTCGATTAGATTGAGCTTCTCCGAGAATATTACGCTGCCGACTCTGTTGTTTAGTTTAGAACCATCTGTAAAAACGATGATTTCGTGAGATCCCGGCTGCCTGCCGTTTGCCCACTCGTTCCTCTCTGAGATTCTTGTGGAAAATTTGTCGTCCCAGCAAGGGGACGTTGTTGTATGGTCCACCGGTAATTCCGGTATAATGAGTTTGCAGGTAAACCGCACCATCTCAGTTTTTTCACTGCTGCTGCGGAGTCCGCATTCCCTAGACAAAGTTTTTGTTAGATTAAAAGCATTTTGCAAGAGTTCGCCAAGCACCGGAAGGTGTTTGCCAGTAGCTGTCAAGGTTATGTCATCGGCATATGCAATGACTTGGCATCCGGTGGGCTGTAGTATAGATAACAGAGCGTTCACCGTCAGGTTCCATAGTAGAGGAGAAATAACGCCCCCCTGGGGTGTTCCTATGTTGGTATACCTTATTACCTATGAGTTGCCCAGCTCAGAGATAATGCTTCTCTTGTTTAGAAGGAGCTCGACGAATTCCACCAGAGGCTCTTCCACCCCTAGTGAACTTAGAGATTTTGTGACCGCTGCTGGGAGAACGTTGTTGAAGGCTCCTTCTGTGTCGAGAAAGACACCCAGAGTGAATTCTTTAAAGGCAAGTCCCTTCTCTATCTTAGTAGTGATAGCATGTAGAGCTGTCTCTACGGATTTGCCCTTAGAGCAGGCGTGTCGGTTGTTGGAGATTAGTTCTTCATTTACCGATCGTCTAATATAGGCGTCCAGCAATCATTCTAGAACTTTTAGGAGGACGGAGGTCGGACTAATTGCTCTGAAATCCTTAGGACTGTTGCACGATATCTTCCCTGCTTTGTGTATGAAGACAACCTTTGCCTTGGTTCATTCCGTGGGGATATAGACCAGGGGTCCTACTCAGTATTGCGATGCGAAAGAAAAAATACGCGAAATCGCAAAATCGGTACTCTGTATCTTGACATTCGCATGCGTATTTTGACATTCGCATTCACATTTTGTCCATTCGCAATTTTTCTCCCTTTTCGCATTGCCAGCACTCTGTATAGCGAAAGCGAATGTCAAACAGCATTGATTTTCGCATTTTTCTTGCTACAACTAATAGGCATTTGCATTGTTCAAATATGTAAGTATTAATTGATGATTTTATAAATTGATATCTTTATATTCATTGTACATTCTTTCAAAAATATATAGGGCTACTCCAAAGACTAAACAAACACAAAAGCAACAGTTTGAAATCCTATTGGACTTCATGGCAACACACCCAGATTTGGCCAAGGGTTACTTAAAACGCCAAACGCAAAGACAACGGCCAATAATTTATGGAAGAGAGTAACTTCCCAACTAAATGCAACCAAACCAAAGCAACTCAATAAAAGTCCTAAACGAGATGAATAACAATTTGAAGAACATTTCCAAAACCATGGGAATTACATTCAAAATAGAAAAAAAAAACCTAAATTTTGTCAAAGATCAATTTGTCCGTAATCAAAGAATGGACCGTGAGAATTTAAGAATAAAATTAACGGTTACTTCTTACGGTTCAATTTCTGAACTGGGAGGATATTCTACATTTAACATTATACAAATATTGTGCAGAGCACAACAAACAATAAGCATTTCCACCACTTTTGTTGGAGCATAATGCAACTGTGTTGAAGCCAAAAGGCAGCAAAATCGACCTTTTAAACCACGAAAAACTCTCTGAATTAGTAATGCAGAAGTGGAGCGAATTTTCAGCACCATGAACAATGTTAAAACAAGCCAGCGTAATAGGTTACATTTAAAAATGTTAAATTCAATTTTATATGTAAGGTACAGACTAAGGAAGGAAAATAAGTGCTGCCATGATTTACAAACGATCTCATTGAACTAATGAACAAATCAAATATTAATAATGATGAAGAATCCTGTCATATCGAAATATTTTAAGACATTATGTATATTTTTATCTCACACCTACTACCGTTTATATGTATATCTTGTTGCAATCAGTGAAATAGTTGTAGCAGTAATAGAGAAGTGGTCAAATGATTGACTTTAAAATATTTGTATAAAACACAGATTGCATCTGTAAATGTGTACAAATTTTTTAAAATGCTAAGATTCTTATGAAAAATGAATAAAATCCTTGAAAATTTGCCTTAAATGTTTAGCTTTTTTTAGCTAAAATTTTTTTTTTGCCCATTTAGATTCTTTTCTGAAAAAGGTCTGGCAACACTAGGTCAGTGATGCATTGTTACCGATGCGATAGCGCTACACAGTTCCAATTAACTTTCGCATCGCAATTTATTTTCGAATCGCACTGCCTTTCGCATCGCAATACAGAGTAGGCCCCAGGTTGAGGCAAGCCCTGTAGATTTAAGCTAGCAGCGGGCTTATAAGATCGCTTGCAGCTTGTAATTCAGCGGGAAATATTCCATCTATTCCCGGAGATTTGAAGGGTTTAAAGGACTTGATAGCCCAGAAAACTCCTTTTTCGCTTATAATGTGGTCCAGGGGTCGAAACGGCCTTGGGATAAATTGCGTGTTTGAGAGGTGTGTTTGAGAGGTGCAGCTTGGAAAGTGAGTGCTGACCAGAATTTCTAGAATTTCATACTAGAAGTGGCCCATTCACTGTACGAATGCAGCTGGGAGGTATAGGGTTTGGGGAGAGGACCTTTAGTAGGCGATTGGCCTCTGAGACTTCTTCGATGTCATTGGTGAACTTCTTCCAGGAGTCCCTTTTGGCCTTTTGGATTGACTTCTTAAAAGATTTTAAGGCGTCCTTATAATGGGACCAGATTCTAGTGCATTTAGCATTGTTAAAAAGTTTCCTACTATTTTTCCTCTGCTCGGAGATTTCTTGGTTCCACAAATAGGGTTTCTTTTTACCCCTGACCTTAATCTCCGGGCAGGCTACTGTGAAAGCAGCATTGTAGGATTTAGTTATAAGACCTACTGCTTCTTCTATTTTTGACGATGAGTCTAGCCCACCGAGAGAAGCAAATGTTGTGTCTAAAAAAGGCGCTTCATCCGTTCTTAGCGGTAGGCCCGACCTACTCTGACGGACTTTTCCTTACGCCGGGGTATGCTCAGTCCATCCAGGATCCCTGTCGGAATAGAGAAGAATCCCTGTCGTCTGCTTTTAAAGAGAACGACCCTCTTTGTTGTTAAAACCTTATAAAATCTTTATTCAAATCAATTGCAAAACTAAAAGCTCAACCTATTCGTAAAGAAAGCGGAGTTGGAGAACCACCACTTCCTCCCAGTCGGTGGAGTTGGTAAAACCCCCACCGAGTATAAAACTTAAAGATACCCTGCTTTTCCTGAAGGTGGAAAAACCACCACAACCCCTCTAACGATGGGGTTGGAAAAACACCCAAAGTTACAAAAGTAAAGAACTCGTGAGATGGAAAATCCCAGGATTCCTATTCACCGCTAAACCAGGCGTTAGCAGGCTATTATACCTAGCTGGCTACTACCCAAATTCGTAAAATTTGTCGCCCCTTTATACTTGTCTACGCGCAGGTGGACAGTTATCCTGCAACAATGTATTTACATAAGGTATCCTACGTTTAACGGTATTATTCTACCCATATATTCAATTATTTACTTGCATATAAGTATTTATTTCTAGCATGTGAGTTCATTGGCACGCATCTCGAGTTAGCATAGTAAACTTTCAATTTCCCTCTGCTGCCTGTTTATTGTGCCTTGTTGTTGTCAACGAGTTGGTTGCCCTTCGTAAGTAACCTGGAAGTGTAATGTTTATGGCTGCCTAGTACCCATGATGTGTTGTTGGTATGCTGAGGTGACGTCTTTATAGTACATTTTATTTTTTTGTTTCCTCTTTGTGCGATGTCCGCCTTGACGGTTCGCTTCAATGCCTGTTGTGCTTGGTTGCAATTTCTTTGTTTACGTATGTTTGTACGTTTTTGGTGCTCTTGCAATGGGAGCTTATGTGTGTTGCTTATTGCGTTGCTTTATCCCCATCGTTGTTTAGAATTCCAGCAGGTTCGTTGACCTCAATGCAAAGCCAAAGTTTTTCCCGTTTGATCTCTATGCAAAATATAATATCCACCCAAAATATTTGCCATATGCGGGCAGAGAAAATTATGTTTTTGCGAAATAATAAATATGTAAGTGTATATTAGGGTGTTTCAGAAAAATTTTTATTTTATGTGTGTAAATTCAATTTATATAATTTAGGTTTATATGTTTTACATGCTATATGCACTGATATAAATTGTTTGTCATATACATTAGGGTGTTTCGAAAAATGATACATAATTTGTAATTGTAGATTATCTAGGTTCGAATGTGTTTGATCTCTATGCAAAATATAATATCCACCCAAAATATTTGCCATATTCGGGCAGAGAAAATTATGATTTTGCGAAATAAAAAATATGTAAGTGTATATTAGGGTGTTTCAGTAAAATTATTATTTTATGTGTGTGTAAATTCAATTTATATAATTCAGGTTTATATGTTTTGCATGGTATATGCATTGATATAAATTAATTGTCATATACATTAGGATGTTTCGAAAAATGATATAAAATTTGTAATTGTAGATTATCTACGTTCGAATGTGTGGGCCATAAAGCCAGTGGATTTGGGTCCTCACACTCTCCCCTCACCTGCCGGAATGTGACTTACTGTCACCATTGTAAAATTCAATTTCTCGTAACGGTCAATACTTGCGTTTTTATGGGGTAATCTCTCGCGATCTGGGTCTTGTTCTAAAATGAAATGTTATGCAGAATTCGGTCATCAGGTTATAGCATTGGCTGGCTATGTGCTTGGCGTCGTTCATCGTCATCTGGATCCCGTTGCCCAGGGTTGGGGCTTGCGCTTGTGCTGTGCGCCACCCACTCCGGTCTTCATCTACACCCTGTTGATTGTCGCTTATGTTTGCGCTTTCGATTCTGGAACCATTTGCACCTGAATTGGCGAGTGCTAGTGAACCACATATCGCTAACGTGTTGTAATCCGTCTGATCTTCTCCCGTGACCTCGACTGTTTGCGATGTTGACGCGCGTGGCTTTGTTCTTACTACAGCCAGTTGCTCTGTGTGTTCCTCGGTGGATATCTCGGTGAAATGTTGGTGCAGGGTTCTACTACACGATGCTGATGATGGTACGTGTTGTGTTGTTGCAATCGTCGTCGGTCGTCTCGTTTGTTTCCTGATGGGAACTTCGGTGAAGCCTCCATTCGGGGCTTCGTTGGACGCTTTTGACTTACCACGCTCGTATGGTGAACGTATTCTTCTTTCTGTTTCCAGACTTGCCCCTTCTTCGACTGTCGCCTGATGGTATGCTTTTAGCTCGCTTATATGTGCCGTTCTTCTTTTACCGTTATGCACCTTGGCTAGTTCGACGATTACGGGCGATACGAAGTTCGTTACACGATGAGGCCCACTGTATCTTGGTGCTAACTTTGCTGCGAAGTTGTCCACGGCCTTGGACAGCTGATGCTCGTTTACTAGTACCAAGTCGCCACCGCCGGTTGCCACTGTCTCCTACGAAAATTATAATGACTTGCCTGCTCCGCTGATGCTTGCTGTTGTCTACGACGTGCCATCTGATATACCTCTTCCATTTTCGCCATCTTTTCAATGAGGGCCACCTTCTCCTCGCCTGTGCCAAATATTTGCTCATCGTAGAGGGCGTTGGGGATCCTCGATTCCCTACACTGTATCACGAATGCTGGACTGTAGCCTGTTGATTCGCATACGCTCGTATTCAGTGCTAGTGCCATCTCTGGCAACAACTCATCCCATGTCTTATGCTCCTTCCCAGTGAATTGCACTATCATCCTCTGGATGTTACGATTCGCTCTCTCCGTAGGGTTCTCTTTCGGTGTGTACGGTGCCGTTAGCTGGTGCTTTATGCCAGCCTCTTTAAAAATTTCTTAAAATGCCTGCTCGTTAACTGTGCTCCATTTTCTGTTACTAGTGCCAAAATCCTCTCTCTCATTCCCCTGATCAGATTCTCCGTCGTTGCTTTCCGTATTGCTATGAACTCTACCGATTTCGAGAATCGATCCAAGAAAACTAATGCCTTTGTATTGCCATGCTTCGAACGGATTGCTAAACATTCCTTCTCAGTTGGTGAGTAGTTCATCTCGGCTTTATTTAACCGGCGGCTAGCATACGCTATCACTCGCTCCTCGTCATCCAACCCCTGTGTGAGAACTGCTCCGAGACCATAATCGCTCGCGTCCGTCTGTAATCGAAATCTTTTAGTAAAATCTGGGCAATCTAGTGCCGGTGCTCGTATTAGTGCATTCTTCAACGCTTCAAATGCCGCCTGTTGTTCTTCGGACCATTTCCACATATTTCCCTTCTTCAACATTGACGTCGGTGTGTGCGCAACTTGTGAAAAGTCGGGTACGAACCTCCGGTACAACGAAACTATCCCCAGAAATTGCCTTAACTCTCGCATGTTGTGTGGTGGCGTCAGCTCCTTGATAGCCGAAACTTTGTCGGGATCCGTGTGTATTCCTTGCTCGCTGACGACGTGGCCTAGATAATTTAAACTTTTCTTAAAAAACTCACATTTCTCTGGGTTGATCTTCAGATTCGCCCTCCGTAGCCGCCGAAATACTTCTCCTAGGTGCTTTATGTGCTCTTCCAAGATTGTGCTGGTGATGATGATATCATCCAGGTAGGCAAACGCATTTGTCTCTAACTCTTGGCCAATAACACGGTCGAGAGCTCGCTGGAACGTAGCCGGAGCCGAATGTGGACCGAACGGCTTCACTTTCCATCGATATAACCGTCGGCCGGTCACGGTGAATGCTGTATACGTCTTGCTATCTTCTTCCATCGGGATTTGCAAATAAACATTTTTGAGGTCCAGACTGCTGATAAAACTCGCGCTACTTAGTATACACAAGATGTGTTGTATTCTTGTGTGGGTACGCATCTGACACTGAGCGAGGGTTGAGCTGCCGATAGTCAAAGCAGAGTCTCCATTTGAAGTTCTTCTTCCGGGCTAGAGCTATTGGTGCACTGTGTGGGCTGTGAGATGGTTCGGCGCAACCTTTCTCCATCAGCTCGTCTATCTCCTTGTTTATGATCTCCTGCATTTTTGGATTCTTAGAGAAATAGCGCTGTTTGATTGGACGGTCATCTCGCATCACTATCTTATGCGTAGCAACGTTGGATACTTCTGTCATCTCTTCGAAAATCTGTAATTCACGCTTTAGAAAGGCACTCACCGCCACGTCATTCCTCACGTCTTTCTGGATACTTGCGCTACCTTCGTCCTCCATCATGGTTGTACACGTTACCATCTCCTGTGCTCTCTCTTCTCCTCGCAGCGTTATTGTTTCATTGCCACACCTCAGCTCAAATTTTGCCTTTGCCAGATATTCTGTCCCGATCACCACGCTGTCGACTAACCCAGGCAGAACTAAAAACTTACTCTGATGCACTTGATCCCCCAGTTTTACCTCTGCGTCTACTGCCTCCGCTTTCCATGTTGCATTGCCATCGCCTATCACCACTCGTGTCTGTATCTTCTTGAACTTCCGTGCGTCTATTTTCGCCGCTGTCTCCTCGCTGATGAAACTTCGTGTCGCCCCGTATCTACTGATGCTGTGACTTCTTCTCCATTCAGGGTTACTGCAGCCAAGATTCGCCCTTGGGTTTGCCTAAATGTGCTTACTGAGTACGAGGTTGGGTTTGTTGAGACGCCAGCCCTCGATACCAATGAGGTCTCTGCCCGTTTCCCTGCTGTCCACGACAGCAGTCACGCGTTAGTATACCTAGTCGGCCACAATGCCAGCAGAAATCCCCTCGTTCGTTGCGACACCCATGTGCGTAGTGTCCGCTTTCTCCGCATCGCCTGCATGCGTTCCGTGGATCAATGGGCCCTTGGTGTGGTCTCGTCGCATGCTCTGGCGTGCTCGTTTGTCGTTGCGCTTCCGGTCCCCGATCTCTTTGTCTCTGATCTTCGTGCACATAGTGATAATTTTCGGCTGGCCGTCGCAGCACAAAAGGTTTCGCCGCTGGCTTCAGCGGATCTTTCTCCGCCATGATGTTCTCGTAGTCCTCGGTCATGCTTGCCAGTTCCTCTAGACTGGTGAACTCGCTCCGTTTGATGTAAAGCTGGTACTCTCGTCGACAATTTCTGTAAATCCGGTTCAACTTCTGCTCGCCGTTGTAGTCAGCGTGACGCATGAGTGCCTGTAACGATAAAAAGTAATCTTTAAACTGATCACCTGCTCGTTGCACACGCTGACGGATCTCATCATCTAGCTGCTCGAAATATCTCGAACTTAGCAAATATTTTAGAAAGTCCTTCTGGAAGGCTTCCCACTCTTGCCACTGCCTGTTTTTGTTCCGGTACCACAGCAACTCAGGTAACGCTCGTGGGATGGAATCGAGACCAACTTCGTAACTGTTGGCCAGCTCCTCCACCCGCTCAATGAAACTAAGTGGCACCTTACCGCCGTCGTACTTCAACCCCCACTTACGTACTTTGTCCATTATATTGGCGTGCGACACCGATTGGTGCGTGGCGTATATCGGCGTTTGCAAACTTCCTCTTGGATCCGCCATCTGGTTTATCAATTTGGTGCGGGGCCGCTGCCGCCGGCACTACTAATTCGTTGTTGTTTGGTGTTGCCGTTGGTGGCCTGGCCGGCCGGGTATGCTGAAGAGCTAGGTCTTCAAAACGTGTCTCAAACGCTGACCCGTTGCCCTGTGCCTGGATAAAGTTCGCCAAGCGTTTCCGTAGCTCTTCTACCGTCCCTGTGCTCTCCACTTCAAACTCCGTGGTATATTTCACCAGCTCGTCGCGGATGAGGTAATATACCCAGGTTACTTTTCTCATCGTGCGCGTGTACTCTGAATTCCCCTGTGTTTAGTTCCCGTGATTTTACCACCTGTTATCCTCCTGCTAATTGTACTCCTCTCGTGATTATCCTCGTATTGTTACTTGTTTACCATATGACTCTATATTCACGCCGGGGTATGCTCAGTCCGTCTAGGATCCCTGTGGGAATAGAGAAGGATCCCTATCGTCTCCATTTAAAGAGAAAGATCCTGTTTGACGTTAAAACGTTATAAAATCTTTATTCAAATCAATTGTAAAACTACCCTTAAAGCTACGGCGACGGAGATGGGAAACCACCATCGGTTCTACGCCGATGGGGTTGGAAAAACCCCACCGGGACTACGCTTAAACTAAAATCTCAACCTATTCGTAAAGAAAGCGGAGGTGGAGAACCACCACTTCCTCCCAGTCGGTGGAGTTGGTAAAACGCCCACCGAGTATAAAACTTAAAGAAACCCTGCTTTCCTTGAAGGTTGTAGAGGTGGAAAAACAACCACAATCCCTCTAACGATGGGTTTGGAAAAACCTCCAAAGTTACTAAAGTAAAGAACTCATGAGATGGAAAAATCCCAGGAGTCCTATTCACTGCTAAACAAGGCGTTAGCAGGCTACTATACCTAGCTGGCTACTACCCAAATGCGCAAGACTTGTCGCCCTTTTATACTTGTCCTCGCGCAGGTGGACTGTTAACCTGCAACAATGTATTTACATAAGGCATCCTACGTTTAACGGTATTATTCTACCCATATATTCAATTATTTACTTGCATATAAGTATTTATTTCTAGCATGTGAGTTCATTGGTACTCATCTCCTGTTAGCATAGTAAACTTTCAATTTCCCTCTGCTGCCTGCTTACTGTGCCTTGTTGTTGTCAACGAGTTGGTTGCCCTTCGTAAGTAACTTGGAAGTGTAATGTTTATGGCTGCCTAGTACCCATGATGTGTTGTTGGTATGCCGAGGTGAGGTCTTTCTAGTACATTGCATTTTTTTTTTTCCCCTTTGTGCGATGTCCGCCGTGACGGTTCGCTTCAATGCCTGTTGTGCTTGGTTTCGATTTCTTTGTATATGTTTTTTTGTACGTTTTTGGTGCTCTTGCAATGGGAGCTTATGTGTGTTGCTTATTGCGTTGCTGTATTCCCATCGTTGTTTAGAATTCCAGCAGGTTCGTTGATCTCAATGCAAAGCCAAAGTTTTTCCCGTTTGATCTCATTGCAAAATATAATATCCACCCAAAATATTTGCCATATGTGGGCAGAGAATATTATGTTTTTGCGAAATAATAAATATGTAAGTGTATATTAGGGTGTTTCAGAAAAATTATTATTTTATGTGTGTAAATTCAATTTATATAATTCAGGTTTATATGTTTTACGTGCTATATGCACTGATATAACTTCATTGTCATATACATTAGGGTGTTTCGAAAAATTATATATAATTAGTAATTGTGGATTATATAGGTTCGAATGTGTTTGATCTCTATGAAAATATAATATCCACCCAAAATATTTGCCATATGCGGGCAGAGAAAATTTTGTTTTTGCGAAATAATAAATATGTAAGTGTGTATTAGGGTGTTTCAGATAAATTATTATTTTATGTGTGTAAATTAAATTTACATAAATCAGGTTTATATGTTTTACATGCTATATGCACTGATATAAATTCATTGTCATATACATTAGGGTGTTTCGAAAAATGATATATAATTTGTAATTGTAGATTAGGTGATTGTAGGTTCGAATGCGTGGGCCGCAAAGCCGGTGGATTTGGGTCCTCACACTACCGTGAGAAGCGTTTTTTAGGAGAGTAGAGGATAGGACTTTTTATAAAGGGTCCAGTACATACGTCTCCTATTCCTGTAAGCCACCCTAGGCGGTGTTCGCAGAGTAGGAGTTTTCGTTGGAAACTCCCCAATACTTGACAAGGTCAGAGAATGACCCTGAAACTAGAGTAATATGTAGAACCTCCTTCCTGTTTGAGATAAAGTTGGTTTGTCCCCAGAGTTGCATATACTTAGATTGCAGTTAATGATAGAATCAAAAAGAGACTCACTCCTTGCGTTAATGTCGGTAGAGCCCAAGCGGTATGATGTGCATTGGCATCGGCCCAGATTATTATCGGGAACCCTTTACTGTGGGCCTTCCCGTACCGCTTTGCAGAGCCGGCCCCGCACAGAAGTTGGGCGATCGTGCGCAAGATAGGCGGACATCAGCCAGAGTGGTCGATCCTGTAGCTCGAAGCTAATGCGAGATAGTAGAATAAATACTAGAGTTTTCTTTATTCGAATACAAGATCTGATTCTACTTGTCACGTGCGGTGTCACCAGCGGTTAGTCCTTAGAAGAGCGCCCACAGACCCCGTGCCAACGACACGAGGCTCCTGGACTAGAACGACGAACTCATATGTACTTCTAAGGCGTAATACTAGGGCAGCCAAGGCTGCCTAAGAGTTGTTCAGTTTTACTTGCAGTACCGGCGCGCCCGTTATAGTATACGATAGTATCGTCGAATTCGGCATCCGACGGATCGGATTCCAGCAGAAGCTACTGGAGGCGGTAGTCCCAATCACCAGATCTTCCGGCGCGGTGGTGGTTCCTTCCTCAGGGACAGGGGCAGCAGATCCACTAGGGGTGTTTCTGTCTTACTCCTCGCCCTGAGGTACAGGCTCACCCTCCTCCGGTGCTTCTTCTCTCGTACCATTCCTTCGAATCTTCAACGTGATGGAGTAGAAGCCGTAGCTTAATATTCCACCGCATTCGTCAAGCCAAGGGAGAGAAGCCTCGTTTATGATGAACACAACATAACGCTGCTTCGCCCTTGGCTCGCCGACTCGGACTATACTCCAATCACTCGAAGGTATTCCCTTATTAGATTCCGCGATGGTATCCAAGATCGCGCCACGATCCGCTATGCCGTCTGGAACCCAGGCCCGGGCTCTCGTTCTGTTCGAAATTTTTTCCAAACCGACCGCATCCAAGCTGACCCCAGACCACAGCTGCCCTAGTGAAGCTAAGGCGAGCTTGTAGAGCTTGCACGAGCGCTCGTCGGCGCAGGAAACGAGCTTGACCCTACCCTGGTACAGCTGGCATCACGGATAGTGGGAGCCGGCCCGGATACTTGGTCATGATGTCCTTAAATATCTTGAGAAGGCCGTTAAGGACATCCTTGCAGTTATCCGGTTTCATGTTCCCATCCGGGTGACCGCAGTTCAAAACCGCCAGCGTATAGTTGGCCTTAGCCGCCTCGCTGAAGGTTTTGGTCAGGGCAAGGGGAGTAGAGAGGCCAAAGGGATGTACCTTTTGGGAGAGCTCGAGGCATTCCCCATAGACCTTTGTCTCCTAAAGGCCGGCATATTCGGGTCAGAAGGTTGTTTGGTGGCAGAAAAGGAAGAGATAGTCGTCGCACCTAGGGGGATGGGGTTGTTATTGCTACTTTTCTTGGCAGCAACAATTTTCCTGGCCCATGCCAGAGAACTTTTTTGCTCTGCCGTCAACTTTTCTCCGGGAGAGTTGACAAGTCTCTCAACGATTTTAGCGGCGTTGCGAATGTTCCGCTGGTTGCGGACCGAAATAGGGGTTCGCTTTGCCTTGGAATCCTCAAGGGGTTCAGCCGGCTGATGAGAACTGCCCGGTACGGGCGTGGGACGGTCCTCCTGTGCTTGCTCAATCGGACGCTGCTTTCCCTCATTGGGGCTAGCTTTGCCGGCTGCCGCGTGATTCGACTTGCCCTCAAGGGGTTTAGTCCTTCCGCTAGCTTGCACAGGTGGCCGAAGAATATGTTGGTTCCGAGAAGGCCTGGTCGGCGGCGTCTGTGCGGCTCCCGACGGATTGGGTACTTTTTTAACGCCTAGTCCAAGGGCGGCATATTTACCCGTGCGGGGTTCTGAGGCTTGGGTTTTTTTCTGTGTTCATAATTACTGGTTCGTCGACTGCCTACTAAGATGAGGCCGTTCGGCAGCCTGAAAATAAAGGGATATGGGAAACAATGCGGTCGAATGCGGTAGAGCCCCATACCGCAGCAAGTCGCCGTTACTCCCGGAGGTGAATCGGTATCCGGGAGGCTTCGTAAGAATACAGTCGGATGCCCCTGACTGCAAACCAGCAGATGGGCACGGAAACGCATATAGCCCTGGATTAGGGGTGGACCATCTTTTCAACTGGGCGTGGTCCGGTTCCCACCTTGAGGCCACGTTTAAAAACCATTTCCATATGCCTGAGCTATTAAGGAGCTGGGGCACCAATGGAAATGATTCCTAAGCTTAGCTAGCACTCCCCTGAAAGGAGAAACCTGTTACGCATATTACCAGCCAGCACCCTCTGGGAGGGTTCAGCCCAAGGATTTTTGCCAGCCTATCATCCACAATGGACTTTATGTACATATCTATCAGCCTCTCAAAGGTTTTGAGCAGAAATGATGTTAAGCTAATGGATCTAAAGTCTTTGGGATACACGAGCAGTTCTCCAAGATTGCGGTGCGCGATTCAGCCTTATGCACCCATCGAATATTATTTTAAGCCATTCTACGACCGCTCTAATTAAAATTTGTAGCACGGCCGGGAATATACCATCTGGGCCCGGCGATTTAAACTTATAGAACATCTTCACCACCCCTTCGATCTTGGTATCTGTCACCATGCCCGGCACTACCCGCTCCGTGATGGAAGTGTGAGTGCTGTCTGCTGGCTCTTCTAAATTATCTCCCCATGGGAAATGTGTATCGAAAAGCACCTCAACGGATTCTTCACTATTACCTGACCATACCCCGTTCTCTTTATTTATTAGTCCCTGGGCTATGTTTCCACTTGCTAGGCCTTTTTTCAACCGTGCTGATTCACTGGATCACTCTTTGTGCGCACAGAAACTTTTCCATAAGATTCTCTTCGCCCTGGAAATATTACGGTTGTAAATCCTCAGTAGATCCTTTTACTCGTCCCGACACGCTGCGCCTTCCGCGGTCTTTGATAGCTTAAACATTTCTTTCACCTGTCTTCTTAGAAGACTCAGCTCATTGGTCCACCATTGCTTCTCCTCTGAATCTTGTTAGAGGGCAAGCTCTGTTATACGCAATCATAAGCGTCCTTGTTAGGAATTCATTAGACTCCTCCAGGTCATCCACATTGGCAACTTCTTTGGGTTGTCCCAGTTTGGTTCTACCTGTTTCGGGAATTTCGCCCAGTTCGTTGACTAGGGTTTCTAAAGGTTCCTCCCTTTTCTACCCTCTTTAGAGGGATGCTGAAGCTGATATATGCATGGTCGGAGAAGATGGGCTATCAAGGATCATCCAATCATACCTTGATATATCACGCTCGGAACTCAATGTAATATCAAGAACATTGCTGGATGTTGAACGAATGTATGTAGGGCCACTTCCCCTTTTGACTATCTGCAAATTGGTTTGCAGGATGTAACAAAATATAGATTCGCCTCTCTCATTCGTATCTCCTCCTACCCACGCATTATGGTGCGCATTTGCACCCGCGACTATGAATAACCACCCTTTGCACCCTTATCGGGAAGGCTCCGTTCGAATGCAGCCGAATTCATCCCCTGGCTGCAAATCGTCCAATAGGCACGGTCCGCATAACACCCTGGATTAGAGGGTTGGCAGTTCTTGGTCACCCTTTTAAAACAAACAAGTTATACAAATAAACTACCGATTTTATTTTTTTATTTAAACTTGTCGTTTATTTAAATATGTTTATTAGGTTTACGGCACTATGTGCCTTTTGTTTAGACTAACTTAAAGATTTAATCAATTACGCGGCACTATGTGCGTGTTGGTTTGAAACTAAAATTATATCGGTTATGTGCCTTTCCGTTAAAGCTAAAATTAAGACTGACTTATTCTTAAAGCTAAAAGTTATAATCTACCCTTCCTGAGCCTGCCTGCGTGTCAAATATGCTTGGTCAGCAAAATAAGGTTTGCGGGTGTATCGCTCAGATGAAGTATTTGCTCAGGTGAGCGAATAAGCGGGTGCGCATGTTTCGCTCACTAAAGGTATTTAGTTTCATTCTGCCCTATTCTGCATTTCGACTTGGATTGGAATTTTCTCGATTTGGCAATTTTGGTATTGTGTGTTCCAATCTCTTTCGATCCAACTTCGAATCGTTCGATTTTGTGTATACTGCATTTCGATGGTAGTTCCGTTTTCCTAAGTTGCAAATTGGTTGGCGGAAAAATATTTTCTTTTTATTTTTTTATTAATTTATAACAGAATTTTAATAAAAATATAAGTAAAACTTGTTAAGAAACGTAAAAGGTTTGATGATGACTGTTTTTTATATGTTTCCAGGTCAAAAACAACATGTCGATGTCGCACATTGGGGACGAACATTTCAAAACCACCTACATATCACAAATATTAACCGATTTTAATAATTTTTTAATTAAATTAATTAATTTTTTTTAATTTAATTCTGAAGAGACTTACATCGCCCGATTTTTAAAATTGATTATAAAAAAAAATTTAGAAAAAAAACAATTTTGCAAAATGTTCTTTAAAACAAATTAATTTTGCAAAATGTTCTTTAAACAAATTAATTTTGCAAAACGAATGCCAATTAGCAATACCTAATATCTCTTAAAGTGTGTATCATTCTCTCAAGTATTGAGCAAAAATTGTATGTCACAAAAGTGATACATAAATACGTATTAAAATATAAAGTTCTACGAAGAATAGGCTATTTTGCAACAAATTGTTTAATAAACAAATTAATTTGAAGAATCAAGCGATGTGAGTCTCTTCAGAATTCAATTACGAAAATTTCTGTGTAAACATTGTTGCAATCGGTTGATTTTTCGAACCTGTAAGTGGTTTTGAATGAAATTAGTGCTTAATCCCCAATGTGTGTCGAAGTCCTTGGACGTATTTGTCCCGCAAGTAGCTAACATATACTTGAAAGCAACCTTATTAAGTCGAAAGTTTTTTTTAACCTAAATAAGAAAATAAGTCATTAAACTTTACCACTTTTAAGTTCGATTTCTTACAATTCGTCTTTCATCTCAAATGGATTAAACAAATCTCGCAATATTTGCCTTTCCATTCTCGCCTGGCCATTTTCGTATGCGTTGCTTTCCAACTGCACAAATAATGTCGCAGCTATTGATTCCATTATAATAGACAGCTATAATTTGTGTCTGTTCATTGGGTCCAGTTATATGCCAAAGCAAGCTGTCGGAGTAGAGGAAGGTGAAGCGAAAACGTAAACAATCCTTGCGGAAAGAATAAATAAATTTTTATAAAGTATTTTAGGCCAGTGCAATGAAATTAGCATCCATAAAATTCAGAAAATGTCAACTATATTCGTCTCTTCGTATCTTCCTCTTCTCGTTACGATTCCGTCGTAATGCGGAATACCCAACTTCGATTAAAGCGGAGCGTAGAAGGGGAACGTAATCGAAATGCAGAATAGGGGTGATTAACTAAGAATTTAACGGATGCGCGTGCAGCGCCATTGCACTTTTGGTTGCAACAAGACTCCAAAATATGCGAACGGTTTGTTTGTTTGCAGAATATTCTGTGTGAATGGAGTTTATGAAATGTTGTTTTGGCTATGATTGATTTTAAAACAAGTAAGGACGGGATTGTCCACGGCTGTGCGAAGATTTCATACCTTTCATGAATGGGGCTGAAAAATAATATTATCCCATTCGTAATATCCAAATAATCGGCTGTATAAAATGAGAAATATATAGTGAACAGATGTACATACCTAAGCGATTTTTAAGATAAATAAAAAAAAAAATAGGTAGTTTTTGTGAGGATGCAAAGTTTCACATTTTTTGTGGTCTGCATGTAAAAACTATGACAACGAATCACTTATTTCACAATATATGACGTAAGCGTTAGCTTTTGATGAAATTTGATGCTTCTAGCCATAAAAAAGGTGGCAGAAATAACAGTTTATGTGGGGTATACACTATATATAGCACCGATCTCTATGATTTTTTCAAACAACAATATATGCTATATATGTAAGCATTTGATGAAATTTGAAGCTTCTAGCTGTTAAAATGGGGCAAAAATTACGAAAAGTTTCTTATCTGAACAACCGGTTGTATGAGAAATACACTATACATAAAACCGACCTCTATGACTTTTTCAAACAACATACGTAAGCATTTGGTGAAATTTTAAGCTTCTAGCTGTTAAAATGGGGGCAGAAATTGTGAAAAGCTTCTTATCTGAACAATCGGTTGTATGAGATATATACTATACATCAACCGATCTCTTTGATTTTTTCCGACAACAATATATGCTATATACGCAAGCATTTGGGAAAATTTTAAGCTTCTAGCTATTAAAATGGGGCAGAAATCGCGAAGTTTCTTATCTGAAAAATCGGTTGTATGAGATATATACTATATATACCACCGATGTCTATGATTTTTCCAGACATCAACACATTTTGTGAAATTTGAAGCTTCTAGCTGTTAAAATGGGGCAGAAATTGCGAAAGGTATATATGACCGATCTCATCCTTTTTTTCAGACAACAATCTGTGCAACATACAAAAGCATTTGGTGAAGTTTTAAGCTTCAATCTGATAATTTGAGGAAGATATGACAAAAATCCTCTTTTTGTGAAAAATCGGTTGTATGGAGGATATATGCTATAGTAGTCCGATCCGGCCGGTTCCGACAAATGTCTAATCGGACACCTAAGTGCACCCGCTCACCAAATTTTATCAAGATATCTCAAAAATTGAGGGACTAGTTTGCATACAAACAGACAGATGGACAGACGGACATGGCTAAATCAACTCAGTTCTTCATCTTGATTATTTCGGTATACTTAATGGTGGGTCTATCTATTTTCCTTTAAGGACTTACAATTTTGATATTCGTGACGAAGTTAATATACCATTTCATTTTCATGAAAGGTATAAAAATGGGATGTCGTTTAGACTCCTATGCTGCGGCATTTTGACTACCGGCATTTGAAATGATTCTGGTTTTCTAATAATTATTTCAGAACTTCTGCTCTTTTGCATCTGAAAATAGCAAATATGGTAAGTACCTACTAAGGCTAATAGCCCAAAATTAGTGAATAAAGGGCCAACTAATGGTGATTTAACCATAACCAGATAAAACAGCTGATCGAACCACCTTTATGGAAATCAATGTAATCGATTAATGGTGCCATATCATAACGCTAAAGCCATAACCATACCATAGCCAACTAATTGGTTTTTGGTTTTTCACCATATACATATCCTAAAAATATTGTGTTTTTGTAGATTTTATTTATTGTTTTGGATAGGTTTTGACTAAGAGACTTATTTTTTGTGGTATATGTTTGTAATTTTTTCCGTTTTCTTAATTTTTATGAAATTTTTAGGTTAAGGCACCAATAACTGATGCCAATTTGATATGGATAAGTAAAAATATGGTTATGACTATGGCGTTAGGACTATGTCAACTTTAACTCGTGCTTAAGCTGGATTTCACTAAATGGTTCAGATCACTTATTTTTTTAATGCTCTTTATATTAAGATCTTTCATAAGTTTTAAGCATAGTACTTCCTCGAATTCTGAGCGTGAATTTGAATGTTGGATTAAAGCAGGCAATGGTCTCAGGCTATGTTGTTCTAAAGTAGTAAAATTCATATTATTAATTCTTATGGTTTCATTAAAGATTCTTATAAGTATGATCCTTTTGAATTTTGACTAAAAAACTTTAACAATAGCTCTTGTAAAAAATTTTGTGATTTTAAACTATAAAGGTGGAGCGCCATCTTTCAATTTAAGACAAACCATGTAATCGCGATTAACTAATTTATTATTTGCATAGCTGGGTATAAAAAACCATTTTTATCATTCCTCCACACTTATATACTTTAGAAATATGAGAGGTAATTAAAAAATTTGAGCCCTTTAAAAATTTGGAGCTCTCTTTTAAAATCTGAGCTCGATACTCTCCTGCACTGATGAACTTCTAAGCTCTTTTTTTTTTCTTGCAGCCAGAACACAAAAATTCGAAGCTTTTTCTTATAGATCAGCCAGAACTTATGCGCTTAAATGTAGGCACACAAACTTATAAACTAATAAGAAGATAAACAAAATGTTTAGCCTTCATATTTATTTGCGGTTTTATGAAATTCTTACGTACATACATATGTGTCAATATATACACACAAACTTACAATCTAATAAAATGCCAAACAAAATGTCCAATCTTCATATTTAAAAAAATTATAAATATATGCTGTCATGTTTAAGGAGCTCAAATAGTTGTAATCAATGTGAGAACATGTTTTATTTAAATACAAAACAAAAAACTCAAAACTTTGTGACAAAGAAATCATAAGTTCAACATTAAGATGACCTTTAGTTAATTATGAAAATCTCACATGCATATATATGGGACAGCATGTACATACAAACTTATAGCCTAATAAAAAAGACAAATAAAATGTTCAATCTGCCCCTGCGAGTGCCCGACAGGTCCGTTTTGCAGACGAGAAAAAAGGGGGCGGTACTACAAGTGCCCATCGTCTCCTTTTTGTAGACGAGAAAAAAGGGGGGTCGTGGGTGGGTGTTGCGGGTTGGGCGGTACTACAGGTGTCCAACTGCTACTATTTTTAGACGAGAAAAAAGACGGGGTAGGGGATTGGGGAAAATTCGCTCGATTTCTTGCTGGGTTCACAAAATTCTCTCACGTACATACATATGCGTCAGTATGTATACAAGACAAAGACAAGCGGCTCTTTAGAAATCTATGGGACTCTTTAAAAACGCTCGGGTGAAGTCTAGGACTCATTTGAAATATGAGGGGACATATAAAAATTTGCTGCCCTTTAAAAATGTAGGGCCCCTTTTAAAATCTGAGCTCGATCCTCTCCTGAACGGATAACCTCTGCTAAATACAAAAAGCTCTAAGCTTTTTCTTATAGATCGGCCAGAACACAAACCGAAAGAATGGATGGGCCTAAATGTAGGCCCCGAAATTGTTTTGCTGTTTTGCGGTTTCATACGTATGCGCCTAAATGTAGGCAACGAAATTATTTTGCAATATATATACGTGTGTCGGTGTGTATATACTTTTCCTTTCTCCATTTGAGCCATTACCGGTATTTCCATACTACTAAAAGTTATTTGTAAATTCGAATAATCTCTCCAAATATCGAAATTTACTTTCGCGCACAAAAGCTCACCATCTCTAGGACCAATTATGTAAGTGCTTAATTCAAAGACACAAATCTACATATTGTGTAACCCCGCTCAATTCGAAAGATGCGTAGTCGTGTTGCTCAAATCTTTCACCTACATACAAATATGGTTTGCCCATTGTTGCCGCTTACCTATAGTGGCCTGTTCCAAAATAATTTGTAGCGTAAAAAAAATTAAATAGAATTAATATTTGACCGGCCCATTTTTTGTGGCAAATTTCACTTACACGTAAATACATACATAGGTCTTTATTTAACAGATTCTTTGTTTTTTATTTTAGTTGCTTTCGAAAAAACATGAAATCACAAATAATGAGTTAACTTTTGTTGAAATTACCAAATTTATTTATAACAATTAGTGGACAACTACCCGAAAATGTTTTTGCATTTCTAGATTGTGTGCTCATTTTAGATAAAGTACGTCTTATACTGAACAAAAAAAATTTATTTGCTCCAAAATTATAACATAAAATTTTTAATATTGTCTTTTATGATAATTTATTTTATTTCTTATTTTGATTTATTATACATTCTTTTATTTTTTATTATTTAAATGCAACTTGACTGAATCGGAAAATTACACGTTGTATATTAAACGAAAAAACGTCCCAAAAACGTTTTTGATTTTAGGTCATCATAGCAGCCGTATTGCATAGGCCGTATATTACTTAATATGTATATATTAATACGCTAACAAAATTTCCATGCAATCAATAAACAGGCTGTTTCGCATACTTAGCATAAGTAAAATCATATAAAAGTTATATTAATCGATTCGTGTGGATCAGCCGCAGTGCATAGGCCTATATTTGTTAACAAATATTACTCTATTTGTTTACAATTAATAGAAAACGTTTTTTGTAAATTCGAACAATCTCTCCAAATATCGAAATTTACTTTCGTGCACAAATGCGCAACATCTGTAAGAATGGTTTTTTGTAAATTCGAACAATCTCTCCAAATATCGAAATTTACTTTCGTGCACAAAAGCGCACCGTCTGTAGGACCAATTATATAAGTGCTCAATTCAAAGACACACACTTACATATTATGTAACTCCGCTCAATTCGAAAGCTGCGTAGTCGTGTTGCTCAAACCCTTCACCAGCATACAAATATGGTTTCCACATTGTTGCCACTTACCTATAGTGATCTGTTCTAAAATACTAAAAAAATTGTCCCGAAATAATTTGTAGCGTACAAGAAAACCTTAAATAGAATTATTTTTTGAGGGACTCATTTTATGTGGCAAATCTCACTTACACTTACACTCACTCTCAAGTGATTAATTCAAAGACACAAATCTACATATTATGTAACCCCGCTCAATTCGAAAGCTGCGTAGTCGTGTTGCTCAAATCTTTCACCAACATACAAATATGGTTTGCCTGTTGTTGCCACTTACCTATAGTGGCCTGTTCCAAAATAATTTGTAGCGTAAAAAAAATTAAATAGAATTAATTTTTGACCGGCCCATTTTTTGTGCCAAATTTCACTTACACGTATATACATACATAGGTCTTTATTTAACAGATTCTTTGTTTTTTTTTTTTAGTTGCTTTCAAAACATATGAAATCACAAATAATGAGTTAAATTTTGTTGAAATTACCAAAATTATTTATAACAATTAATTGAAAACTACTCGAAAATATTTTGAATTTCTAGATTGTGTGCTCATTTTAGATAAAGTACGTCTTATACTGAACAAAAAAACAAATTTTCTCCAAAAATATAACATTCACTTTTTTATTCTATCTTTTATACTAATTTATTTTATTGTTTCTCATTTTATTGTATTATATATTCTTTTATTTCAACTTAGTTTATTATTGTTTAAATACAACTTGACTGAGTCGGAAATTTTCACGTTGTATATTAAACAAAAAAAAAACGTCCTAAACATCTTTTTGGTTTAAGGTCAAAACGACATCCGGCATCATAGCGGCTTTTCCCATTTCGAAACTACAAACGCTCGCATATGCAACTTACCTGAATATTTTTTCACAAAAAAAAAAAAAAAAACACAAAACAGAAAGTACCAAAATATTCGTGGATACTTACTACTTCATAAAATATAAAATCACGCATATTTCTATATATTAATACGCTTACAAAATTTACATACCATCAATTGACAGGCTGTTTCGCATACTTAGCATACGTAAAATCATATAAAAGTTAAATGAGTCGATTCGTATGGATCAGCCGCAGTGCATAGGCCTATTTTTGTTAACAAATATTACTCTATTTGTTTATAGTTACTAGAAAAAGTTTTTTGTAAATTCGAAGAATCTCTCCAAATATCGAAATTTACTTTCGTGCACAAAAGCGCATTATCTGTAGGACCAATTATATAAGTTCTCAATTCAAAGACACAAACCTACATATTATGTAACCCCGCTCAATTCGAAAGCTGCGTAGTCGTATTTCCCAAATCTTTCACCTACTTACAAATAATGTTTCTCCATTTTTGCCACTTACTTATAGTAGCCTAAAAAAATTGTTCCAGAATCATTTGTAGCGTACAAAAAAACCTTAAATAGAAAAAATTTTTGACCGGCCCATATTTTGTAGCAAATTTCACTTACATGTAAATACATACATAGATCTTTATTTAACAGATTCTTTGTTTTTTATTTTAGTGGCTTTCAAAAAAACATGTGTTTACGCGGCGTAGGCTGCCACCCGTCCCATCTCCCCCTTGCACATACGTAAAGCCATGAATTTATATATATAACCCGTATCTTGTATTATATTCGATTATTGAATTGTATTGTATCGAATATCTATGAATTTATATATATCCCGTATCTTGTATTGTATTTTATTATTGAATTGTATTGTATCGAATTATCCCCTAGAACCAATGCATTGTATTTTACTTTAAATTTCCCATTGGGTCTCCTCATGGACGTGTGGCAGCCTCCACCGCGCAAATCCACCAGATGGAATTCGCCGCAACTACCTGTCAATCGCTACCTGTCAAAAAACCACCACCTTTTTGTCATTGCAAAATTTTCATTGGAAAAAATTAACAGCTTTTTTTTCGGCTAACACAATCTTGTAAATTTAGTAATTGCCATTTTTCTTGCTGAATAATCTGTATCGAAAGTTTTCTCCGGAAAAAATTTATTTAAAATATATAGCTCGTGCTACATAAAAGTGGTCAAAACAAATAATTACCAAGGAAAATAAATAATTGTTGTTTCTTTTAATTAACATATTTGGTGGCAACAGACAAAGTGCTGATTGGACTCAAAAAAAAAAAAAAAAAAATACTTACAAAATCTTCAACCGATACGGACCGATACAAAGTTCAGGTAAAGGTAGTGTTAATTTACTAACCAGAGAAGTGAATCACTTTCGGTGTTCGAAAATATATTTCTTGGGACGCACCCCTGGTTTTTATACTATGCTATTGTTGATTTCTGAACCATCGACTGCACCATCCATACGTTGAGACTAAATAAACTCCCGGTAATTGTTGCATCCGTATCTAGCGAACGTAACTCATTGCTAACCAGGAAGTATCGAAGCACCAGCACGACTTGCGACTCACCTCAACATATTGGTATTCCCCATAGTGATCATAATACCAGGCCGCAACGCTCAACCTGCCCATCTGCAGCAACTCCTGTGAACACTTCGCCCAGCAGCAGCAACAACTCCTGTGGACACTTTGCCCAGAAGCAGCAAGAACCATAATCGGCTATCCATCCCCATCACCATAAAATCGGTGAGTACCAACCTCTCAAATAACTAATGGTCCTTCGTCGCCATTGACGAAACCAGCATACATACACGTACATATATTAAGTATATCCCCGGAATAAATTTTGGTGGCTCCCGCCAAATACAAATTTCTCCCGCCATAATTATATTTGCCCGCCAAAAATACATTATATACATATATATATATATATATACATTCTCACCCCAATATACACCTGTACATAAAAGCAGTGCATTAAAAAATTTCGAGGCAAATCTCACACACACTTGCACAAAGTTAGCTCATTGCCTTTTAATACTTGAGTCCCTTGAGCTATAATTTAAATACATATCCCTACTTGTACATTGTTGGCGATACCCAGCAAAAAATTCAGCCACATTTGCATTGCTTGAAATACCCAGCAGCAAATTCGGCAGCTCAACCCAACTGGACCCATACTACTCCCAATTCAGGCTAACTGGTCCTAGCCTACTACACTCTCGACTAATAGGAAAACTTCTCCCTTTGTTTTCCCGTATAAATTATTATTTTATGTGCGTAAATTAAATTTACATAATTCAGGTTTATATGTTTTACATGCTATATGCACTGATATAAATTCATTGTCATATACATTAGGGTGTTTCGAAACATGATATATAATTTGTAATTGTAGATTAGGTGATTGTAGGTTCGAATGCGTGGGCCGCAAAGCCGGTGGATTTGGGTCCTCACACTACCGTGAGAAGCGTTTGTTAGGAGAGTAGAGGATAGGACTTTTTTATAAAGGGTCCAGTACATACGTCTGTAGCTCGAAGCTAATGCGAGATAGTAGAATAAATACTAGAGTTTTCTTTATTCGAATACAAGATCTGATTCTACTTGTCACGGGCGGTGTCACCAGCGGTTAGTCCTGCCAACGACCCAAGGCTCCTGGACTAGAACGACGAACTCATATGTTGTTCTGAGGCGTAATATTAGGGCAGCCAAGGCTGCCTAAGAGTTGTTCAGTTTTACTTGCAGTACCGGCGCGCCCGTTATAGTATACGATAGTATCGTCGAATTCGGCATCCGACGGATCGGATTCCAGCAGAAGCTGCTGGAGGCGGTAGTCCCAATCACCAGATCTTCCGGCGCGGTGGTGGTTCCTTCCTCAGGGACAGGGGCAGCAGATCCACTAGGGGTGTTTCTGTCTTACTCCTCGCCCTGAGGTACAGGCTCACCCTCCTCCGGTGCTTCTTCTCTCGTACCATTCCTTCGAATCTTCAACGTGATGGAGTAGAAGCCGTAGCTTAATGTTCCACCGCATTCGTCAAGCCAAGGGAGAGAAGCCTCGTTTATGATGAACACAACATAACGCTGCTTCGCCCTTGGCTCGCCGACTCGGACTATACTCCAATCACTCGAAGGTATTCCCTTATTAGATTCCGCGATGGTATCCAAGATCTCGCCACGATCCGCTATGCCGTCTGGAACCCAGGCCCGGGCTCTCGTTCTGTTCGAAATTTTTTCCAAACCGACCGCATCCAAGCTGACCCCAGACCACAGCTGCCCTAGTGAAGCTAAGGCGAGCTTGTAGAGCTTGCACGAGCGCTCGTCGGCGCAAGAAACGAGCTTGACCCTACCCTGGTACAGCTGGCATCACGGATAGTGGAAGCCGGCCCGGATACTTGGTCATGATGTCCTTAAATATCTTGAGAAGGCCGTTAAGGACATCCTTGCAGTTATCCGGTTTCATGTTCCCATCCGGGTGACCGCAGTTCAAAACCGCCAGCGTATAGTTGGCCTTAGCCGCCTCGCTGAAGGTTTTGGTCAGGGCAAGGGGAGTAGAGAGGCCAAAGGGATGTACCTTTTGGGAGAGCTCGAGGCATTCCCCATAGACCTTTGTCTTCTAAAGGCCGGCATATTCGGGTCAGAAGGTTGTTTGGTGGCAAAAAGGGAAGAGATAGTCGTCGCACCTAGGGGGATGGGGTTGTTATTGCTACTTTTCTTGGCAGCAACAATTTTCCTGGCCCATGCCAGAGAACTTTTTTGCTCTGCCGTCAACTTTTCTCTGGGAGAGTTGACAAGTCGCTCAACGATTTTAGCGGCGTTGCGAATGTTCCGCTGGTTGCGGACCGAAATAGGGGTTCGCTTGGCCTTGCAATCCTCAAGGGGTTCAGCTGGCTGATGAGAGCTGCCCGGTACGGGCGTGGGACGGTCCTCCTGTGCTTGCTCAATCGGACGCTGCTTTCCCTCATTGGGGCTAGCTTTGCCGGCTGCCGCGTGATTCGACTTGCCCTCAAGGGGTTTAGTCCTTCCGCTAGCTTGCACAGGTGGCCGAAGAATATGTTGGTTCCGAGAAGGCCTGGTCGGCGGCGTCTGTGCGGCTCCCGACGGATTGGGTACTTTTTTAACGCCTAGTCCAAGGGCGGCATCTTTACCCGTGCGGGGTTCTGAGGCTTGGGTTTTTTTCTGTGTTCATAATTACTGGTTCGTCGACTGCCTACTAAGATGAGGCCGTTCGGCAGCCTGAAAATAAAGGGATATGGGAAACAATGCGGTCGAATGCGGTAGAGCCCCATACCGCAGCAAGTCGCCGTTACTCCCGGAGGTGAACCGGTATCCGGGAGGCTCCGTAAGAATACAGTCGGATGCCCCTGACTGCAAACCAGCAGATGGGCACGGAAACGCATAACGCCCTGGATTAGGGGTGGACCATCTTTTCAACTGGGCGTGGTCCGGTTCCCACCTTGAGGCCACGTTTAAAAACCATTTCCATATGCCTGAGCTATTAAGGAGCTGGGGCACCAATGGAAATGATTCCTAAGCTTAGCTAGCACTCCCCTGAAAGGGGAAAACTGTTACGCATATTACCAGCCAGCACCCTCTGGGAGGGTTCAGCCCAAGGATTTTTGCCAGCCTATCATCCACAATGGACTTTATGTATATATCTATCAGCCTCTCAAAGGTTTTGAGCAGAAATGATGTTAAGCTAATGGATCTAAAGGCTTTGGGATACACGAGCAGTTCTCCAAGATTGCGGTGCGTGATTCAGCCTTATGCACCCATCGAATATTATTTTAAGCCATTCTACGACCGCTCTAATTAAAATTTGTAGCACGGCCGGGAATATACCATATGGGTCCGGCGATTTAAACTTATAGAACGTCTTCACCACCCCTTCGATCTTAGTATCGGTCACCATGCCCGGCACTACCCGCTCCGTGATGGAAGTGTGAGTGCTGTCTGCTGGCTCTTCTAAATTATCTCCCCATAGGAAATGTGTATCGAAAAGCACCTCAACGGATTCCTCACTATTACCTGACCATACCCCGTTCTCTTTCTTTATTAGTCCCTGGGCTATGTTTACACTTGCTAGGCCTTTTTTCAACCGTGCTGATTCACTGGATCACTCTTTGTCCGCACAGAAACTTTTCCATAAGATTCTCTTCGCCCTGGAAATATTACGGTTGTAAATCCTCAGTAGATCCTTTTACTCGTCCCGACACGCTGCGCTGATAGCTTAAACATTTCTTTCACCTGTCTTCTTAGAAGACTCAGCTCATTGCTCCACCATTGCTTCTCCTCTGAATCTTGTTAGAGGGCAAGCTCTGTTATACGCAATCATAAGCGTCCTTGTTAGGAATTCATTAGACTCTTCCAGGTCATCCACATTGGCAAATTCTTTGGGTTGTCCCAGTTTGGTTCTACCTGTTTCGGGAATTTCGCCCAGTTCGTTGACTAGGGTTTCTAAAGGTTCCTCCCTTTTCTACCCTCTTTAGGGGGATGCTGAAGCTAATATATGCATGGTCGGAGAAGATGGTCTATCAAGGACCATCCAATCATACCTTGATATATCACGCTCGGAGCTCAATGTAATATCAAGAACATTGCTGGATGTTGAACGAATGTATGTAGGGCCACTTCCCCTTTTGACTATCTGCAAATTGGTTTGCAGGATGTAACAAAATATACACGCATTATGGTGAGCATTTGCACCCGCGACTATGAATAACCACCCTTTGCACCCTTATCGGGAAGGCTCCGTTCGAATGCAGCCGAATTCATCCCCTGGCTGCAAATCGTCCAATAGGCACGGTCCGCATAACACCCTGGATTAGAGGGTTGGCAGTTCTTGGTCACCCTTTTAAAACAAACAAGTTATACAAATAAACTACCGATTTTATTTTTTTATTTAAACTTGTCGTTTATTTAAATATGTTTATTAGTTTTACGGCACTATGTGCCTTTTGTTTAGACTTAAAGATTTAATCAATTAGGCGGCACTATGTGCCTGTTGGTTTGAAACTAAAATTATATCGGTTATGTGCCTTTCCCTTAAAGCTAAAATTAAGACTGACTTATTCTTAAAGCTAAAAGTTATAATCCACCCTTCCTGAGCCTGCCTGCGTGTCAAATATGCTTGGTCAGCAAAATAAGGTTTGCGGGTGTATCGCTCAGATGAAGTATTTGCTCAGGTGAGCGAATAAGCGGGTGCGCATGTTTCGCTCACTAAAGGTATTTAGTTTCATTCTGCCCTATTCTGCATTTCGATTTGGATTGGAATTTTCTCGATTTGGCAATTTTGGTATTCTGTGTTCCAATCTCTTTCGATCCAACTTCGAATCGTTCGATTTTGTGTATACTGCATTTCGATGGTAGTTCCGTTTTTCTAAGTTGCAAATTGGTTGGCGGAAAAATATTTTCTTTTTATTTTTTTATTAATTTATAACAGAATTTTAACAAAAATATAAGTAAAACTTGTTAAGAAACGTAAAAGGTTTGATGATGACTGTTTTTTATATGTTTCCAGGTCAAAAACAACATGTCGATGTCGCACATTGGGGACGAACATTTCAAAACCACCTACATATCACAAATATTAACCGATTTTAATAATTTTTTAACAGAAATTTTTGTAATTTAATTCTGAAGAGACTTACATCGCCCGATTTTTAAAATTGATTAGAAAAAAAATTTAGAAAAAAAAACAATTTTGCAAAATGTTCTTTAAAACAAATTAATTTTGCAAAATGTTCTTTAAAACAAATTAATTTTGCAAAACGAATGTCAATTAGCAATACCTAATATCTCTTAAAGTGTGTATCATTCTCTCAAATATTGAGCAAAAATTGTATGTCACAAAAGTGATACATAAATACGTATTAAAATATAAAGTTCTACGAAGAATAGGCTATTTTGCAACAAATTGTTTAATAAACAAATTAATTTGAAGAATCAAGCGATGTGAGTCTCTTCAGAATTCAATTACGAAAATTTCTGTGTAAACATTGTTGCAATCGGTTGATTTTTCGAACCTGTAAGTGGTTTTGAATGAAATTAGTGCTTAATCCCCAATGTGTGTCGAAGTCCTTGGACGTATTTGTCCCGCAAGTAGCTAACACATACTTGAAAGCATCCTTATTAAGTCGAAAGTTTTTTTTTAACCTAAATAAGAAAATAAGCCATTAAACTTTACCACTTTTAAGTTCGATTTCTTACAATTCGTCTTTCATCTCAAATGGATTACACAAATCTCGCAATATTTGCCTTTCCATTCTCGCCTGGCCATTTTCGTATGCGTTGCTTTCCAACTGCACATATAATGCCGCAGCTATTGATTCCATTATAATAGACAGCTATAATTTGTGTCTGTTCATTGGGTCCAGTTATATGCTAAAGCAACCTGCCGGAGTAGAGGAAGGTGAAGCGAAAACGTAAACAATCCTTGCGGAAAGAATAAATAAGTTTTTATAAAGTATTTTAGGCCAGTGCAATGAAATTAGCATCCATAAAATTCAGAAAATGTCAACTATATTCGTCTCTTCGTATCTTCCTCTTCTCGTTACGATTCCGTCGTAATGCAGAATACCCAACTTCGATTAAAGCGGAGCGTAGAAGGGGAACGTAATCGAAATGCAGAATAGGGGTGATTAACTAAGAATTTAACGGATGCGCGTGCAGCGCCATTGCACTTTTGGTTGCAACAAGACTCCTAAATATGCGAACGGTTTGTTTGTTTGCAGAATATTCTGTGTGAATGGAGTTTATGAAATGTTGGTTTGGCTATGATTGATTTTAAAACAAGGAAGGACGGGATTGTCCACGGCTGTGCGAAGATTTCATACCTTTCATGAATGGGGCTGAAAAATAATATTATCCCATTCGTAATATCCAAATAATCGGCTGTATAAAATGAGAAATATATAGTGAACAGATGTACATACCTAAGCGATTTTTAAGATAAATAAAAAAAAAATAGGTAGTTTTTGTGAGGTTGCAAAATTTCACATTTTTTGTGGTCTGCATGTAAAAACTATGACAACGAATCACTTATTTCACAATATATGACGTAAGCGTTAGCTTTTGATGAAATTTGATGCTTCTAGCCATAAAAAAGGTGGCAGAAATAACAGTTTATGTGGGGTATACACTATATATAGCACCGATCTCTATGATTTTTTCAAACAACAATATATGCTATATATGTAAGCATTTGATGAAATTTGAAGCTTCTAGCTGTTAAAATGGGGCAAAAATTACGAAAAGTTTCTTATCTGAACAACCGGTTGTATGAGAAATATACTATACATAAAACCGACCTCTATGTCTTTTTCAAACAACATACGTAAGCATTTGGTGAAATTTTAAGCTTCTAGCTGTTAAAATGGGGGCAGAAATTGTGAAAAGCTTCTTATCTGAACAATCGGTTGTATGAGATATATACTATACATCAACCGATCTCTTTGATTTTTTCCGACAACAATATATGCTATATACGTAAGCATTTGGGAAAATTTTAAGCTTCTAGCTATTAAAATGGGGCAGAAATCGCAAAGTTTCTTATCTGAAAAATCGGTTGTATGAGATATATACTATATATACCACCGATGTCTATGATTTTTCCAGACATCAACACATTTTGTGAAATTTGAAGCTTCTAGCTGTTAAAATGGGGCAGAAATTGCGAAAGGTTTCTTATCTGAACAATCGGTTGTATGAGATATATACTATATATACCACCGATCTCTATGATTTTCTCAGACAACAGAATATGCTATATACTTAAGCATTTGGTGAAATTTGAAGTCTCTAGCTCGTAAAATGGGGCAGTAATTACGAAAAGTTTGAACAATCGGTTGTGGAGGATATGTGCCATATATATGACCGATCTCATCCTTTTTTTCAGACAACAATCTGTGCAACATACAAAAGCATTTGGTGAAGTTTTAAGCTTCAATCTGATAATTTGAGGAAGATATGACAAAAATCCTCTTTTTGTGAAAAATCGGTTGTATGGAGGATATATGCTATAGTAGTCCGATCCGGCCGGTTCCGACAAATGTCTAATCGGACACCTAAGTGCACCCGCTCACCAAATTTTATCAAGATATCTCAAAAATTGAGGGACTAGTTTGCATACAAACAGACAGATGGACAGACGGACATGGCTAAATCAACTCAGTCCTTCATCTTGATTAATTCGGTATACTTAATGGTGGGTCTATCTATTTTCCTTTGAGGACTTACAATTTTGATATTCGTGACGAAGTTAATATACCATTTCATTTTCATGAAAGGTATAAAAATGGGATGTCGTTTAGACTCCTATGCTGCGGCATTTTGACTACCGGCATTTGAAATGATTCTGGTTTTCTAATAATTATTTCAGAACTTCTGCTCTTTTTGCATCTGAAAATAGCAAATATGGTAAGTACCTACTAGGGCTAATAGCCCAAAATTAGTGAATAAAGAGCCAACTAATGGTGATTTAACCATAACCAGATAAAACAGCTGATCGAACCACCTTTATGGAAATCAATGTAATCGATTAATGGTGCCATATCATAACGCTAAAGCCATAACCATACCATAGCCAACTAATTGGTTTTTGGTTTTTCACCATATACATATCCTAAAAATATTGGTTTTTTGTAGATTTTATTTATTGTTTTGGATAGGTTTTGACTAAGAGACTTATTTTTTGTGGTGTATGTTTGTAATTTTTTCCGTTTTCTTAATTTTTATGAAATTTTCACAATTTTTAGGTTAAGGCACCAATAACTGATGCCAATTTGATATGGATAAGTAAAAATATGGTTATGACTATGGCGTTAGGACTATGTCAACTTTAACTCGTGCTTAAGCTGGATTTCACTTTTTTTAATGCTCTTTATATTAAGATCTTTCATAAGTTTTAAGCATAGTACTTCCTCGAATTCTGAGCGTGAATTTGAATGTTGGATTAAAGCAGGCAATGGTCTCAGGCTATGTTGTTCTAAAGTAGTAAAATTCACGTTATTAATTCTTATGGTTTCATTAAAGATTCTTATAAGTATGATCCTTTTGAATTTTGACTAAAAAAATTTAACAATAGCTCTTGTAAAAAATTTTGGGATTTAAAACTATAAAGGTGGAGCGCCATCTTTCAATTTAAGACAAACCATGTAATTGCGATTAACTAATTGATTATTTGCATAGCTGGGTATAAAAAACCATTTTTATCATTCCTCCACACTTATATACTTTAGAAATATGAGAGGTCATTAACAAGTTTGAGCCTTTTAAAAATTTGGAGCTCTCTTTTAAAATCTGAGCTCGATACTCTCCTGCACTGATGAACTTCTAAGCTCTTTTTTTTCTTGCAGCCAGAACACAAAACAAAAATTCGAAGCTTTTTCTTATAGATCTATAGATCAGCCAGAACTTATGCGCTTAAATGTAGGCACACAAACTTATAAACTAATAAGAAGATAAACAAAATGTTTAGCCTTCATATTTATTTGCGGTTTTATGAAATTCTTACGTACATACATATGTGTCAATATATACACACAAACTTATAAAAAAAAAAAAAAACACACAAACTTACAATCTAATAAAATGCCAAACAAAATGTTCAATCTTCATATTTAAAAAAATTATAAATATATACTGTCATGTTTAAGGAGCTCAAATAGTTGTAATCAATGTGAGAACATGTTTTATTTAAATACAAAACAAAAAACTCAAAACTTTGTGACAAAGAAATCATAAGTTCAACATTAAGATGACCTTTAGTTAATTATGAAAATCTCACATGCATATATATGGGACAGCATGTACATACAAACTTATAGCCTAATAAAAAAGACAAATAAAATGTTCAATCTGCCCCTGCGAGTGCCCGACAGGTCCGTTTTGCAGACGAGAAAAAAGGGGGTCGTGGGTGGGTGTTGCGGGTTGGGCGGTACTACAGGTGTCCAACTGCTACTATTTTTAGACGAGAAAAAAGACGGGGTGGGGGATTGGGGAACAGTCGCTCGATTTCTTGCTGGGTTCACAAAATTCTCTCACGTACATACATATGCGTCAGTATGTATACAAGACAAAGACAAGCGGCTCTTTAGAAATCTATGGGACTCTTTAAAAACGCTCGGGTGAAGTCTAGGACTCATTTGAAATATGAGGGGACATATAAAAATTTGCTGCCCTTTAAAAATGTAGGGCCCCTTTTAAAATCTGAGCTCGATCCTCTCCTGAACGGATAAGCTCTGCTAAATACAAAAAGCTCTAAGCTTTTTCTTATAGATCGGCCAGAACACAAACCGAAAGAATGGATGGGCCTAAATGTAGGCCCCGAAATTGTTTTGCTGTTTTGCGGTTTCATACGTATGCGCCTAAATGTAGGCAACGAAATTATTTTGCAATATATATACGTGTGTCGGTGTGTATATACTTTTCCTTTCTCCATTTGAGCTATAACCGGTATTTCCATACTACTAAAAGTTATTTGTAAATTCGAATAATCTCTCCAAATATCGAAATTTACTTTCGCGCACAAAAGCTCACCATCTCTAGGACCAATTATGTAAGTGCTTAATTCAAAGACACAAATCTACATATTGTGTAACCCCGCTCAATTCGAAAGCTGCGTAGTCGTGTTGCTCAAATCTTTCACCTACATACAAATATGGTTTGCCCATTGTTGCCGCTTACCTATAGTGGCCTGTTCCAAAATAATTTGTAGCGTAAAAAAAATTAAATAGAATTAATTTTTGACCGGCCCATTTTTTGTGGCAAATTTCACTTACACGTAAATACATACATAGGTCTTTATTTAACAGATTCTTTGTTTTTTATTTTAGTTGCTTTCGAAAAAACATGAAATCACAAATAATGAGTTAAATTTTGTTGAAATTACCAAATTTATTTATAACAATTAGTGGAAAACTACCCGAAAATGTTTTTGCATTTCTAGATTGTGTGCTCATTTTAGATAAAGTACGTCTTATACTGAACAAAAAAAATTTATTTGCTCCAAAATTATAACATAAAATTTTTAATATTGTCTTTTATGATAATTTATTTTATTTCTTATTTTATTTTATTATACATTCTTTTATTTTTTATTATTTAAATGCAACTTGACTGAATCGAAAAATTACACGTTGTATATTAAACGAAAAAAACGTCCCAAAAACGTTTTTGATTTTAGGTCATCATAGCAGCCGTATTGCATAGGCCGTATATTACTTACTATGTATATATTAATACGCTAACAAAATTTCCATGCAATCAATAAACAGGCTGTTTCGCATACTTAGCATAAGTAAAATCATATAAAAGTTATATTAATCGATTCGTGTGGATCAGCCGCAGTGCATAGGCCTATATTTGTTAACAAATATTACTCTATTTGTTTACAATTAATAGAAAACGTTTTTTGTAAATTCGAACAATCTCTCCAAATATCGAAATTTACTTTCGTGCACAAAAGCGCACCATCTGTAGGACCAATTATATAAGTGCTCAATTCAAAGGCACACACTTACATATTATGTAACTCCGCTCAATTCGAAAGCTGCGTAGTCGTGTTGCTCAAACCCTTCACCAGCATACAAATATGGTTTCCACATTGTTGCCACTTACCTATAGTGATCTGTTCTAAAATACTAAAAAAATTGTCCCGAAATAATTTGTAGCGTACAAGAAAACCTTAAATAGAATTATTTTTTGAGCGACTCATTTTATGTGGCAAATCTCACTTACACTTACACTCACTCTCAAGTGATTAATTCAAAGACACAAATCTACATATTATGTAACCCCGCTCAATTTGAAAGCTGCGTAGTCGTGTTGCTCAAATCTTTCACCAACATACAAATATGGTTTGCCTGTTGTTGCCACTTACCTATAGTGGCCTGTTCCAAAATAATTTGTAGCGTAAAAAAAATTAAATAGAATTAATTTTTGACCGGCCCATTTTTTGTGCCAAATTTCACTTACACGTATATACATACATAGGTCTTTATTTAACAGATTCTTTGTTTTTTTTTTTAGTTGCTTTCAAAACATATGAAATCACAAATAATGAGTTAACTTTTGTTGAAATTACCAAAATTATTTATAACAATTAATTGAAAACTACTCGAAAATATTTTTGAATTTCTAGATTGTGTGCTCATTTTAGATAAAGTACGTCTTATACTGAACAAAAAAACAAATTTTCTCCAAAAATATAACATTCACTTTTTTATTCTATCTTTTATACTAA
This sequence comes from Eurosta solidaginis, assembly GCF_040869045.1. Lineage (NCBI taxonomy): Eukaryota > Metazoa > Arthropoda > Insecta > Diptera > Tephritidae > Eurosta > Eurosta solidaginis. The sequence goes on from NC_090319.1 coordinate 223,198,343, forward strand.
TTTATTTTATTGTTTCTCATTTTATTGTATTATATATTCTTTTATTTCAACTTAGTTTATTATTGTTTAAATACCACTTGACTGAGTCGGAAATTTTCACGTTGTATATTAAACAAAAAAAAAAACGTCCTAAACATCTTTTTGGTTTAAGGTCAAAACGACATCCGGCATCATAGCGGCTTTTCCCATTTTGAAACTACAAACGCTCGCATATGCAACTTACCTGAATATTTTTTGACCAAAAAAAAAAAAAAAAACACAAAACAGAAAGTACCAAAATATTCGTGGATACTTACTACTTCATAAAATATAAAATCACGCATATTTCTATATATTAATACGCTTACAAAATTTACATACCATCAATTGACAGGCTGTTTCGAATACTTAGCATACGTAAAATCATATAAAAGTTATATGAATCGATTCGTATGGATCAGCCGCAGTGCATAGGCCTATTTTTGTTAACAAATATTACTCTATTTGTTTATAGTTACTAGAAAAAGTTTTTTGTAAATTCGAAGAATCTCTCCAAATATCGAAATTTACTTTCGTGCACAAAAGCGCATTATCTGTAGGACCAATTATATAAGTTCTCAATTCAAAGACACAAACCTACATATTATGTAACCCCGCTCAATTCGAAAGCTGCGTAGTCGTATTGCCCAAATCTTTTCTCCATTTTTGCCACTTACTTATAGTGGCCTGTTCCAAAAGCCTAAAAAAATTGTTCCAGAATCATTTGTAGCGTACAAAAAAACCTTAAATAGAAAAAATTTTTGACCGGCCCATATTTTGTAGCAAATTTCACTTACATGTAAATACATACATAGATCTTTATTTAACAGATTCTTTGTTTTTTATTTTAGTGGCTTTCAAAAAAACATGTGTTTACGCGGCGTAGGCTGCCACCCGTCCCATCTCCCCCTTGCACATACGTAAAGCCATGAATTTATATATATAACCCGTATCTTGTATTATATTCGATTATTGAATTGTATTGTATCGAATATCTATGAATTTATATATATCCCGTATCTTGTATTGTATTTTATTATTGAATTGTATTGTATCGAATTATCCCCTAGAACCAATGCATTGTATTTTACTTTAAATTTCCCATTGGGTCTCCTCATGGACGTGTGGCAGCCTCCACCGCGCAAATCCACCAGATGGAATTCGCCGCAACTACATGTCAATCGCTACCTGTCAAAAAACCACCACCTTTTTGTCATTGAAAAATTTTCATTGGAAAAAATCAACAGCTTTTTTTTCGGCTAACACAATCTTGTAAATTTAGTAATTGCCATTTTTCTTGCTGAATAATCTGTATCGAAAGTTTTCTCCGGAAAAAATTTATTTAAAATATATAGCTCGTGCTACATAAAAGTGGTCAAAACAAATAATTACCAAGGAAAATAAATAATTGTTGTTTCTTTTAATTAACATATTTTGTGGCAACAGACAAAGTGCTGATTGGACTCATATACAAAAAAAAAAAAAAAAAAATACTTACACAATCTTCAACCGATACGGACCGATACAAAGTTCAGGTAAAGTTAAGTAGTGTTAATTTACTAACCACAGAAGTGAATCACTTTCGGTGTTCGAAAATATATTTCTTGGGACGCACCCCTGGTTTTTATACTATGCTATTGTTGATTTCTGAACCATCGACTGCACCATCCATGCGTTGAGACTAAATAAACTCCCGGTAATTGTTGCATCCGTATCTAGCGAACGTAACTCATTGCTAACCAGGAAGTATCGAAGCACCAGCACGACTTGCGACTCGCCTCAACATATTGGTATTCCCCATAGTGATCATAATACCAGGCCGCAACGCTCAACCTGCCCATCTGCAGCAACTCCTGTGAACACTTCGCCCAGCAGCAGCAACAACTCCTGTGGACACTTTGCCCAGAAGCAGCAAGAACCATAATCGGCTATCCATCCCCATCACCATAAAATCGGTGAGTACCAACCTCTCAAATAACTAATGGTCCTTCGTCGCCATTGACGAAACCAGCACCTTAATAATATACATACACGTACATATATCAAGTATATCCCCCGAATAAATTTTGGTGGCTCCCGCCAAATACAAATTTCTCCCGCCAGAATTATATTTTCCCGCCAAAAATACATTATATACATATATATATATATATATATATATATATATACATTCTCACCCCAATATACACCTGTACATAAAAGCAGTGCATTAAAAAATTTCGAGGCAAATCTCACACACACTTGCACAAAGTTAGCTCATTGCCTTTTAATACTTGAGTCCCTTGCGCTATAATTTAAATACATATCCCTACTTGTACATTGTTGGCGATACCCAGCAAAAAATTCAGCCACATTTGCATTGCTTGAAATACCCAGCAGCAAATTCGTCAGCTCAACCCAACTGGACCCATACTACTCCCAATTCAGTCTAACTGGTCCTAGCCTACTACACTCTCGACTAATAGGAAAACTTCTCCATTTGGTTTTCCCGCATAAATAAACACTCGGCAATCTCCAAAATAACCAAAATAGCTAAAGTAAAATTAAGCAAGTCCCTCTTTAGAATGGCTACCGTGGTGGAAAATAAATTTAGATACGAAACGGATCTTTTTTCGGATTACTGCGCTCGGTTCGGCACAACCGGCATCCAGGATAATACCGAGGTATCTTTGAAACTAAAAGATAAAAATATCGATGTGTTCTGGGAAAGGGTACAGAGCGCATATGACGCCGCCGTATAGTCAGATTACAACGACCTTCCCGCAGACTTTAAGGCCTCAGCTTTCAACAAATACCGCGCCTGCCTTATAGCGTATGAAGACACAAAGGCAAGAATAGGCGATCAGCTCCAGCTAAGGGTCTTAAGCAATCCCGTCCCCGCTACAACCACCACTCCCCAAGAAAGTTCCGGGATGCACCTCAAAGTACCCGCCTGTGACACCGAAGTCTTTTACGGGAGTTATGATCAATGGCCGTCCTTCCGTAACATGTTCACGGCGGTCTATATCAACCACCCCAAACTCTCGAGCTCCCAAAAACTGTACCACCTCAGGTACAAGACCCAAGGAAAAGCCGGCCAGATAGTAAAGCAATTCCAACTCAGTGATGCCAACTTTGCTCTGGCTTGGGAAGCTCTGAAATCCCGATACGAAAATAAAAGAGTCCTGGTCGACAATCAAATCCGAGTTCTAATGAATCTAAAAGCGATTCAATCGGAAAACAGTGATGATATCCACAGACTGCAATCTTTCGTTAATAACTGTCTCCAGATATTAGCAACCCAACAAGTCTCGACAGATAGTTGGGACCCCATATTAATATATCTGGTAACCTCAAAACTCCCAGAAAATACAGTTGCGCTTTGGGATCAATCTTTAAGCTCCAGAAGAGACCTACCAAACTGGTCCCAAATGGATCAATTTTTGACTACTCGCTACGAGATAGTGGAAAGGGTGGATCAATGGCGACCAGCCAAACCCCGATACAATCCACCCTCCAACAATTTCTCAAAGCCTCCCTCAAGTCAAAACAATCCCCAGTTCAGGCAGGCTCAAACCCCAAACCAAAGTCGCAACCCCCCGCAGAACAGCAACTACGCACAAAATCCAACAAATGCTTATATTGCCGAGCATCAAAAAATCTACGCCTGCAGAATGTGCAAGCAGTCCTCCCACACGCTACAAAGCTGCTTGTGTTACAAAAAGCTGGCAATCCCTGAACGAAAAAAATTCGTGAGAGAAAACAATCTGTGCGAAGGCTGCCTCTCCCAGACCCACCTCTTAAAAGATTGCACAAGCACAAGAACATGCCTCTACTGCCAAGGTCGCCACAACTCCACCCTCCACGACGCCGGAGTATCTCATCAAACCAATGGCCCTCGGAAAACAACATACCAAGTAGCAACTAGTCAGGACGTTACCAACCCAGTTCCCAACGAAGAACTTCCCACCACCTCAAACGCTGCCCGTATCCAGTCATTCCATTCCGACAATGAAAGCAAACTTATCCTCCCTACAGCGATAGTGTCGATAGAACACCGAGGAGACTGCTTCAGGCTCAGACCCTTGGCGGATCAAGGGTCAGAACGGAGCTTCATCTCTTCAAAAGCTCAAACCAAGCTAGGCCTCCCATATGCCCACTCCGTATTTGAGATATCGGACATGGGAGGCGGAGTAGTACAAACCTCCAACAAGTTATGCTCACTGACCCTAGTCTCAAATGACCAAAAGGTAAAAAAAAATGGCCCATGCAATAGTGCTACCTCGGCTCACTAGGCAACTCCCAACACTCAGGCTAAATAACGACCAAATACGTAAATGGTCACACCTCAAGCTAGCAGACCAGAATTCTCAGAATCCCTCCCAAATCGATCTAGTGTTAGGCAGCGATCTCATCCCTCAAATCATGCTAAATGGCATAGAAAAGATCTCGCCCACACTACTAGCCCAAAACACAATATTTGGCTGGATAATAAGTGGCCAAACCCCCGAAAAGGTCGGATCACACTCCTCTCAAGTGTGGGAAGTGACGAATGTCCAGCTAAATGAACAGCTAAGGCAATTCTGGGAAATCGAAGAAATACCCAGAGTGCGAGTGGAAAACCCAGAAGAGAAAATGTGCGAAGACTTTTATCAATGCACCACCACTCGCATGGATGACGGTCGATATATGGTCCGGCTCCCATTTAAATCAACATTCCCGAACGATATCGACCTAGGTCAATCCAGTACTGCAGCCCTACGACAGTTCCATGGAATGGAACGTGCTCTCGCAACAAAGGGCGATCTCAAGCAGCAATACGACCAGGTAATCGAAGAATATCTGTCCCTAGGCCACATGGAAGAATGCAGTCCCAATGAAATAGAATCCCTGAGTAAATACTGCTCATTCTATCTCCCTCACCATGCAGTCATAAGGCCAGACAAGAAGACAACAAAAGTCAGAGTTGTATTCAACGCCTCTAAAAAGTCGGGTTCCGGTCACTCCTTTAACGATGTTCTATGTACCATACCAACCCTCCAACCCGATCTCCGACTTATGTTGTTGAAATGGCGAACATATAAATATGTGTTTAATGGCGATGTCGAGAAAATGTACCGCCAAATTCTCTTGCACCCGGATGACCGAGACTACCAACGGATAATATCCCGAACCCCCGAACACAGTCCAATAAAGGACTACAAGTAAAAAACGGTCACCTTCGGGGTTAATTACGCGCCTTTCCTGGCTATTCGCACTCTACACGAGCTGTCGAAAGATATAGCCGATTCCCATCTACGCGCAGCCCCAATACTAAAATCCGAGACGTATGTTGACGATATTTTATCTGGCAGTCATGATCTCCAATCAGCCGAGCAATCCCTAACAGAGACTACAACGCTCTCAATTCAGCCGGCTTTCCCCTAAAAACGATCACGGCAAACCATCCCAACATCCTCCAAAAAAAATCGAAAACTGATCTGCTGGAAACAAACTTTCTCGAGTTCGAAAAGACTAGCACCGCCAAGACCCTGGGCATCCAGTGGAACGCACTAACGGATACATTCTCGTATACTGTCGACTCAAATCCACTGCAGCCACGAAGCGGCAAATCCTCTCCTCCATAGCGCAACTTTTCGATCCCGCAGGGTGGCTGACGCCCATAATGATCCCAGCGAAGATGCTCATGCAAGAATTGTGGTTAGACGGGACCGAATGGGATGAAGGTTAAACCCATCCGTCTAGCCAAATGGGCGCAGTTCTCTCAAAATCTTCCCTCTATCTCAGCCATCCATATACCCCGATGGATGAATTTTACGCCCGATCAATATGTTGAACTCCATGGATTCTGCGACACCTCAGAAAAGGCTTATTGCGCAACCCTGTACCTAAGAAGTACCGTCGGTACTCAGGTCCACTCTCACCTTATAGTGTCCAAAGGCAAAGTGGCTCCTCTTAAAACTATTAGGTTGCCACGCCTGGAGCTATTCGGAGCGCTCTTATTAGCAAAATTAGTCGCAGTAGTCCAACCCCATCTCGGCCTAAGTCAAAAAAAAATTAATCTTGGCTAGCCTGGCTGGAAAAGCCACCCCACTCGTGGAAAACATACGTCTCTAACCAAACAGCGCAGATTATAGACCTCGTAGGAAATGTCCCTTGGCGACACGTGCGAAGCAAAGACAACCCCGCGGATCTTGGAACCAGAGGATGTAACCCCGACGATCTCGGTAACTCATCGCTATGGTGGAATGGTCCAGAGTAGCTTTCCCGACCCCCCGAGGATTGGTAAACACCAACGGCCAGAAATATTGTACCCCCGAACTTCGCCGAGTCGAAGCACTGCATGCAGCGGAAGAGTCAGAAGACTTCTTAGAACGGTTCTCCTCCTATCACCGCGCCCTACGCGTAACAGCGTAATGTTGAAATTTGTAACTCGGCTTAGAAATGCTGTAGGAGGCAATCGTACCCCTAACGATCCCGCCCTCTCTTACGCCGACGTCAAGCGCGCGAAAATCCATCTGCTAAGCTTGACTCAGTCGAGATTCTTCGCTTCCGAAAGAGCTTCCCTCGAAAATTTAAGACCCATCGAAAAGCGAAGTCCCCTACTGGCACTTGACCCCTTCCGGGACACAAACGGGATTCTCCGTGCCAACGGACGATAAGTAAACGCCGTCATGACCTTCAATGAGTGTCATCCCATCATTCTCCCCCGAAAAGGCTAGATTTACTACCCTCTATATAAGGTTTCTGCACGAGAGCTTCCTCCATGCGGAAGTCCGCCACTTGCAACAAGCTATGAGGCAGGAATTCTATAGCCCCCGACTCAAACCTCAGCTGAAAAAATGTATTTTCCAATGTAAAGTCTGCACCATCTATAAGCGACAAACGTAATCCCAAATAATGGCAGCTTTACCCCTCGAACGATGTACTTTCGCGCCCCCTTTCACTACTACTGGCGTAGACTTCGCCGGCCCTTTTCAAATCAAAGCTTCGATGCTCCGATATCCAACCCTCGTAAAAGGTTATGTGGCCATTTTTGTTTGCTTCACCACCAAGGCGATCCATCTGGAATTGCGTTCGGATCTCACTAGTAAGGCTTTTCTCGCTGCCTTCGCCCGGTTTGTAGGGCGTCTAGGTTACCCGAAACAAATGATGAGCGACAACGGCACAACCTTCATTTGTGCTAAGCGAGCTACCGAAGTAGAGTTCGTCACCTTCCTCAACGAAGTCTCGACAAATGTTGTCCAAAAGTACGCGCCACAAGGCATCGAGTGGAAATTTATACCCCCCGGCGCACCCCACATGGGCGGATTATGGGAATCTGCCGTCAAAAGCTTTAAAAACCATCTTAAAAAGGTCGCCGGAACACACAGCTTCACCTTTGAAGAAATCTCAACGTTATTAATTCGCATAGAGGCCGTACTCAATTCTCGGCCTATCTCCCCGCTTTATCAGGACCCAGCGGATCTCCCCGTCCTCACATCTGGCCACTTTCTGCGAGGCGCACCCCTTCTCGCCATTCCCGAACCGAACTATGAACACCTCTCTTTGATCAACCGTTGGGAACGGTTGAAAGTTTTACATCACCAATTCAGCAAGCGCTGAAAGAATAACTATCTCATGGAGTTGCCCAAGCGTTATCGATGGCAAACCGCTAAACCTCCCCCTAAAATCGGCGATCTAGTCGTCATTAAGGAAGACAATTTACCCCCACCGAATGTCGTCTAGGTAGAGTGAAGAGCACTCATCCTGGCAGAGACGGACACGTACGAATGGTCGACGTACGCACTCAAAACGGCGCTCTCACCAGGCCTCTAACAAAATTGTGCTTCCTGCCACCAGCGGAACTTGATTCAGCCGCGCATGGTTCCCTATCATCTCCCGAACCAACTACAGTCCACTAAGATTACCTATCGACACCATCTCAGAGCATAACTGAATCATCCCGTATCTCTCACCGACAGTCCCTACCTTGATGTTCTCCTCAACGTACAACTAACACACATTCATACTCCTTTTTTCAACAGATAATTCGTCAACGTGCCCCGGTTCCTACACCACGCCGCTCCTTGGCGTCCCAAGTGACAGTGCCAGCGACTCCATCACGAATTGACGACGCCGTATCCAATTATCGACGCTGCCGTCTGTGTATCGACACCATGCGTTGTCAACATGCCCTCTCTTTACGGCCATGCAACCGCCACAACGCGCCATTATCGCCCGGGCCCACCACTACTGCACTAACTGCTTGGCCCTATCGCATGCCACTAGCGGATGCACCTCCATAGAGCGCTGCCATCTTTGTGGGCTGCGCCATCACACCCTCTTGCATCGGCACACGGAGCGTCGTTAATCCCCGTATGCTGCATCACAGCCGGGGCGCCAACGCCATTCGTCACGCTGCCACAATCCCCGCAACAGCGACAGTGGGTACGTTCAGCCACCGTCCTACCATGCAAGCACGTCCGGCACTGCATCCAGCGCTCGCGGCAACCAACGCGCACCGACTGTGTCCGATCACACGATACGATGCACCGCCACCGGTCTGCGAACAGCAACTTATAACCAAAAAGTGGGCAAAATACTAACTAAAGAAGCAGTTCGAGCTCTGACCGAGCTGCAGCACACGTTAGGCGCTTAGTAAGCCTAAGCGGGCCAAGATGTTTACGCGGCGTAGGCTGACACCCGTCCCATCTCCCCTTGCACATACGTATATCCGTGAATTTATATATATAACCCGTATCTTGTATTATATACGATTACTGAATTTTATTGTATCGAATATCTATGAATTTATATATATCCCGTATCTTGTATTGAATTTTATTATTGAATTGTATTGTATCGAATTATCCCCTAGAATCAATGCAATGTATTTAACTTTAAATTTCCCATTGGGTTTCCTCATGGACGTGTGGCAGCCTCCACCGCGCAAATCCACCAGATGGAATTCACCACAACTACCTGTCAATCGCTACCTGTCAAAAAACCACCACATTTTTGTCATTGCAAAATTTTCATTGGAAAAAATCAACAGCTTTTTTTCGTCTAACACAATCTTGTAAATTTAGTAATTGCCATTTTTCTTGCTGAAAAATCTTATCGAAAGTTTTCTCCGAAAAAAATTTATTTAAAATATATAGCTCGTGCTACATAAAAGTGGTCAAAGCAAATAATTACCAAGGAAAATAAATAACCGTTGTTTCTTTTAATTAACATATTTTGTGGCAACAGACAAAGTGCTGATTGGACTCATATACCAAAAAAAAATACTTACAAAATCTTCAACGAGGACCGATACAAAGTTCAGGTAAAGGTGGTGTTAATTTACTAACCACAGAAGTGAATCACTTTCGGTGTTCGAAAATATATTTATTGGGACGCACTCTTGGTTTTATACCATGCTATTGTAGATTTCTGAACCACCGCCTGCACCATTCATACGTTGAGACTAAATAAACTCCCGGTAATTGTTGCATTCGCATCTAAACCCTCTAGGGGAACAGCGGTGAGCGAACGTAACGCATTGCTAACCAGGAAGTATCGAAGCACCAGCACGACTTGCGATTCGACTCAACATATTGGTATTCCCCATAGTGATCATCATACCAGGCCGCAACGCACAACCTGCCCATCTGTAGCAACTCCTGTGAACACTTCGCCCAGCAGCAGCAACAACTCCTGTGGACACTTTGCCCAGAAGCAGCAAGAACCACAATCGGCTATCCATCCCCATCACCATAAAATCGGTGAGTATCAACCTCTCAAATAACTATCACAAATAATGAGTTAACTTTTGTTGAAGTTAATTAAATTTATTTATAACAATTAATGGAAAATTACCCGAAATGTTTTTGTATATCCAGATTTGTTGCTCATTTTAGATAAAGTACGTCGTATACTGAACAAACAAACAATTTTGCTAAAAAATATAACATTAAGTTTTTTATGTTGTCTTTTATGCTAACTTATTTTATTATTTCTTATTTTATTTTATTAAATATTCATTTATTTAAACTTAGTTTATTATTTATATGAGTTTGCAGGGGGCTGCCCGTATTGCTTTAAATGTATGAAAACATTTATTTCAAGCAATTTTTAATTTTATAATTTATTTAATAATTTGGGAAAAATTTAAACAACGTGACATCAGGACGGACAAGGCGACAGATGATTCGATCATATCTTGTGAATCTCTTCAAAGCCTTTTCCCCCAGGAGTGGGAGTCGAACCCGCACTCGTACGATAGTTGAAATTGCCTTCTTTCGCATATATCATCTTTCACACATCACATAATTCGTATGTAGTTATGTGTTAAAGTTATGCATGTTTGTAAGGCGGTTTTCAGAGAAACTTGGTATTTTGTTGATGTTTTTGTTCTATTTACAGAACTACAACGAATTAACGAAATGTTGTTTACTTATATGAGTTTGCCGGGGATTGCCCATATCGCTTTAAATGTATGAAAACATTTATTTGAAGCAATTTTTAATTTTATAATTTATTTAGTAATTTGGGAAAAATTTAAACAACGTGACATCAGGACGGACAAGGCGACAGCTGTTTCGATTATACCTTGTAAATCTCTTCAAAGCCTTTTCTCCCGGGAGTGGCAGTCGAACCCACACTCCTACGATAGTTGAAATGGTTATAAACGCATTCAGCTACGTCATGCCTTAGTTGTTGTAACTTGTTTCCCAATTGCCTTCTTTCGCATATATTATCTTTCACACATCACATAATTCGTATGTAGTTATGTGTTAAAGATATGCATGTTTGTAAGGCGGTTTTCAGAGAAACTTGGTATTTTGTTGTTGTTATTGTTCTATTTATAGAACTACAACGAATTAACCAAATGTTGTCTACTTATATAAGTTTGCCGGGGATTGCCCGTATCGCTTTAAATTTATGAAAACATATATTTCAAGCATTTTTTAATTTTATAATTTATTTAATAATTTGGGAAAAATTTAAACAACGTGACATCAGGACGGACAAGGCGACAGCTGTTTCGATTATACCTTGTAAATCTCTTCAAAGCCTTTTCTCCCGGGAGTGGCAGTCGAACCCACACTCCTACGATAGTTGAAATGGTTATAAACGCATTCAGCTACGTCATGCCTTAGTTGTTGTAACTTGTTTCCCAATTGCCTTCTTTTGCATATATTATCTTTCACACATCACATAATTCGTATGTAGTTATGTGTTAAAGATATGCATGTTTGTAAGGCGGTTTTCAGAGAAACTTGGTATTTTGTTGTTGTTTTTGTTCTATTTATAGAACAACAACGAATTAACCAAATGTTGTCTACTTATATAAGTTTGCCGGGGATTGCCCGTATCGCTTTAAATGTATGAAAACATTTATTTCAAGCAATTTTTAATTTTATAATTTATTTAATAATTTTGGATAAATTTAAACAACTACCGGGAGAAAATGCTTTGAAGAAATTTACAACGTATAATCGAAACAGCTTTGTCCGTCCTGATGTCACGTTGTTTAAATTTTTCCCAAATTATTAATCTCTCAAAACCGCCTTACAAACATGCATAATTTTAACACATAACTACATACGAATTATATGATGTCTGAAAGATAACACAGGCCAACACTCAACTTGCTTCTTTGAATTTATCAACTGATTCTAGTTAATTTGGGTGCGCTGAATTCAAATCTGTAATCTGTTTGTCTCTATCAGCTCTTTTTTATACCCTCCACTTATGATCTCCAATTATGACCGTCTGTCAGTTTTTTCAAAAAATTTTTTTAATCAAAATTTCTTATTTACAGCTGTAGTAGTTGCCAAAAAAAAACATTTTTTCGGAAAAAATCTTTTACCCAAAACTTTTTTTTCCAACATTTTTTTTCATCAAAATTTTTTATTTGCTGTTATAGTTATTGCTAAAAAAAAATGCCCACATTTTTTAAGTATTTAAAAAGTAAAACTTTTCCATAGGAATATAAAAAAATAAAAAGAAGTAAAACTGTTTCATACAGATTTATTAAAATAAAAACAATTCTCAGAAAGCATTAAAAATATAATATATATATATGTATATATATATAATTATAGTTACAGAATGTAAAGCTTCTTTTAAGAGACAATCTGGAATGAACAGCCGGATCAGAGTCTCTTTGCAAATTCCAACAATAGTCTGCCATCATATGTGTATCCCACCTTCCCTGGTACCGATTCTCCATAATTTTGATATCTTGGTGAAAACTTTCTCCTTGTTCTTCGCTTAAATTACCCAAATTTTCGGGAAATCGGTCCAAGTGACTGTGCAAATAATGGATTTTAATACTCATGTTGCAGCCAAGGTATCTGAACTTATCCAGCATATTCTCCACTAATTGAACATAATTTGGAGCTCTATTATTTCCCAAGAATTTTTTTATAACATGCACCAATGATGTCCAGGCATTTCGTTCAATTTCGGTCATTGACTTATCAAAATCGTTGTCATTCATAAACTGCCTTATCTGGGGACCGTCAAAAACTACTGCTCTAATCTTATCTCTATTTAGATTAGGCATTTTGCTGCAAATATATGCAAAACATTCCCCATCACGATTCAGAGCCTTAACAAACTACTTCATGAGTCCTAATTTGATGTGCAACGGTGGTAGGACGATCTTTTCACGTGGAACTAAAGCTTCATTTACAATATTTTTATCGCCAACAATAATTTTTTCTCTCGTAGGACAATATTTTTGCCGCCAATGTTGTTGCTTGGATCTGCTATCCCAGAGACACAAAAAGCAAGGGTACTTAGTGTAACCACTCTGTTGTCCAAGAAGAAAATTGACATTTTAAGATCAACACAAATGATCCATTGGTGGTCTTGGTATTTTATTTTTTTATCACTAATGCAATGTTGTTATATTCTTCTTTCATTGTTGTGGAGTGCGCAATTGGAATTGATGCATACACATTGCCATTGTGCAATAAGACGCACTTCAAACTTCTCTTGGAACTGTCCACGAAGAGACGCCAATCGCTAGGTAGATACTTGGATAGCCCCATTTCCTGCATAAGACCATTTATATTATTACAAAACATCAGATTGTCTTCCTTAGTAAAAAATGCTAAAAAAAGCTTTATCCGTGGTGCGGTAATAAGTTATTTTTGTTCCACGTTCTAACAATTTCTTATCACTTAACCTCGAAGCTAACAGTTCAGACGCTTCTTTTGATAAGGCAAAATCTCGAATTATGTTATTTAACTCGCATTGATTAAAACGTTGAGGAATATTTTCTGTGTCTTCGAAAACACTGTCGCAATCACTTAGATAATTAGCGGCATTATGTTCAAACTGCGAACTCGGCTCTGGAGAATCATTCAGTTTTGAAATGGGAACGTCTTCGGAATGGGGAATTGGACGGCGTGCTGACGGTAAATCGGGATACTGCCGTTTATTTCGATTTTTCCTATTAATACCAGCAATACTCACTAAACAGAAGTAACAGTCGTCCAAATGATTTCTGGGCTCTCTCCAAACCATCGGCAAACCAAACTTAAGCCTATTTCGTTTTCCTTGAGTCCACTGTCGCAAATTTACACAGCAAGTATTGCACACAATGTGTGGAGCCGAGTTTTTATCTTGGTCACCAAGATCTACTCCAAAGTAATCTAAATACGATTTTTTAACTAATTCCGAAATAGGTCTTATGTTTTCTTTAAAGGTGTATTCTCCACAAATGTAACAAAATGTGTCAGCGTAATTTTTACACCGTCTTCTATTGGAAGTCATTTCTATTTAGATCAACACTTTTTAATAAACTGTGCCAACTGCAATAAACCACTTCTTACAAGCAACTAACTTCCGATATGCAATTGGAGCGCAATAAGAAAAAATAACGTTCTCAATAATAAGGGTGATCCCTTACAGCAATTTGACAGTCAGAAACAGTCACGCACTACAGGAAATTACAGCCAGGTGATTCCGTTCGCCACTTTTCTGACTGATGAGAGCAGAAAAAGAGAGTAAATTGAGCTCTCTGAGAGTTGCAGGTTCTAGTCAGAAGAAGGCAATCCCGCACCTTTTGGTGTTGCTCTCGCACTGAGAGCGGATTTGTTAATTTTGACAGTTTTACTAGTTTTGGTGAGAAAAGTAATGGATCACAGCTAATACTATACAAATAAAATTACCGTTAATCAGCTAGCAACTACACAAAAAATAATATTTTCGGAAACTGCTTGTAACGAATTTTATATACCATCCAATAAATGAGTTACTAAGTTAAATTAACCGAATTCATCAAAAAAGCATATCTTAAGCGAACCGGTTTAATACCTATAAGTTGACTGGAAGGTAAAATATACTTATGAAACGAAAAAAATATTTGAATTAAAAAAAAATTTTAAGGTAAACATTTTTTTTGGCGAAATTTTTTTTTCAAGTCAGAAGTTAAGTGGAGGGCATAAAAAAGCTATATCCTGAAAACTAGAGCTGATAGAGACAAATTGATTACAGATTTTAATTCAGCGCTTCTAAATTAACTGGAATCAGTTGATAATTAATTTTTTTTAATTTTGTCAGGCTGTGTAATATATGCGAAAGAAAGAAATTAGGAAAAACTTTACAACAACTAAGGCATGACGTAGCTGAATGCGTTTATAACCATTTCAACTATCGTAGGAGTGCGGGTTCGACTCCCACTCCCGGGAGAAAAGGCTTTGAAGAAGGAAGGTATAATCGAAACAGCTGTCTGTCGCCTTGTCCGTCCTGATGTCACGTTGTTTAAATTTTTCCCAAATTATTAAATAAATTATAAAATTAAAAATTGCTTCAAATAAATGTTTTCATACATTTAAAGCGATACGGGCAATCCCTGGCAAACTCATATAAGTAGACAACATTTGGTTAATTCGCTGTAGTTCTATAAATAAAACAAAAACAACAACAAAATAACAAGTTTCTCTGAAAACCGCCTTACAAACATGCATTTAATAATTTGGGCATGACGTAGGTGAATGCGTTTATAACCATTTCAACTATCGTAGGAGTGCGGGTTCGACTCCCACTCCCGGGAGAAAAGGCTTTGCAGAGATTTACAAAGTATAATCGAAACAGCTGTCGCATTGTCCGTCCTCATGTCACGTTGTCTAAATTTTTCCCAAATTATTAAATAAATTACAAAATTTAAAATTGCTTGAAATAAATGTCTTCATATGTACATTTAAAGCGATACGGGCAATCCCCGGCAAACTCATATAAGTATACAACATTTGGTTAATTCGTTGTAGTTCTATAAATAGAACAAAAACATCAACAAAATACCAAGTTTCTCTGAAAACCGCCTTATAAACATGCATAACTTTAACACATAACTACATACGAATTATGTGATGTGTGAAAGATAATATATGCGAAAGAAGGCAATTGGGAAAACTTTACAACAACTAAGGCACGACGTAGCTGAATGCGTTTATAACCATTTCAACTATCGTAGGGATGCGGGTTCGACTGCCACTCCCGGGAGAAAAGGCTTTGAAGAGATTTACAAGGTATAATCGAAACAGCTGTCGCCTTGTCCGTCCTGATGTCACGTTGTTTAAATTTTTCCCAAATTATTAAATAAATTTTAAAATTAAAAATTGCTTGAAATAAATGTTTTCATACATTTAAAGCGATACGGGCAATCCCCGGCAAACTCATATAAGTAGACAACATTTGGTTAATTCGTTGTAGTTCTATAAATAGAACAAAAACAACAACAAAATACCAAGTTTCTCTGAAAACTGCCATACAAACATGCATAACTTTAACACATAACTACATACGAATTATGTGATTTGTGAAAGATAATATATGCGAAAGAAGGCAATTGGGAAAAACTTTACAACAACTAGTGCATGACGTAGCTGAATGCGTTTATAACCATTTCAACTATCGTAGGAGTGCGGGTTCGACTCCCACTCCCGGTAGAAAAGTCTTTGAGAGATTTACAAGGTATAATCGAAACAGCTGTCGCCTTGTGCGTCCTGATGTCACGTTGTTTAAAATTTTCCCAAATTACTAAATAAATTATAAAATTAAAAATTGCTTGAAATAAATGTTTTCATACATTTAAAGCGATACGGGCAATCCCCGGCAAACTCATATAAGTAAACAACATTTCGTTAATTCGTTGTAGTTCTGTAAATAGAACAAAAACATCAACAAAATACCAAGTTTCTCTGAAAACCGCCTTACAAACATGCATAACTTTAACACATAACTACATACGAATTATGTGATGTGTGAAAGATAATATATGCGAAAGAAGGCAATTGGGAAAACTTTACAACAACTAGTGCATGACGTAGCTGAATGCGTTTATAACCATTTCAACTATCGTAGGAGTGCGGGTTCGACTCCCACTCCCGGGAGAAAAGGCTTTGCAGAGATTTACAAGGTATAATCGAAACAGCTGTCGCCTTGTCCGTCCTGATGTCACGTTGTTTAAATTTTTCCCAAATTATTAAATAAATTGTAAAATTAAAAATTGCTTGAAATAAATGTTTTCATACATTTAAAGCGATACGGGCAATCCCCGGCAAACACATATAAGTAGACAACATTTGGTTAATTCGTTGTAGTTCTATAAATAGAACAAAAACAACAAGTTACCAAAAGTTAACAAAATACCAAGTTTCTCTGAAAACCGCCTTACAAACATGCATAACTTTAACACATAACTACATACGAATTATGTGATGTGTGAAAGATCATATATGCGAAAGAAGGCAATTGGGAAAAACTTTACAACGACTAAGGCATGACTTAGCTTAATGCGTTTATAACCATTTCAACTATCGTAGGAGTGCGGATTCGACTCCCAATCCCGGGAGAAAAGGCTTTGAAGAGATTTACAAGGTATAATCGAAACAGCTGTCGCCTTGTCCGTCCTGATGTCACGTTGTTTAAATTTTTCCCAAATTATTAAATAAATTATAAAATTAAAAATTGCTTGAAATAAATGTCTTCATACATTTAAAGCGATACGAGCAATCCCCGGCAAACTCATATAAGTATACAACATTTGGTTAATTCGTTGTAGTTCTATAAATAGAACAAAAACCACAACAAAATGCCAAGTTTCTCTGAAAACCGCCTTACAAACATGCATACCTTTAACACATAAATACATACGAATTATGTGATGTGTGAAAGATAATATATGCGATAATATATGAGATAATATATGCGAAAGAAACAATTGGGAAAAACTTTACAACAACTAAGGCATGACGTAGTTGAATGCGTTTATAACCATTTCAACTATCGTAGGAGTGCGGGTTCGACTCCCACTCCCGGGAGAAAAGGCTCTGAAGAGATTTACAAGGTATAATCAAAACCGCTGTCGCCTTGTCCGTCCTGATGTCACGTTGTTTAAATTTTTCCCAAATTATTAAATAAACTATAAAATTAAAAATTGCTTGAAATAAATGTCTTCATATGTACATTTAAAGCGATACGGGCAATCCCCGGCAAACTCATATAAGTATACAACATTTGGTTAATTCGTTGTAGTTCTATAAATAGAACAAAAACCACAACAAAATGCCAAGTTTCTCTGAAAACCGCCTTACAAACATGCATAACTTTAACACATAAATACATACGAATTATGTGATGTGTGAAAGATAATATATGCGATAATATATGAGATAATATATGCGAAAGAAGGCAATTGGGAAAAACTTTACAACAACTAAGGCATGACGTAGCTGAACGCGTTTATAACAATTTCAACTATCGTAGGGATGCGGGTTCGACTTCCACTCCCGTGAGAAAAGGCTTTGAAGAGATTTACAAGGTAGAATCGAGACAGCTGTCGCCTTGTCCGTCCTGATGTCACGTTGTCTAAAATTTTTCCCAAATTATTAAATAAATTATAAAATTAAAAATTGCTTGAAATAAATGTTTTCATACATTTAAAGCGATACGGGCAATCCCCGGCAAACTCAAAGAAGTAGACAACAATTGGTTAATTCGTAGTAGTTCTATAAAGAGAACAAACACAACAACAAAATACCAAGTTTCTCTGAAAACCGCCTTACAAACATGCATAACTTTAACACATAACTACATATGAATTATGTGGTGTGTGAAAGATAATATATGCGAAAGAAGGAAATTGGGAAAAACTTTACAACAACTGAGGAATGACGTAGCTGAATGCGTTTATAACCGTTTCAACTATCGTAGGATTGCGGGTTCAAGTCCCACTCCCGGGAGAAAAGTCTTTGAAGAGATTTACAAGGTATAATCGAAACAGCTGTCGCCTTGTCCGTCCTGATGTCAAGTTGTTTATATATTTCCCAAATTATTAAATAAATTATAAAAATAAAAATTGCTTGAAATAAATGTTTTCATACATTTAAAGCGATACGGGCACCCCCGGCAAACTCATATAAGTAGACAAAATTTGGTTAATTCGTTGTAGTTCTATAAATAGAACAAAAACAACAACAAAATGCCAAGTTTCTCTGAAAACCGCCTTACAAACATGCATAACTTTAACACATAACTACATACGAATTATGTGATGTGTGAAAGATAATATATGCGAAAGAAGGCAATTGGGAAAAACTTTACGACAACTAAGGCAAGACGTAGCTGAATTCGTTTATAACCATTTCAACTATCGTAGGAGTGCGGGTTCGACTCCCACTCCCGGGAGAAAAGGCTTTGAAGAGATTTACAAGGTATAATCGAAACAGCTGTCGCCTTGTCCGTCCTGATGTCACGTTGTTTAAATTTTTCCCAAATTATTAAATAAATTATAAAATTAAAAATTGCTTGGAATAAATTTTTTCATACATTTAAAGCGATACGGGCAATCCCCGGCAAACTCACATAAGTAGACAACATTTCGTTAATTGGTTGTAGTTCTATAAATAGAACAAAAACAACAACAAAATACCAAGTTTCTTTGAAACCCGCCTTACAAACATGCATAACTTTAACACATAACTACATACGAATTATGTGATGTGTGAAAGATAATATATGCGAAAGAAGGCAATTGGGAAAAACTTTACAACAACTAAGGCATGTCGTAGCTGAATGCGTTTATAACAATTTCAACTATCGTAGTAGTGCGGGTTCGACTCCCACTCCCGGGAGAAAAGGCTTTGAAGAGATTTACAAGGTATAATCGAAACAGCTGTCGCCTTGTCCGTCCTGATGTCAAGTTGTTTAAATTTTTCCCAAATTATTAAATAAATTATAAAATTAAAAATTGCCTGAAATAAATGTTTTCATACATTTAAAAGGATACGGGCAATCCCCGGCAAACTCATATAAGTAGGCAACATTTGGTTAATTCGTTGTAGTTCTATAGATAGCACAAAAACCACAACAAAATACCAAGTTTCTCTGAAAACCGCCTTACAAACATGCATAACTTTAACACATCAATACATACGAATTATGTGATGTGTGAAAGATAATATATGCGAAAGAAGGCAATTGGGAAAAACTTTACAACAACTAAGGCATGACGTAGCTGAATGCGTTTATAACCATTTCAACTATCGTAGGGATGCGGGTTCGACTGCCACTCCCGTGAGAAAAGGCTTTGAAGAGATTTACAAGGTATAATCGAAACAGCTGTTAATTCGTTGTAGTTCTATAAATAGAACAAAAACAACAACAAAATAACAAGTTTCTCTGAAAACCGCCTTACAAACATGCATAACTTTAACACATAACTACATACGAATTATGTGATGTGTGAAAGATAATATATGCGAAAGAAGGCAATTGGGAAAAACTTTACAGCAACTAAGGCATGACGTAGCTGAATGCGTTTATAACCATTTCAACTGATGTGTGAAAGATAATATATGCGAAAGAAGGCAATTGGGAAAAACTTTACAGCAACTAAGGCATGACGTAGCTGAATGCGTTTATAACCATTTCAACTATCATAGGAGTGCGGGTTCGACTCCCACTCCCGGGATAAAAGGCTTTGAAGAGATTTACAAAGTATAATCGAGACAGCTGTCGCCTTGTCCGTCCTGATGTCACGTTGTTTAAATTTTTCCCAAATTATTAAATAAATTATAAAATTAAAAATTGCTTGAAATAAATGTTTTCATACATTTGAAGCGATACGGGCAAACTCATATAAGTAGGCCACATTTGGTTAATTCGCTGTAGTTCTATAAATAAAACAAAAACAACAAAAAAATACCAAGTTTCTCTGAAAACCGCCTTACAAACATGCATAACTTTAACACATAACTACATACGAATTATGTGATGTGTGAAAGATAATATATGCGAAAGAAGGCAATTGGGAAAAACTTTACAACAACTAAGGCATGACGTAGCTGAATGCGTTTATAACCATTTCAACTATCGTAGGGATGGGGGTTCGACTACCACTCCCGGGAGAAAAAGCTTTGAAGAGATTTACAAGGTATAATCAAAACCGCTGTCGCCTTGTCCGTCCTGATGTCACGTTGTTTAAATTTTCTCCAAATTATTAAATAAATTATAGAATTAATGCTTGAAATAAATGTCTTCATACATTTAAGGCGATACGGGCAATCCCCGGCAAACTCATATAAGTAGACAACATTTGGTTTATTCGTTGTAGTTCTATAAATAGAACAAAAACCACAAAAAAATACCAAGTTTCTCTGAAAACCGCCTTACAAACATGCATAACTTTAACACATAAATACATACGAATTATGTGATGTGTGAAAGATAATATATGCGATAATATATGAGATAATATATGCGAAAGAAGGCAATTGGGAAAAACTTTACAACAACTAAGGCATGACGTAGCTGAATGCGTTTATAACAATTTCAACTATCGTAGGGATTCGGGTTCGACTGCCACTCCCGTGAGAAAAGGCTTTGAAGAGATTTACAAGGTAGAATCGAAACAGCTGTCGCCTTGTCCGTCCTGATGTCACGTTGTCTAAATTTTTCCCAAATTATTAAATAAATTATAAAATTTAAAATTGCTTGAAATAAATGTTTTCATACATTTAAAGCGATACGGGCAATCCCCGGCAAACTCATATAAGTAGACAACGTTTTGTTAATTCGTTGTAGTTCTATAAATAGAACAAAAACCACAACAAAATACCAAATAAGTAGACAACGTTTGGTCAATTCGTTGTAGTTCTATAAATAGAACAAAAACCACAACAAAATGCCAAGTTTCTCTGAAAACCGCCTTACAAACATGCATAACTTTAACACATAAATACATACGAATTACGTGATGTGTGAAAGATAATATATGCGAAAGAAGGCAATTGGGAAAAACTTTACAACAACTAAAGCATGACGTAGCTGAATGCGTTTATAACCATTTCAACTATCGTAGGAGTGCGGGTTCGACTCCCACTCCCGGGAGAAAAGGCTTTGAAGAGATTTACAAGGTATAATCGAAACAGCTGTCTGTCGCCTTGTCCGTCCTGATGTCACGTTGTTTAAATTTTTCCCAAATTATAAAAAAATTTTAAAATTAAAAATTGCTTCAAATAAATGTTTTCATACATTTAAAGAGATACGGGCAATCCCTGACAAACTCATATAAGTAGACAATATTTGGTTAATTCGTTGTAGTTCTATAAATAGAACAAAAACAACAACAAAATACCAAGTTTCTCTGAAAACCGCCTTACAAACATGCATAACTTTAACACATAACTACATACGAATTATGTGATGTGTGAAAGATAATATATGCGAAAGAAAGCAATTGGGAAAAACTTTACAACAACTAGGGCATGACGTATCTGAATGCGTTTATAACCATTTCAACTATCGTAGGAATGCGGGTTCGACTCCCACTCCCAGGAGAAAAGTCTTTGAAGAGATTTACAAGGTATAATCGAAACAGCTGTCGCCTTGTCCGTCCTGATGTCACGTTGTTTAAAATTTTCCCAAATTATTAAATAAATTATAAAATTGAAAATTGCTTGAAATAAATGTTTTCATACATTTAAAGCGATACGGGAAATCCCCGGCAAACTCATATAAGTAGACAACATTTGGTTAATTCGTTGTAGTTCTATAAATAGAACAAAAACAACAACAAAATACCAAGTTTCTCTGAAAACCGCCTTACAAACATGCATAACTTTAACACATAACTACATACGAATTATGTGATGTGTGAAAGATTATATATGCGAAAGAAGGCAATTGGGAAAAACTTTACAACAACTAAGGCATGACGTAGCTGAATGCGTTTATAACCATTTCAACTATCGGAGGAGTGCGGGTTCGACTCCCACTCCCGGGAGAAAAGGCTCTGAAGAGATTTACAAGGTATAATCGAAACAGCTGTCGCCTTGTCCGTACTGATCTCAATCTCTTTTAAATTTTTCCCAAATTATTAAATAAATTATAAAATTAAAAATTGCTTGAAATAAATGTTTTCATACATTTAAAGCGATACGGGCAATCCCCGGCAAACTCAAAGAAGTAGACAACAATTGGTTAATTCGTAGTAGTTCTATAAATAGAACAAAAACAACAACAAAATACCAAGTTTCTCTGAAAACCGCCTTACAAACATGCATAACTTTAACACATAACTACATACGAATTATGTGATGTGTGAAAGATAATATATGCGAAAGAAGGAAATTGGGAAAAACTTTACAACAACTGAGGCATGACGTAAAATTGCTTGAAATAAATGTTTTCATACATTTAAAGCGATACGGGCAATCCCCAGCAAACTCATATAAGTAGACAACGTTTTGTTAATAGAACAAAAACCACAACAAAATACCAAGTAAGTAGACAACGTTTGGTTAATTCGTTGTAGTTCTATAAATAGAACAAAAACAACAACAAAATACCAAGATTCCCTGAAAACCGCCTTACAAACATGCATAACTTTAACACATAACTACATACGAATTTTGTGATGTGTGAAAGATAATATATGCGAAAGAAGGCAATTGGGAAAAACTTTACGACAACTAAATCAAGACGTAGCTGAATTCGTTTATAACCATTTCAACTATCGTAGGAGTGCGGGTTCGACTCCCACTCCCGGGAGAAAAGGCTTTGAAGAGATTTACAAGGTATAATCGAAACAGCTGTCGCCTTTTCCGTCCTGATGTCACGTTGTTTAATTTTTCCCAAATTATTAAATAAATTATAAAATTAAAAATTGCTTGAAATAAATGTTTTCATACATTTAAAGCGATACGGGCAATCCCCGGCAAACTCATAAAAGTAGACAACATTTCGTTAATTCGTTGTAGTTCTATAAATAGAACAAAAACAACAACAAAATACCTAGTTTCTCTGAAAACCGCCTTACAAACATGTATAACTTTAACACATAACTACATACGAATTATGTGATGTGTGAAAGATAATATATGCGAAAGAAGGCAATTGGGAAAAACTATACGACAACTAAGGCATGACGTAGCTGAATGCGTTTATAACCATTTCAACTATCGTAGTAGTGCGGGTTCGACTCCCACTCCCGGGAGAAGAGGCTTTGAAGAGATTTACAAAGTATAATCGAAACAGCTGTCGCCTTGTCCGTCCTGATGTCACGTTGTTTAACAACAACAACAAAACAAAAACAACATCAAAATACCAAGTTTCTCTGAAAACCGCCTTACAAACATGCATAACTTTAACACATAACTACATACGAATTATGTGATGTGTGAAAGATAATATATGCGAAAGAAGGCAATTGGGAAAAACTTTACGACAACTAAGGCAAGACGTAGCTGAATTCGTTTATAACCATTTCAACTATCGTAGGAGTGCGGTTTCGACTCCCATTAAATTAAAAATTGCTTGAAATAAATGTTTTCATACATTTAAAGCGATAAGGGCAAACTCATATAAGTAGACAACATTTGGTTAATTCGCTGTAGTTCTATAAATAAAACAAAAACAACAACAAAATACCAAGTTTCTCTGAAAACCGCCTTACAAACATGCATAACTTTAACATATAACTACATACGAATTATGTGATGTGTGAAAGATAATATATGCGAAAGAAGGCAATTGGGAAAAACTTTACAACAACTAAGGCATGACGTAGCTGAATGCGTTTATAACCATTTCAACTATCGTAGGAATGGGGGTTCGACTGCCACTCCCGGGAGAAAAGGCTTTGAAGAGATTTACAAGGTATAATCAAAACCGCTGTCGCCTTGTCCGTCCTGATGTCACGTTTTTTAAATTTTCCCCAAATTATTAAATAAATTATAGAATTAAAAATTGCTTGACATAAATGTCTTCATACATTTAAAGCGATACGGGCAATCCCCGGCAAACTCATATAAGTAGACAACATTTGGTTAATTCGTTGTAGTTCTATAAATAGAACAAAAACCACAACAAAATACCAAGTTTCTCTGAAAACCGCCTTACAAACATGCATAACTTTAACACATAAATACATACGAATTATGTGATGTGTGAAAGATAATATATGCGATAATATATGAGATAATATATGCGAAAGAAGGCAATTGGGAAAAACTTTACAACAACTAAGGCATGACGTAGCTGAATGCGTTTATAACAATTTCAACTATCGTAGGGATGCGGGTTCGACTGCCACTCCCGTGAGAAAAGGCTTTGAAGAGATTTGAAAGGTAGAATCGAAACAGCTGTCGCTTTGTCCGTCCTGATGTCACGTTGTCTAAATTTTTCCCAAATTATTAAATAAATTATAAAATTTAAAATTGCTTGAAATAAATGTTTTCATACATTTAAAGCGATACGGGCAATCCCCGGCAAACTCATAAAAGTAGACAACATTTCGTTAATTCGTTGTAGTTCTATAAATAGAACAAAAACAACAACAAAATACCAAGATTCCCTGAAAACCGCCTTACAAACATGCATAACTTTAACACATAACTACATACGAATTTTGTGATGTGTGAAAGATAATATATGCGAAAGAAGGCAATTGGGAAAAACTTTACGACAACTAAATCAAGACGTAGCTGAATTCGTTTATAACCATTTCAACTATCGTAGGAGTGCGGGTTCGACTCCCACTCCCGGGAGAAAAGGCTTTGAAGAGATTTACAAGGTATAATCGAAACAGCTGTCGCCTTTTCCGTCCTGATGTCACGTTGTTTAATTTTTCCCAAATTATTAAATAAATTATAAAATTAAAAATTGCTTGAAATAAATGTTTTCATACATTTAAAGCGATACGGGCAATCCCCGGCAAACTCATAAAAGTAGACAACATTTCGTTAATTCGTTGTAGTTCTATAAATAGAACAAAAACAACAACAAAATACCTAGTTTCTCTGAAAACCGCCTTACAAACATGTATAACTTTAACACATAACTACATACGAATTATGTGATGTGTGAAAGATAATATATGCGAAAGAAGGCAATTGGGAAAAACTATACGACAACTAAGGCATGACGTAGCTGAATGCGTTTATAACCATTTCAACTATCGTAGTAGTGCGGGTTCGACTCCCACTCCCGGGAGAAGAGGCTTTGAAGAGATTTACAAAGTATAATCGAAACAGCTGTCGCCTTGTCCGTCCTGATGTCACGTTGTTTAACAACAACAACAAAACAAAAACAACATCAAAATACCAAGTTTCTCTGAAAACCGCCTTACAAACATGCATAACTTTAACACATAACTACATACGAATTATGTGATGTGTGAAAGATAATATATGCGAAAGAAGGCAATTGGGAAAAACTTTACGACAACTAAGGCAAGACGTAGCTGAATTCGTTTATAACCATTTCAACTATCGTAGGAGTGCGGTTTCGACTCCCATTAAATTAAAAATTGCTTGAAATAAATGTTTTCATACATTTAAAGCGATAAGGGCAAACTCATATAAGTAGACAACATTTGGTTAATTCGCTGTAGTTCTATAAATAAAACAAAAACAACAACAAAATACCAAGTTTCTCTGAAAACCGCCTTACAAACATGCATAACTTTAACATATAACTACATACGAATTATGTGATGTGTGAAAGATAATATATGCGAAAGAAGGCAATTGGGAAAAACTTTACAACAACTAAGGCATGACGTAGCTGAATGCGTTTATAACCATTTCAACTATCGTAGGAATGGGGGTTCGACTGCCACTCCCGGGAGAAAAGGCTTTGAAGAGATTTACAAGGTATAATCAAAACCGCTGTCGCCTTGTCCGTCCTGATGTCACGTTTTTTAAATTTTCCCCAAATTATTAAATAAATTATAGAATTAAAAATTGCTTGACATAAATGTCTTCATACATTTAAAGCGATACGGGCAATCCCCGGCAAACTCATATAAGTAGACAACATTTGGTTAATTCGTTGTAGTTCTATAAATAGAACAAAAACCACAACAAAATACCAAGTTTCTCTGAAAACCGCCTTACAAACATGCATAACTTTAACACATAAATACATACGAATTATGTGATGTGTGAAAGATAATATATGCGATAATATATGAGATAATATATGCGAAAGAAGGCAATTGGGAAAAACTTTACAACAACTAAGGCATGACGTAGCTGAATGCGTTTATAACAATTTCAACTATCGTAGGGATGCGGGTTCGACTGCCACTCCCGTGAGAAAAGGCTTTGAAGAGATTTGAAAGGTAGAATCGAAACAGCTGTCGCTTTGTCCGTCCTGATGTCACGTTGTCTAAATTTTTCCCAAATTATTAAATAAATTATAAAATTTAAAATTGCTTGAAATAAATGTTTTCATACATTTAAAGCGATACGGGCAATCCCCGGCAAACCCATATAAGTAGACAACGTTTTGTTAATTCGTTGTAGTTCTATAAATAGAACAAAAACCACAACAAAATACCAAGTAAGTAGACAACGTTTGGTTAATTCGTTGTAGTTCTATAAATAGAACAAAAACCACAACAAAATGACAAGTTTCTCTGAAAACCGCCTTACAAACATGCATAACTTTAACACATAAATACATACGAATTATGTGATGTGTGAAAGATAATATATGCGAAAGAAGGCAATTGGGAAAAACTTTACAACAACTAAAGCATGACGTAGCTGAATGCGTTTATAACCATTTCAACTATCGTAGGAGTGCGGGTTCGACTCCCTCTCACGGGAGAAAAGGCTTTGAAGAGATTTACAAGGTATAATCGAAACAGCTGTCTGTCGCCTTGTCCGTCCTGATGTCACGTTGTTTAAATTTTTCCCAAATTACTAAATAAATTTTAAAATTAAAAATTGCTTCAAATAAATGTTTTCATACATTTAAAGCGATACGGGCAATCCCTGGCAAACTCATATAAGTAGACAACATTTGGTTAATTCGTTGTAGTTCTATAAATAGAACAAAAACAACAACAAAATACCAAGTTTCTCTGAAAACCGCCTTACAAACATGCATAACTTTAACACATAACTACATACGAATTATGTGATGTGTGAAAGATAATATATGCGAAAGAAGGCAATTGGGAAAAACTTTACAACAACTAGAGCATGACGTAGCTGAATGCGTTTATAATCATTTCAACTATCGTAGGAGTGCGGGTTCGACTCCCACTCCCAGGAGAAAAGTCTTTGAAGAGATTTACAAGGTATAATCGAAACAGCTGTCGCCTTGTCCGTCCTGATGTCACGTTGTTTAAAATTTTCCCAAATTATTAAATAAATTATAAAATTGAAAATTGCTTGAAATAAATGTTTTCATACATTTAAAGCGATACGGGAAATCCCCGGCAAACTCATATAAGTAGACAACATTTGGTTAATTCGTTGTAGTTCTATAAATAGAACAAAAACAACAACAAAATACCAAGTTTCTCTGAAAACCGCCTTACAAACATGCATAACTTTAACACATAACTACATACGACTTATGTGATGTGTGAAAGATCATATATGCGAAAGAAGGCAATTGGGAAAAACTTTACAACAACTAAGGCATGACGTAGCTGAATGCGTTTATAACCATTTCAACTATCGTAGGAGTGCGGGTTCGACTCCCACTCCCGGGAGAAAAGGCTCTGAAGAGATTTACAAGGTATAATCGAAACAGCTGTCGCCTTGTCCGTACTGATCTCAAGTTGTTTAAATTTTTCCCAAATTATTAAATAAATTATAAAATTAAAAATGCTTGAAATAAATGTTTTCATACATTTAAAGCGATACGGGCAATCCCTGGCAAACTCATATAAGTAGACAACATTTGGTTAATTCGTTGTAGTTCTATAAATAGAACAAAAACAACAACAAAATACCAAGTTTCTCTGAAAACCGCCTTACAAACATGCATAACTTTAACACATAACTACATACGAATTATGTGATGTGTGAAAGATAATATATGCGAAAGAAGGAAATTGGGAAAAACTTTACAACAACTGAGGCATGACTTAAAATTGCTTGAAATAAATGTTTTCATACATTTAAAGCGATAGGGGCAATCCCCGGCAAACTCATATCAGTAGACAACGTTTTGTTAATAGAACAAAAACCACAACAAAATACCAAGTAAGTAGACAACGTTTGGTTAATTCGTTGTAGTTCTATAAATAGAACAAAAACAACAACAAAATACCAAGTTTCCCTTAAAACCGCCTTACAAACATGCATAACTTTAACACATAACTACATACGAATTTTGTGATGTGTGAAAGATAATATATGCGAAAGAAGGCAATTGGGAAAAACTTTACGACAACTAAATCAAGACGTAGCTGAATTCGTTTATAACCATTTCAACTATCGTAGGAGTGCGGGTTCGACTCCCACTCCCGGGAGAAAAGGCTTTGAAGAGATTTACAAGGTATAATCGAAACAGCTGTCGCCTTGTCCGTCCTGATGTCACGTTGTTTAAATTTTTCCCAAATTATTAAATAAATTATAAAATTAAAAATTGCTTGAAATAAATTTTTTCATACATTTAAAGCGATACGGGCAATCCCCGGCAAACTCATATAAGTAGACAACATTTCGTTAATTTGTTGTAGTTCTATAAATAGAACAAAAACAACAACAAAATACCGAGTTTCTCTGAAA
Source organism: Eurosta solidaginis (assembly GCF_040869045.1). Classification (NCBI taxonomy): domain Eukaryota; kingdom Metazoa; phylum Arthropoda; class Insecta; order Diptera; family Tephritidae; genus Eurosta; species Eurosta solidaginis. The sequence continues at coordinate 223,227,361 of NC_090319.1, forward strand.
ACCGCCTTACAAACATGTATAACTCTAACACATAACTACATACGAATTATGTGATGTGTGAAAGATAATATATGCGAAAGAAGGCAATTGGGAAAAACTTTACGACAACTAAGGCATGACGTAGCTGAATGCGTTTATAACCATTTCAACTATCGTAGTAGTGCGGGTTCGACTCCCACTCCCGGGAGAAAAGTCTTTGAAGAGATTTACAAGGTATAATCGAAACAGCTGTCGCCTTGTCCGTCCTGATGTCACGTTGTTTAAATTTTTCCCAAATTATTAAATAAATTATAAAATTAAAAATTGCTTGAAATAAATGTTTTCATACATTTAAAGCGATACGGGCAATCCCCGGCAAACACATATAAGTAGACAATATTTGGTTAATTCGTTGTAGTTCTATAAATAGAACAAAAACCACAACAAAATACCAAGTTTTTCTGAAAACCGCCTTACAAACATGCATAACTTTAACACATAAATACGTACGAATTATGTGATGTGTGAAAGATAATATATGAGAAAGAAGGCAATTGGGAAAAACTTTACAACAACTAAGGCATGACGTAGCTGAATGCGTTTATAACCATTTCAACTATCGTAGGAGTGCGGGTTCGACTCCCACTCCCGGGAGAAAAGGATCTGAAGAGATTTACAAGGTATAATCGAAACAGCTGTCGCCTTGTCCGTACTGATCTCAAGTTGTTTAAATTTATCCCAAATTATTAAATAAATTATAAAATTAAAAATTGCTTGAAATAAATGTTTTCATACATTTAAAGCGATACAGGCAATCCCCAGCAAACTCAAAGAAGTAGACAACAATTGGTTAATTCGTAGTAGTTCTATAAATAGAACAAAAACCACAACAAAGTACCAAGTTTCTCTGAAAACCGCCTTACAAACATGCATAACTTTAACACATAACTACATACGAATTATGTGATGTGTGAAAGATAATATATGCGAAAGAAGGTAATTGGGAAAAACTTTACAACAAGTAAGGCATGACGTGGCTGAATGCGTTTATAACCATTTCAACTATCGTAGGAGTGCGGGTTCGACTCCCACTCCCGGGAGAAAACGCTTTGAAGAGACTTACAAGGTATAATCGAAACAGCTGTCGCCTTGTCCGTCCTGATGTCACGTTGTTTAAATTTTTCCCAAATTATTAAATAAATTATAAAATTAAAAATTGCTTGAAATAAATGTTTTCATACATTTAAAGCGATATGGGCAATCCCCGGCAAACTCATATAAGTAGACAACATTTCGTTAATTCGTTGTAGTTCTATAAATAGAACAAAAACAACAACAAAATACCGAGTTTCTCTGAAAACCGCCTTACAAACATGTATAACTTTAACACATAACTACATACGAATTATGTGATGTGTGAAAGATCATATATGCGAAAGAGGGTAATTGGGAAAAACTTTACAACAAGTAAGGCATGACGTAGCTGAACGCGTTTATAACCATTTCAACTATCGTAGGAGTGCGGGTTCGACTCCCACTCCCGGCAGAAAATGCTTTGAAGAGATTTACAAGGTATAATCGAAAGAGCTGTCGCCTTGTCCGTCCTGATCTCAAGTTGTTTAAATTTTTCCCAAATTATTAAATAAATTATAAAATTAAAAATTGCTTGAAATAAAGGTTTTCATACATTTAAAGCGATACGGGCACCCCCGGAAAACTTATATAAGTAGACAACATTTGGTTAGTTCGTTGTAGTTCTATAAATAGAACAAAAACAACAAAAAAATAACAAATTTCTCTGAAAACCGCCTTACAAACATGCATAACTTTAACACATAACTACATACGAATTATGTGATGTGTGAAAGATAATATATTCGAAAGAAGGCAATTGGAAAAAACTTTACGACAACTAAATCAAGACGTAGCTGAATTCGTTTATAACCATTTCAACTATCGTAGGAGTGCGGGTTCGACTCCCACTCCCGGGAGAAAAGGCTTTGAAGAGATTTACAAGGTATAATCGAAACAGCTGTCGCCTTGTCCGTCCTGATGTCACGTTGTTTAAATTTTTCCCAAATTATTAAATAAATTATAAAATTAAAAATTGCTTGAAATAAATGTTTCCATACATTTAAAGCGATATGGGCAATCCCCGGCAAACTCATATAAGTAGACAACATTTCGTTAATTCGTTGTAGTTCTATAAATAGAACAAAAACAACAACAAAATACCAAGTTTCTCTGGAAACCGCCTTACAAACATGCATAACTTTAACACATAAGTACATACGAATTATGTGATGTGTGAAAGATAATATATGCGAAAGAAGGCAATTGGGAAAAACTTTACAACAACTAGAGCATGACGTAGCTGAATGCGTTTATAATCATTTCAACTATCGTAGGAGTGCGGGTTCGACTCCCACTCCCAGGAGAAAAGTCTTTGAAGAGATTTACAAGGTATAATCGAAACAGCTGTCGCCTTGTCCGTCCTGATGTCACGTTGTTTAAAATTTTCCCAAATTATTAAATAAATTATAAAATTGAAAATTGCTTGAAATAAATGTTTTCATACATTTAAAGCGATACGGGAAATCCCCGGCAAACTCATATAAGTAGACAACATTTGGTTAATTCGTTGTAGTTCTATAAATAGAACAAAAACAACAACAAAATACCAAGTTTCTCTGAAAACCGCCTTACAAACATGCATAACTTTAACACATAACTACATACGAATTATGTGATGTGTGAAAGATCATATATGCGAAAGAAGGCAATTGGGAAAAACTTTACAACAACTAAGGCATGACGTAGCTGAATGCGTTTATAACCATTTCAACTATCGTAGGAGTGCGGGTTCGACTCCCACTCCCGGGAGAAAAGGCTCTGAAGAGATTTACAAGGTATAATCGAAACAGCTGTCGCCTTGTCCGTACTGATCTCAAGTTGTTTAAATTTTTCCCAAATTATTAAATAAATTATAAAATTAAAAATGCTTGAAATAAATGTTTTCATACATTTAAAGCGATACGGGCAATCCCCGGCAAACTCAAAGAAGTAGACAACAATTGGTTAATTCATTGTAGTTCTATAAATAGAACAAAAACCACAACAAAATACCAAGTTTCTCTGAAAACCGCCTTACAAACATGCATAACTTTAACACATAACTACATACGAATTATGTGATGTGTGAAAGATAATATATGCGAAAGAAGGAAATTGGGAAAAACTTTACAACAACTGAGGCATGACTTAAAATTGCTTGAAATAAATGTTTTCATACATTTAAAGCGATAGGGGCAATCCCCGGCAAACTCATATCAGTAGACAACGTTTTGTTAATAGAACAAAAACCACAACAAAATACCAAGTAAGTAGACAACGTTTGGTTAATTCGTTGTAGTTCTATAAATAGAACAAAAACAACAACAAAATACCAAGTTTCCCTGAAAACCGCCTTACAAACATGCATAACTTTAACACATAACTACATACGAATTTTGTGATGTGTGAAAGATAATATATGCGAAAGAAGGCAATTGGGAAAAACTTTACGACAACTAAATCAAGACGTAGCTGAATTCGTTTATAACCATTTCAACTATCGTAGGAGTGCGGGTTCGACTCCCACTCCCGGGAGAAAAGGCTTTGAAGAGATTTACAAGGTATAATCGAAACAGCTGTCGCCTTGTCCGTCCTGATGTCACGTTGTTTAAATTTTTCCCAAATTATTAAATAAATTATAAAATTAAAAATTTCTTGAAATAAATGTTTTCATACATTTAAAGCGATACGGGCAATCCCCGGCAAACTCATATAAGTAGACAACATTTCGTTAATTCGTTGTAGTTCTATAAATAGAACAAAAACAACAACAAAATACCGAGTTTCTCTGAAAACCGCCTTACAAACATGTATAACTTTAACACATAACTACATACGAATTATGTGATGTGTGAAAGATAATATATGCGAAAGAAGGCAATTGGGAAAAACTTTACGACAACTAAGGCATGACGTAGCTGAATGCGTTTATAACCATTTCAACTATCGTAGTAGTGCGGTTTCGACTCCCACTCCCGGGAGAAAAGTCTTTGAAGAGATTTACAAGGTATAATCGAAACAGCTGTCGCCTTGTCCGTCCTGATGTCACGTTGTTTAAATTTTTCCCAAATTATTAAATAAATTATAAAATTAAAAATTGCTTGAAATAAATGTTTTCATACATTTAAAGCGATACGGGCAATCCCCGGCAAACTCATATAAGTAGACAACATTTGGTTAATTCGTTGTAGTTCTATAAATAGAACAAAAACCACAACAAAATACCAAGTTTTTCTGAAAACCGCCTTACAAACATGCATAACTTTAACACATAAATACATACGAATTATGTGATGTGTGAAAGATAATATATTCGAAAGAAGGCAATTGGGAAAAACTTTACAACAACTAAGGCATGACGTAGCTGAATGCGTTTATAACCATTTCAACTATCGTAGGGATGCGGGTTCGACTGCCACTCCCGTGAGAAAAGGCTTTGAAGAGATTTACAAGGTATAATCGAAACAGTTGTCGCCTTGTCCGTCCTGATGTCACGTTGTCTAAATTTTTCCCAAATTATTAAATAAATTATAAAATTTAAAATTGCTTGAAATAAATGTTTTCATACATTTAAAGCGATACGGGCAATCCCCGGCAAACTCATATAAGTAGACAACGTTTTGTTAATTCGTTGTAGTTCTATAAATAGAACAAAAACCACAACAAAATACCAAGTAAGTAGACAACGTTTGGTTAATTCGTTGTAGTTTTATAAATAGAACAAAGACCACAACAAAATACCAAGTTTCTCTGAAAACCGCCTTACAAACATGCATAACTTTAACACATAACTACATACGAATTATGTGATGTGTGAAAGATAATATATGCGAAAGAAAGCAATTGGGAAAAACTTTACAACAACTAAGGCATGACGTAGCTGAATGCGTTTATAACCATTTCAACTATAGTAGGGATGAGGGTTCGACTGCCACTCCCGGGAGAAAAGGCTTTGAAGAGATTTACAAGGTATAATCGAAACAGCTGTCGCCTTGTCCGTCCTGATGTCACGTTGTTTAAATTTTTCGCAAATTATTAAATAAATTATAAAATTAAAAATTGCTTGAAATAAAAGTTTTCATACATTTAAAGCGATACGGGCAATCCCCGGCAAACTCATATAAGTAGACAATATTTGGTTAATTCGTTGTAGTTCTATAAATAGTACAAAAACAACAACAAAATACCAAGTTTCCCTGAAAACCGCCTTACAAACATGCATAACTTTAACACATAACTACATACGAATTATGTGATGTGTGAAAGATAATATATGCGAAAGAAGGCAATTGGGAAAAACTTTACAACAACTAAGGCATGACGTAGCTGAATGCGTTTATAACCATTTCAACTATCTTAGGAGTGCGGGTTCGACTCCCACTCCCGGGAGAAAAGGATCTGAAGAGATTTACAAGGTATAATCGAAACAGCTGTCGCCTTGTCCGTACTGATCTTAAGTTGTTTAAATTTATCCCAAATTATTAAATAAATTATAAAATTAAAAATTGCTTGAAATAAATGTTTTCATACATTTAAAGCGATACAGGCAATCCCCAGCAAACTCAAAGAAGTAGACAACAATTGGTTAATTCGTAGTAGTTCTATAAATAGAACAAAAACAACAACAAAATACCAAGTTTCTCTGAAAACCGCCTTACAAACATGCATAACTTTAACACATAACTACATACGAATTATGTGATGTGTGAAAGATAATATATGCAAAAGAAGGTAATTGGGAAAAACTTTACAACAAGTAAGGCATGACGTGGCTGAATGCGTTTATAACCATTTCAACTATCGTAGGAGTGCGGGTTCGACTCCCACTCCCGGGAGAAAACGCTTTGAAGAGACTTACAAGGTATAATCGAAACAGCTGTCGCCTTTTCCGTCCTGACGTCACGTTGTTTAAATTTTTCCCAAATTATTAAATAAATTATAAAATTAAAAATTGCTTGAAATAAAGGTTTTCATACATTTAAAGCGATACGGGCAATCCCCGGCAAACTCATATAAGTAGACAACATTTGATTAATTCGTTGTAGTTCTATAAATAGAACAAAAACAACAAGATACCAAGTTTCTCTGAAAACCGCCTTACAAACATGCATAACTTTAACACATAACTACATACGAATTATGTGATGTGTGAAAGATAATATATGCGAAAGAAGGTAATTGGGAAAAACTTTACAACAAGTAAGGCATGACGTAGCTGAACGCGTTTATAACCATTTCAACTATCGTAGGAGTGCGGGTTCGACTCCCACTCCCGGGAGAAAATGCTTTGAAGAGACTTGCAAGGTATAATCGAAACAGCTGTCGCCTTGTCCGTCCTGATGTCACGTTGTTTAAATTTTTCCCAAATTATTAAATAAATTATAAAAATAAAAATTGCTTGAAATAAATGTTTTCATACATTTAAAGCGATACGGGCACCCCCGGAAAACTTATATAAGTAGACAACATTTGGTTAGTTCGTTGTAGTTCTATAAATAAAACAAAAACAACAAAAAAATACCAAATTTCTCTGAAAACCGCCTTACAAACATGCATAACTTTAACACATAACTACATACGAATTATGTGATGTGTGAAAGATAATATATTCGAAAGAAGGCAATTGGAAAAAACTTTACGACAACTAAATCAAGACGTAGCTGAATTCGTTTATAACCATTTCAACTATCGTAGGAGTGCGGGTTCGACTCCCACTCCCGGGAGAAAAGGCTTTGAAGAGATTTACAAGGTATAATCGAAACAGCTGTCGCCTTGTCCGTCCTGATGTCACGTTGTTTAAATTTTTCCCAAATTATTAAATAAATTATAAAATTAAAATTGCTTGAAATAAATGTTTTCATACATTTAAAGCGATACGGGCAATCCCCGGCAAACTCATATAAGTAGACAACATTTCGTTAATTCGTTGTAGTTTTATAAATAGAACAAAAACAACAACAAAATACCAAGTTTCTCTGGAAACCGCCTTACAAACATGCATAACTTTAACACATAACTACATACGAATTATGTGATGTGTGAAAGATAATATACGCGAAAGAAGGCAATTGGGAAAAACTTTACGACAACTAAGGCATGACGTAGCTGAATGCGTTTATAACCATTTCAACTATCGTAGTAGTGCGGGTTCGACTCCCACTCCCGGGAGAAATAGCTTTGAAGAGATTTACAAGGTATAATCGAAACAGCTATCGCCTTGTCCGTCCTGATGTCACGTTGTTTAAATTTTTCCCAAATTATTAAATAAATTATAAAATTAAAAATTGCTTGAAATAAATGTTTTCATACATTTAAAGCGATACGGGCAATCCCCGGAAAACTCATATAAGTAGACAACATTTGGTTAATTCGTTGTAGTTCTATAAATAGAACAAAAACCACAAAAAAATACCAAGTTTTTCTGAAAACCGCCTTACAAACATGCATAACTTTAACACATAAATACATACGAATTATGTGATGTGTGAAAGATAATATATTCGAAAGAAAGCAATTGGGAAAAACTTTACAACAACTAAGGCATGACGTAGCTGAATGCGTTTATAACCATTTCAACTATCGTAGGGATGCGGGTTCGACTGCCACCCCCGTGAGAAAAGGCTTTGAAGAGATTTACAATGTATAATCGAAACAGTTGTCGCCTTGTCTGTCCTGATGTCACGTTGTCTAAATTTTTCCCAAATTATTAAATAAATTATAAAATTTAAAATTGTTTGAAATAAATGTTTTCATACATTTAAAGCGATACGGGCAATCCCCGGCAAACTCATATAAGTAGACAACGTTTTGTTAATTCGTTCTATAAATAGAACAAAAACCACAACAAAATACCAAGTAAGTAGACAACGTTTGGTTAATTCGTTGTAGTTCTATAAATAGAACAAAAACAACAACAAAATACCAAGTTTCCCTGAAAACCGCCTTACAAACATGCATAACTTTAACACATAACTACACACGAATTATGTGATGTGTGAAAGATAATATATGCGAAAGAAGGCAATTGGGAAAAACTTTACGACAACTAAGGCATGACGTAGCTGAATGCGTTTATAACCATTTCAACTATCGTAGTAGTGCGGGTTCGACTCCCACTCCCGGGAGGAAAGGCTTTGAAGAGATTTACAAGTTATAATCGAAACAGCTGTCGCCTTGTCCGTCCTGATGTCACGTTGTTTAAATTTTTCCCAAATTATTAAATAAATTATAAAATTAAAAATTGCTTGAAATAAATGTTTTCATACATTTAAAGCGATACGGGCAATCCCCGGCAAACTCATATAAGTAGACAACATTTGGTTAATTCGTTGCAGTTCTATAAATAGAACAAAAACCACAACAAAATACCAAGTTTTTCTGAAAACCGCCTTACAAACATGCATAACTTTAACACATAAATACATACGAATTATGTGATGTGTGAAAGATAATATATTGGAAAGAAGGCAATTGGGAAAAACTTTACAACAACTAAGGCATGACGTAGCTGAATGCGTTTATAACCATTTCAACTATCGTAGGGATGCGGGTTCGACTCCCACTCCCGGGAGAAAAGGCTTTGAAGAGATTTACAAGGTATAATCGAAACAGCTGTCGCCTTGTCCGTCCTCATGTCACGTTGTTTAAATTTTTCGCAAATTATTAAATAAATTATAAAATTAAAAATTGCTTGAAATAAATGTTTTCATACATTTAAAGCGATACGGGCAATCCCGGGCAAACTCATATAAGTAGTCAACATTTCGTTAATTCGTTGTAGTTCTATAAATAGAACAAAAACAACAACAATATACCAAGTTTCTCTGAAAACCGCCTTACAAACATGTATAACTTTAACACATAACTACATACGAATTATGTGATGTGTGAAAGATAATATATGCGAAAGAAGGCAATTGGGAAAAACTTTACGACAACTAAGGCATGACGTAGCTGAATGCGTTTATAACCATTTCAACTATCGTAGTAGTGCGGGTTCGACTCCCACTCCCGGGAGGAAAGGCTTTGAAGAGATTTACAAGTTATAATCGAAACAGCTGTCGCCTTGTCCGTCCTGATGTCACGTTGTCTAAATTTTTCCCAAATTTTTAAATAAATTATAAAATTTAAAATTGCTTGAAATAAATGTTTTCATACATTTAAAGCGATACGGGCAATCCCCGGCAAACTCATATAAGTAGACAACGTTTTGTTAATTCGTTGTAGTTCTATAAATAGAACAAAAACCACAACAAAATACCAAGTAAGTAGACAACGTTGGGTTAATTCATTGTAGTTCTATAAATAGAACAAAAACCAAACAAAATACCAAGTTTCTCTGAAAACCGCCTTACAATCATGCATAACTTTAACACATAACTACATACGAATTATGTGATGTGTGAAAGATAATATATGCGAAAGAAGGCAATTGGGAAAAACTTTACAACAACTAAGGCATGACGTAGCTGAATGCGTTTATAACCATTTCAACTATCGTAGGGATGCGGGTTCGACTGCCACTCCCGGGAGAAAAGGCTTTGAAGAGATTTACAAGGTATAATAGAAACAGCTGTTGCCTTGTCCGTCCTGATGTCACGTTGTTTAAATTTTTCCAAATTATTAAATAAATTATAAAATTAAAAATTGCTTGAAATAAAGGTTTTCATACATTTAAAGCGATATGGGCAATCCCCGGCAAACTCATATAAGTAGACAACATTTGATTAATTCGTTGTAGTTCTATAAATAGAACAAAAACAACAACAAAATACCAAGTTTTTCTGAAAACCGCCTTACAAACATGCATAACTTTAACACATAACTACATACGAATTATGTGATGTGTGAAAGATAATATATGCGAAAGAAGGCAATTGGGAAAAACTTTACGACAACTAAGGAAAGACGTAGCTGAATTCGTTTATAACCATTTCAACTATCGTAGGAGCGCGGGTTCGACCCCCACTCCGGGAGAAAAGGCTTTGAAGAGATTTACAAGGTATAATCGAAACAGCTGTCGCCTTGTCCGTCCTGATGTCACGTTGTTTAAAATTTTCCCAAATTATTAAATAAATTATAAAATTGAAAATTGCTTGAAATAAATGTTTTCATACATTTAAAGCGATACGGGAAATCCCCGGCAAACTCATATAAGTAGACAACATTTGGTTAATTCGTTGTAGTTCTATAAATAGAACAAAAACAACAACAAAATACCAAGTTTTTCTGAAAACCGCCTTACAAACATGCATAACTTTAACACATAACTACATACGAATTATGTGATGTGTGAAAGATCATATATGCGAAAGAAGGCAATTGGGAAAAACTTTACAACAACTAAGGCATGACGTAGCTGAATGCGTTTATAACCATTTCAACTATCGTAGGAGTGCATTCGACTCCCAATCCCGGGGAGAAAAGGCTTTGAAGAGATTTACAAGGTATAATCGGAACAGCTGTCGCCTTGTCCGTCCTGATGTCACGTTGTTTAAATTTTTCCCAAATTATTAAATAAATTATAAATTATAAATGTTTTCATACATTTAAAACGATACGGGCAATCCACGGCAAACTCGTATAAGTGGACAATATTTGGTTAATTCGTTGTAGTTCAATAAATAGAACAAAAACAACAACAAAATACCAAGTTTCTCTCAAAACCGCCTTACAATCATGCATAACTTTAACACATAACTACATACGAATTATGTGATGTGTGAAAGATAATATATGCGAAAGAAGGCAATTGGGAAAAACTTTACAACAACTAAGGCATGACGTAGCTGAATGCGTTTATAACCATTTCAACTATCGTAGGAGTGCGGGTTCGACTCCCAATCTCGGGAGAAAAGGCTCTGAAGAGATTTACAAGGTATAACCGAAACAGCTGTCGCCTTGTCCGTACTGATCTCAAGTTGTCTAAATTTTTCCCAAATTATTAAATAAATTATAAAATTAAAAATTGCTTGAAATAAATGTTTTCATACATTTAAAGCGATACGGGCAATCCCGGCAAACTCAAAGAAGTAGACAACAATTGGTTAATTCGTAGTAGTTCTATAAATAGAACAAAAACAACAACAAAATACCAAGTTTCTCTGGAAAACCGACTTACAAACATGCATAACTTTAACACATAACTACATACGAATTATGTGATGTGTGAAAGATAATATATGCGAAGAAGGAAATTGGGAAAAACTTTACAACAACTGAGGCATGAAGTAGCTGAATGCGTTTATAACTGTTTCAACTATCGAAGGAGTGCGGGTTCAACTCCCACTCCCGGGAGAAAAGTCTTTGAAGAGATTTACAAGGTATAATCGAAACAGCTGTCGCCTTGTCCGTCCTGATGTCAACTTGTTTAAATATTTCCCAAATTATTAAATAAATTATAAAAATAAAAATTGCTTGAAATAAATGTTTTCATACATTTAAAGCGATACGGGCACCCCGGCAAACTCATATAAGTAGACAAGATTTGGTTAATTCGTTGTAGTTCTATAAATAGAACAAAAACAACAACAAAATACCAAGTTTCTCTGAAAACCGCCTTACAAACATGCACAACTTTAACACATAACTACATACGAATTATGTGATGTGTGAAAGATAATATATGCGAAAGAAGGCAATTGGATAAACTTTACGACAAACTAAGGCAAGACGTAGCTGAATTCGTTTATAACCATTTCAACTATCGTAGGAGTGCGGGTTCGACTCCCACTCCCGGGAGAAAAGGATTTGAAGAGATTTACAAGGTATAATCGAAACAGCTGTCGCCTTGTCCGTCCTGATGTCACGTTGATTAAATTTTTCCCAAATTATTAAATAAATTATAGAATAAAAAATTGCTTGAAATAAATGTTTTCATACATTTAAAGCGATACGGGCAATCCCCGGCAAACTCATGTAGGTAGACAACATTTCGTTAATTCGTTGTATATCTATAAATAGAACAAAAAACAACAACAAAATACCGAGTTTCTCTGAAAACCGCCTTACAAATATGCATAACTTTAACACATAACTACATACGAATTATGTGATGTGTGAAAGATAATATATGCGAAAGAAGGCAATTGGGAAAAACTTTACGACAACTAAGGCATGACGTAGCTGAATGCGTTTATAACCATTTCAACTATCGTAGTAGTGCGAGTTCGACTCCCACTCCCGGGAGAAAAGGATTTGAAGAGATTTACAAGGTATAATCGAAACAGCTTTCGCCTTGTCCGTCCTGATGTCACGTTGTTTAAATTTTTCCCAAATTATTAAATAAATTATAAAATTAAAAATTGCTTGAAATAAATGTTTTCATACATTTAAAGCGATACGGGCAATCCCCGGCAAACTCATATAAGTAGACAACATTTGGTTAGTTCGTTGTAGTTCTATAAATAGAACAAAAACCACAACAAAATACCAAGTTTCTCTGAAAACCGCCTTACAAACATGCATAACTTTAACACATAAATACATACGAATTATGTGATGTGTGAAAGATAATATATGCGAAAGAAGGCAATTGGGAAAAACTTTACAACAACTAAGGCATGACGTAGCTGAATGCGTTTATAACCATTTCAACTATCGTAGGGATGCGGGTTCGACTGCCACTCCCGTGAGAAAAGGCTTTGAAGAGATTTACAAGGTATAATCGAAACAGCTGTCGCCTTGTCCGTCCTGATGTCACGTTGTCTAAATTTTTCCCAAATTATTAAAGTTTAAATACAACTTGACTAAGTCGGAAATTTTCACGTTGTATATTAAACGAAAAAAAAAAACGGCCTAAACATCTTTTTGGTTTTAGGTCAATACTACATCCGGCATCATAGCGGCTTTTCCCATTTCCAAACTACAAACGCTCGCTTATGCAACTTGCCTGAATATTTTTTTACCAAAAACAAACAAAAAAAAAACCGAAAGTACCAAAATATTCGTGGACACTTACTACTTCATAAAATATAAAGTCACGCATATTTTCCATTTTTGAAATTTTATTGAACTTTATTTTTATGTCACACATTTTTTTCAAATTAATTTTATTTCAGCTATTATATTTTTGCAAATAAATTTCTATTTTTTTGATTTTATTTTCATTAAGTTTTATATTTTTCTACATATTTTAATTCCAATTTATTTAATTTCATGAATTTGTATTTTTTAATTTTATTTTTATTAAATTTTGTATTTTCTTACATATTTTAATTTCCGTATTGCATAGGCCGTATATTACCCTACTATATTTACTATTATATCTGGGTATTATACCGTTCACACACAATATTTTATGATAGATCATATATATTCATGAAATGGAGAGTTTACAAATTTAATATAAATTAATTACTTACATAAATTTCAATTGGTATCTCAACATTAAATATCCAAACATTAAAATCTTCATATTACCACAATGATAACATTAAAACCCGGAAAAAAGTATGAGTGCACTTATTGCGTTGTTATATGGAACTGTTTATACACTTACTTATTTTTTTGCACTTTAAGTACTTAATTTTGTTTCTTTTATTTTAAATTGTTTTAAGTAAACTCTGCCTTCTTTCTCATTACATAATATTTTTATACTCAGTTGAGCAGAGCTCACAGAGTATATTAAGTTTGATTGGATAACGGTTGGTTGTACATATATAAAGGAATCGAGATAGATATAGACTTCCATATATCAAAATAATCAGGATCGAAAAAAAATTTGATTGAGACATGTCCGTCCGTCCGTCCGTTAACACGATAACTTGAGTAAACTTTGAGGTATCTTCATGAAATTAGGTATGTAGGTTCCTGAGCACTCATCTCAGATCGCTATTTAAAATGAACGATATCGGACTATAACCACGCCCACTTTTTCGATATCGAAAATCTCGAAAAACCGAAAAATTTTGATAATTCATTACAAAAGAGAGGTAAAGCAACCAAACTCGGTAGATGAGTTGAACTTATGACGCAGAATAGAAAATTAGTAAAATTTTGGACAATGGGCGTGGCACCGCCCACTTTTAAAAGAAGGTAATTTAAAATTTTGCAAGCTGTAATTTGGCAGTCGTTGAAGATATCATGATGAAATTTGGCAGGAACGTTACTTCTGTTATTATATGTACGATTAATAAAAATTAGCAAAATCGGAGAAGGACCACGCCCACTTTTAAAAAAAATTTTGTTTAAAGTAAAATTTTAACAAAAAATTTAATTTCTTTACAGTATATAAGTAAATTATGTCAATATTCAACTCCAGTAATGATATAGTGGAACAAAATACAAAAATAAAAGAAAATTTCAAAATGGGCGTGGCTCCGCCCTTTTTCATTTAATTTGTCTAGGATAGTTTTAACGCTACTGGAAATGATGACACTGAGCTGATGACGGTAGCGCTGGTAGTTCAGCCTTTGAATCAGAGAAAGAGTTGATGACCGTGTAAATTATTATGGCGTTGGTCATGTAAATTATTATGGTTTATTTGCACCAAATATGTGCTGCGGACATAACAACGGGAGTCATTTTTGAGTTGTATATTTTAGATTTAATGCACAATTAATATGTGTGTTTTTGAGCGGCCAAATAATAACAGTAGTATTGCTAAAGTGCTGCTTAGTTGATGGAATGTCGCTAATTTCCAGCGATGATCAGCAGATTGTCAATATTTCGTTCAGCGGACGCGTGAAATTGCCACGTCTGCTCAAATTTTCCAAGATTTTCCATTCTTGATTTAACTTAAGCTGTTATACCAATATTTTTCAGCCAGCTTTTTTCAAATAGGTAATTTTTCCAAAAGCAAAATAAATTACAGAAACGATTACAGAGTTAAATAGCCTTAAAAATTCAGCTATGTTGGTTATACACAGAAATACAACAGAGGGTTTTGTCTCCGCTTTTCGCAAGCGTGAGATTCAACATGTGTGACACGCGTGATTGATTCACCACGTCTAAGTATCACAATTCACGGTTAGGTACCGCGGGTTTGTATGGACTTAGGCTGTTATGCCAAAGTAAACACAAATCTTTCCCGATAACTGTGTTATCGATTAATTTATCGAATTCTAACAAAGTAATATTGCATTGTCATCGGATTTATTCATGTGTGAAAAATTTCAGCTCAATCGGACACCGGGAAGTATATCAAATTTAACTTACAAGATTCCATTACATACAACAGCCAAGTGAAGGTAAATAAAAGCTTATAAAATGTAATATATTTCTGAAAATAAACGAAGTCTGAAAAGAGCTCTTGCTCATAAATATATATATTTTATTTCAACTTCCTACTAGCCCCCAACCAAACCTTCAAGCCATCACTATCCATTATAGAAAAGGATAGGGAAAAATTCCACAGGGAGAAGAACTTCCAGCACTAGATCTTTGAAAAAAGTGCTTTTATTTCAAAAAACAACAGATTCAAATTCCTGGAAAATTGGAAAAAAAATAACGAATAAGTCTTGATAAACAGATACAACATTCAAGCAACGTTATAGTAACATACAACGCATCTTGATGCCAGCAGACAGCACATCACACTGGATTCGCGGAGAACGCGACAAGAAAGCTTCAATCTATCGCGCCCATCGTTGGATATAAACCCTGAAATGACAACACAAGAGATCGCAAGCCTGAGAGAATAAGTCTCTGATCTGACCACAGGGCTCACTGAAATCCAACAGAATAAGTTCCGTGGCAACATCTAACATCACAGTCACCAAACAATACCAGAACTCTATACCACATATCACCAATGAGTCACAAATCAACCTAGAAATTTTCACAACGTTACCAGTATTCACAGGCGACAAGAACCATTATCGATCATGGAGGAAAAGGGCCTGGACACACATGGAAAATATAAAGAATTACTTTACGACACCCCCGTACTACACGGCATTCTCTATTATACATTCGAAAATACAAGGAGAGGCGGCCGACATTTTAATTAACCACGACACCAAATTAAATTTTTATGATATAATAAACCGTCTCGATTACACCTATGCAGACCAGAGACTACTGCATCTGTTGCTCGAAGAAATGAAAAGAATAATGCAGGGAAAAAACCTTGGCAGAGTTATATTGCGAAATCAGTAAGGCACTTAATCTTGCACTCACTAAAGTTGAGATGGATAGCTCAGGAAATCCATCACCTATGGAAGAATATGCAAACAAGGAAGCTGTAAGGACACTCATTCTTGGTCTGAACAGCAAATATACCAGCGGCACTCTATATAGCCACAATCCAAAGGACTTACAAACCGCTTACGCTATCGCAAGTACGATATACCACAATAACGTGAACTCACAACTCGACGTTGCGCTATATAATCAACACAGACAATATAATAAATAGTACATTGCAGTATCAAAACCAAAGCAGAAGATATCACGAGGTACCACAAAGGTACAGACCGAGTGTATAGGTGCACTTCAACCAAACTGCAACCAGGCAACAGCACGAACCAATGGACGTGGATCCATAACAGCAGTACACGAAATCCGCTAATTATTGTAGGGATCATTTTGCTCCACAAAAAAACAGCTATGTATGCCAATTACAAGGTCTACCTCCAAATAATCCATTTCGAGGAGATTCTCAAAAAAGAGACCGATGTCCTTCATCTCGAACAACACACAACAGAAGGTACAAATTGTAAATTAAACAAGCGAAGAAGAATTACAATCGCTTGCACCAGATACGAAAATGATGAATATGAAACAGGCAGTGTTTTTTTGGTGCATGAACGATATTCCGTGTCTGCAACGCCACTGCAGGGATACAGGCAAACTAATTAACACCTTGATCGACACTGGCGCAACAAACAATTACATAAGTAAAAAATGCAACATCGGTAAGTCTATTAAACCTGTAAAAGTGAAAACTCTTCACGGTTACTCAGTAACAAAATCAAAAAAAATTTAACCCTATTAGAACATAATCTCACATTTTTTGAAACAGATGCATTAGAAGAATTTGATATGCTTCTGGGTGAACAGGGACTTAGAAAAATAAAAGCAGAAACCAACTTTTTCGAGTACAAGCTAAGTTAGGGCCAAGAAAGAAAGTGAATCTGAGCAAAAAATAAATTATGCAGTTAATAGTGAAAAGACCCCATTAACACAGAAATCAAGAAACTTTTAAAAAATTGAAATAATTCAACAAAGCAATAGTCCGTACAACGTTTCCATTTCAACAGTCGCTCAAAAAGGTACCGATGAACAAGGGAAACCTAAGCGCAGGTTGGTCGTAGACTTTCAGAAGCTAAACGCTCAAACTATCACAGATGGATACCCCATTCCTGATGTGACTATGACCATACAGCATTTAGGTAATGCAAAGGTATTTACAACCTTAGATTTACAGTCTGGTTTCCATCAGATCCTTATTAAGAATCCGACAGCGAAAAATCGGCCTTTAGTGTAAATGGAGCTAAGTACGAATTCCTTCGTATGCCATTCGGGCTAAAAATGCCCCATCCATCTTTCAAAGATGTGTGGATGATATCCTTAGACCATATATCGGGAAGTTCGCATACGTTTATATAGATGATGTTCTCATTTATTCTTCCTCTCCCGATGAACATATCCGCATAATTATAAACGCTCTTCACCAGGCCAACATAAAAATCTCCAACGAGGAATCCCACTTTTTCCAAGACTCTGTGGAATACTTAGGGCATATAATTAAATACAACAGGATCACAGTTGATCCTGCAAAAGTAAAGGCAATCAAAAATTTCCCTATTCTCACAACACTGAAGGAACTTAGATCCTTCCTAGGTCTCGCTAGTTATTTCATAAAAAATAAAATAAAAATATAACAAGTAAGGAAGGTTAAGTTCGGGTGTAACCGAACATTACATACTCAGTTGAGCGCTATGGTGACAACATAAGGGAAATAATCATGTAGGAAAATGAACCGAGGGAAACCCTGGAATGTGTTTGTATGACATGTGTATCAAATGAAAGGCATTAAAGAGTATTTTATGAGGGAGTGGGCCATAGTTCTATAGGTGGACGCCATTTAGGGATATAGCCATAAAGGTGGATCAGGGTTGACTTTAGAATGCGTTTGTATGATATGGGTATCAAATTAAAGGTGTTAATGAGTATTTTAAAAGGGAGTAATACTGTTTTCACACAGACGGCTTATTGAATAATAAAGGCAGTTTTCTACATTAAGACGCTTATTGAGCTCAATCTTCCCTACAAAATTCGAATCTATTATTATTTCATTAGTAGCTAATCGAATGCCTAATGAAGTCAAAAGCACAATGCAACTCTGTTGGCAGCGTTCCGCTTCCGTTCCGCTTCTTAGTTTTCAAAGCAAATGTCATTGTCTGCATGGCGGAACGATACAAGGTGGCCGCATCGAACAGCTGATTATAACCTTTTTTATTTGATTTGATACATCAACTACCGGCGCAGTACGATTTTGACATTTGTCCATCGAATTTACAAGTATCGTTCCGCCATGATTGTCTGTCTCATCCTTCATACTAATCGAGCAGTTACTTCTGTATGAAAGCAAAAAATTTACGATTTCATTAGCAGGTGAAATGAGATCATTAAGTTTCTGTGTGAAAACAGTATAAACCCTAGTTCCATAGGTGGACGACGCCGTTTTGAGATATCGCCACAAAGGTGGAACAGGGGTGACCCTAGAATTTGTTTGTACAATATGGGCATCAAACGAATGGTGTTAATGAGTATTTTAAAAGGGAGTGGGCCTTAGTTCTATAGGTGGATGCCGCTTCGAAATATCGCCATAAAGGTGAACCAGGGTTGACTCTAGAATGTGTTTGTACGATATGGGTATCAAATTAAAGGTATTAATGAGGGTTTTAAAAGGGATTGGTGGTTGTTGTATAGGTGGTCGCCTTTTCGAGATATCGCCATAAAGGTGGACCAGGGGTGACTCTAGAATGCGTTTGTACGATATGGGTATCAAATGAAGGGTGTTAATGAGTATTTTAAAAGGGAGTAATCCTTTGTTCCATAGGTGGACGCCGTTTCGAGATATCGCTATAAAGGTGGACCAGGGGTGACCCTAGAATTTGTTTGTTCAATATGGGTATCAAACGAAAGGAGTTAATGAGTATTTTAAAAGGGAGTGGGCCTTAGTTCTATAGGAGGGCGCCTTTTCGAGATATCGCCATAAAGATGGACCAGGTGTGACTCTAGAATGCGTTTGTACAATATGGGTATCAAAAGAAAGGTATCAATGAGGGTTTTAAAAGGGAGTGGTGGTTGTTGTATAGGTGGTGGCATTTTCGAAATATCGCCATAAAGGTGGACCAGGGGTGACTCTAGAATTTGTTTGTACAATATGTGTATCAAAAGAAAGGTGCTAATGAGTATTTTAAAAAGGCGTAATCCTTAGTTACATAGGTGGACTCCGTTTCGAGATATCGCCATAAAGGTGGGCCAGGGGTAACTCTAGAATTCGTTTGTGCAATATGGGTATCAAACGAAAGGAGTTAATGAGTATTTTAAAAGGGAGTGGGCCTTAGTTCTATAGGTGGACGCCTTTTCGAGATATCGCCATAAAGGTGGACCAGGGGTGACTCTAGAATGAGTTTGTACGATATGGGTATCAAATTAAAGGTATTAATGAGAGTTTTAAAAGGGAGTGGTGGTAGTTGTATATGTGAAGGCGTTTTCCAGATATCGACCAAAATGTGGACCAGGGTGACCCAGAACATCATCTGTTGGATACCGCTAATTTATTTATATATGTAATACCTGCCAAGATTTTAAGGGTTTTTTATTTCGCCCTGCAGAACTTTTCATTTTCTTCTACTTAATATGGTAGGTGTCACAACCATTTTATAAAGTTTTTTCTAAAGTTATATTTCGCTTCAATAAAACAATCCAATTACCTTACCATGTTTCATCCCTTTTTTCGTATTTGGTATAGAATTATGGCATTTTTTTCATTTTTCGTAATTTTCGATATCGAAAAAGTGGGCGTGGTCATAGTCGGATTTCTTTCATTTTTCATACCAAGATAAAGTGGGTTCAAGTAAGCACGTGAACTAAGTTCTTTAAAGATATGTCGATTTTTGCTCAAGTTATTGTGTTAACGGCCATGCGGAAGGACAGACGGACGACTGTGTATAAAAACTGGGCGTGGCATCAACCGATTTCGCCCATTTTCACGGAAAAGAGTAAACGTCATAAAATCTATGCCCCTACCAAATTTCAAAAGGATTGGTTAATTTTTGTTCGACTTATGGCGTTAAAAGTATCCTAGACAAATTAAATGAAAAAGGGCGGAGCCACGCCCATTTTGAAATTTTCTTTTATTTTTGTATTTTGTTCCACTATATCATTACTGGAGTTGAATATTGACATAATTTACTTATATACTGTAAAGAAATTAAATTTTTTGTTAAAATTTTACTTTAAAAAAAATTTTTTTTAAAAGTGGGCGTGGTCCTTCTCCGATTTTGCTAATTTTTATTATTCGTACATATAATAACAGGAGTAACGTTCCTGCCAAATTTCATCATGATATCTTCAACGACTGCCAAACTACAGCTTGCAAAATTTTAAATTACCTTCTTTTAAAAGTGGGCGGTGCCACGCCCCGTTGAAGATATCATGATGAAATTTGGCAGGAACGTTACTCCTGTTATTATATGTACGATTAATAAAAATTAGCAAAATCGGAGAAGGACCACGCCCACTTTTAAAAAAAAATTTTTTTAAAGTAAAATTTTAACAAAAAATTTAATTTCTTTACAGTATATAAGTAAATTATGTCAATATTCAACTCCAGTAATGATATAGTAGAACAAAATACAAAAATAAAAGAAAATTTCAAAATGGGCGTGGCTCCGCCCTTTTTCATTTAATTTGTCTAGGATACTTTTAACGCCATAAGTCGAACAAAAATTAACCAATCCTTTTGAAATTTGGTAGGGGCATAGATTTTATGACGTTTACTCTTTTCCTTGAAAATGGGCGAAATCGGTTGATGCCACGCCCAGTTTTTATACACAGTCGTCCGTCTGTCCTTCCGCATGGCCGTTAACACAATAACTTGAGCAAAAATCGACATATCTTTAAAGAAATTAGTTCACGTGCTTGCTTGAACCCACTTTATCTTGGTATGAAAAATGAAAGAAATCCGACTATGACCACGCCCACTTTTTCGATATCGAAAATTACGAAAAATGAAAAAAATGCCATAATTCTATACCAAATACGAAAAAAGGGATGAAACATGGTAAGGTAATTGGATTGTTTTATTGAAGCGAAATATAACTTTAGAAAAAACTTTATAAAATGGTTGTGACACCTACCATATTAAGTAGAAGAAAATGAAAAGTTCTGCAGGGCGAAATAAAAAACCCTTAAAATCTTGGCAGGTATTACATATATAAAAAATTAGCGGTATCCAACAGATGATGTTCTGGGTCACCCTGGTCCACATTTTGGTCGATATCTGGAAAACGCCTTCACATATACAACTACCACCACTCCCTTTTAAAACTCTCATTAATACCTTTAATTTGATACCCATATCGTACAAACTCATTCTAGAGTCACCCCTGGTCCACCTTTATGGCGATATCTCGAAAAGGCGTCCACCTATAGAACTAAGGCCCACTCCCTTTTAAAATACTCATTAACTCCTTTCGTTTGATACCCATATTGCACAAACGAATTCTAGAGTTACCCCTGGCCCACCTTTATGGCGATATCTCGAAACGGAGTCCACCTATGTAACTAAGGATTACGCCTTTTTAAAATACTCATTAGCACCTTTCTTTTGATACACATATTGTACAAACAAATTCTAGAGTCACCCCTGGTCCACCTTTATGGCGACATTTCGAAAATGCCACCACCTATACAACAACCACCACTCCCTTTTAAAACCCTCATTGATACCTTTCTTTTGATACCCATATTGTACAAACGCATTCTAGAGTCACACCTGGTCCATCTTTATGGCGATATCTGGAAAAGGCGCCCTCCTATAGAACTAAGGCCCACTCCCTTTTAACATACTCATTAACTCCTTTCGTTTGATACCCATATTGAACAAACAAATTCTAGGGTCACCCCTGGTCCACCTTTATAGCGATATCTCGAAACGGCGTCCACCTATGGAACAAAGGATTACTCCCTTTTAAAATACTCATTAACACCCTTCATTTGATACCCATATCGTACAAACGCATTCTAGAGTCACCCCTGGTCCACCTTTATGGCGATATCTCGAAAAGGCGACCACCTATACAACAACCACCAATCCCTTTTAAAACCCTCATTAATACCTTTAATTTGATACCCATATCGTACAAACACATTCTAGAGTCAACCCTGGTTCACCTTTATGGCGATATTTCGAAGCGGCATCCACCTATAGAACTAAGGCCCACTCCCTTTTAAAATACTCATTAACACCATTCGTTTGATGCCCATATTGTACAAACAAATTCTAGGGTCACCCCTGTTCCACCTTTGTGGCGATATCTCAAAACGGCGTCGTCCACCTATGGAACTAGGGTTTATACTGTTTTCACACAGAAACTTAATGATCTCATTTCACCTGCTAATGAAATCGTAAATTTTTTGCTTTCATACAGAAGTAACTGCTCGATTAGTATGAAGGATGAGACAGACAATCATGGCGGAACGATACTTGTAAATTCGATGGACAAATGTCAAAATCGTACTGCGCCGGTAGTTGATGTATCAAATCAAATAAAAAAGGTTATAATCAGCTGTTCGATGCGGCCACCTTGTATCGTTCCGCCATGCAGACAATGACATTTGCTTTGAAAACTAAGAAGCGGAACGGAAGCGGAACGCTGCCAACAGAGTTGCATTGTGCTTTTGACTTCATTAGGCATTCGATTAGCTACTAATGAAATAATAATAGATTCGAATTTTGTAGGGAAGATTGAGCTCAATAAGCGTCTTAATGTAGAAAACTGCCTTTATTATTCAATAAGCCGTCTGTGTGAAAACAGTATTACTCCCTTTTAAAATACTCATTAACACCTTTAATTTGATACCCATATCATACAAACGCATTCTAAAGTCAACCCTGATCCACCTTTATGGCTATATCCCTAAATGGCGTCCACCTATAGAACTATGGCCCACTCCCTCATAAAATACTCTTTAATGCCTTTCATTTGATACACATGTCATACAAACACATTCCAGGGTTTCCCTCGGTTCATTTTCCTACATGATTATTTCCCTTATGTTGTCACCATAGCGCTCAACTGAGTATGTAATGTTCGGTTACACCCGAACTTAACCTTCCTTACTTGTTATATTTTTATTTTATTTTTTATGAAATAACTAGCGAGACCTAGGAAGGATCTAAGTTCCTTCAGTGTTGTGAGAATAGGGAAATTTTTGATTGCCTTTACTTTTGCAGGATCAACTGTGATCCTGTTGTATTTAATTATATGCCCTAAGTATTCCACAGAGTCTTGGAAAAAGTGGGATTCCTCGTTGGAGATTTTTATGTTGGCCTGGTGAAGAGCGTTTATAATTATGCGGATATGTTCATCGGGAGAGGAAGAATAAATGAGAACATCATCTATATAAACGTATGCGAACTTCCCGATATATGGTCTAAGGATATCATCCACACATCTTTGAAAGATGGATGGGGCATTTTTAGCCCGAAAGGCATACGAAGGAATTCGTACTTAGCTCCATTTACACTAAAGGCCGATTTTTCGCTGTCGGATTCTTAATAAGGATCTGATGGAAACCAGACTGTAAATCTAAGGTTGTAAATACCTTTGCATTACCTAAATGCTGTATGGTCATAGTCACATCAGGAATGGGGTATCCATCTGTGATAGTTTGAGCGTTTAGCTTCTGAAAGTCTACGACCAACCTGCGCTTAGGTTTCCCTTGTTCATCGGTACCTTTTTGAGCGACTGTTGAAATGGAAACGTTGTACGGACTATTGCTTTGTTGAATTATTTCAATTTTTTAAAAGTTTCTTGATTTCTGTGTTAATGGGGTCTTTTCACTATTAACTGCATAATTTATTTTTTGCTCAGATTCACTTTCTTTCTTGGCCCTAACTTAGCTTGTACTCGAAAAAGTTGGTTTCTGCTTTTATTTTTCTAAGTCCCTGTTCACCCAGAAGCATATCAAATTCTTCTAATGCATCTGTTTCAAAAAATGTGAGATTATGTTCTAATAGGGTTAAATTTTTTTTGATTTTGTTACTGAGTAACCGTGAAGAGTTTTCACTTTTACAGGTTTAATAGACTTACCGATGTTGCATTTTTTACTTATGTAATTGTTTGTTGCGCCAGTGTCGATCAAGGTGTTAATTAGTTTGCCTGTATCCCTGCAGTGGCGTTGCAGACACGGAATATCGTTCATGCACCAAAAAAACACTGCCTGTTTCATATTCATCATTTTCGTATCTGGTGCAAGCGATTGTAATTCTTCCTCGCTTGTTTAATTTACAATTTGTACCTTCTGTTGTGTGTTGTTCGAGATGAAGGACATCGGTCTCTTTTTTGAGAATCTCCTCGAAATGGATTATTTGGAGGTAGACCTTGTAATTGGCATACATAGTTGTTTTTTTGTGGAGCAAAATGATCCCTACGATAATTAGCGGATTTCGTGTACTGCTGTGATGGATCCACGTCCATTGGTTCGTGCTGTTGCCTGGGTGCAGTTTGGTTGAAGTGCACCTATACACTCGGTCTGTACCTTTGTGGTACCTCGTGATATCTTCTGCTTTGGTTTTGATACTGCAATGTACTATTTATTATATTGTCTGTGTTGATTATATAGCGCAACGTCGAGTTGTGAGTTCACGTTATTGTGGTATATCGTACTTGCGATAGCGTAAGCGGTTTGTAAGTCCTTTGGATTGTGGCTATATAGAGTGCCGCTGGTATATTTGCTGTTCAGACCAAGAATGAGTGTCCTTACAGCTTCCTTGTTTGCATATTCTTCCATAGGTGATGGATTTACTGAGCTATCCATCTCAACTTTAGCGAGTGCAAGATTAAGTGCCTTACTGATTTCGCAATATAACTCTGCCAAGGTTTTTTCCCTGCATTATTCTTTTCATTTCTTCGAGCAACAGATGCAGTAGTCTCTGGTCTGGATAGGTGTAATCGAGACGGTTTATTGTATCATAAAAATTTAATTTGGTGTCGTGGTTAATTAAAATGTCGGCCGCCTCTCCTTGTATTTTCGAATGTATAATAGAGAATGCCGTGTAGTACGGGGGTGTCGTAAAGTAATTCTTTATATTTTCCATGTGTGTCCAGGCCCTTTTCCTACATGATCGATAATGGTTCTTGTCGCCTGTGAATACTGGTAACGTTGTGAAAATTTCTAGGTTGATTTGTGACTCATTGGTGATATGTGGTATAGAGTTCTGGTATTGTTTGGTGACTGTGATGTTAGATGTTGCCACGGAACTTATTCTGTTGGATTTCAGTGAGCCCTGTGGTCAGATCAGAGACTTATTCTCTCAGGCTTGCGATCTCTTGTGTTGTCATTTCAGGGTTTATATCCAACGATGGGCGCGATAGATTGAAGCTTTCTTGTCGCGTTCTCCGCGAATCCAGTGTGATGTGCTGTCTGCTGGCATCAAGATGCGTTGTATGTTACTATAACGTTGCTTGAATGTTGTATCTGTTTATCAAGACTTATTCGTTATTTTTTTTCCAATTTTCCAGGAATTTGAATCTGTTGTTTTTTGAAATAAAAGCACTTTTTTCAAAGATCTAGTGCTGGAAGTTCTTCTCCCTGTGGAATTTTTTCCTATCCTTTTCTATAATGGATAGTGATGGCTTGAAGGTTTGGTTAAGCCCCCAGTTATGAATCCTAGTAGGAAGTTGAAATAAAATATATATATTTATGAGCAAGAGCTCTTTTCAGACTTCGTTTATTTTCAGAAATATATTACATTTTATAAGCTTTTATTTACCTTCACTTGGCTGTTGTATGTAATGGAATCTTGTAAGTTAAATTTGATATACTTCCCGGTGTCCGATTGAGCTGAAATTTTTCACACATGTATAAATCCGATGACAATGCAATATTACTTTGTTAGAATTCGATAAATTAATCGATAACACAGTTATCGGTAAAGATTTGTGTTTACTTTGGCATAACAGCCTAAGTCCATACAAACCCGCGGTACCTAACCGTGGATTGTGATACTTAGACGTGGTGAATCAATCACGCGTGTCACACATGTTGAATCTCACGCTTGCGAAAAGCGGAGACACAACCCTCTGTTGTATTTCTGTGTATAACCAACATAGCTGAATTTTTAAGGCTATTTAACTCTGTAATCGTTTCTGTAATTTATTTTGCTTTTGGAAAAATTACCTATTTGAAAAAAGCTGGCTGAAAAATATTGGTATAACAGCTTAAGTTAAATCAAGAATGGAAAATCTTGGAAAATTTGAGCAGACGTGGCAATTTCACGCGTCCGCTGAACGAAATATTGACAATCTGCTGATCATCGCTGGAAATTAGCGACATTCCATCAACTAAGCAGCACTTTAGCAATACTACTGTTCTCAAAAACACACATATTAATTGTGCATTAAATCTAAAATATACAACTCAAAAATGACTCCCGTTGTTATGTCCGCAGCACATATTTGGTGCAAATAAACCATAATAATTTACATGACCAACGCCATAATAATTTACACGGTCATCAACTCTTTCTCTGATTCAAAGGCTGAACTACCAGCGCTACCGTCATCAGCTCAGTGTCATCATTTCCAGTAGCGCCAATAACACCAAACTCGTGCCTGACACACAAAAGTCGTTTCACTAAATAGCGCAAGTGAAATGTACTAAGCACTCACTACTAAGTAGCGTCAAAAATTCGCTTGGAGTCATTTCGTCAAAGAGCTACCATTGAGCTGGCACCGCATTGGCGCTGGCGCCATGCAATTTACATCACTAAAATTGCGCGAATGCCCAGAATGGTGAAAACGAACACTCAAAGGAATGCAACCTTGCAAACAACAGCCGTCATTTTCAAAGTGTAAAAATTCTGTGATACAACGAACGCTAACGCGGTTAGGCTGTTATCGGTAAGTATTGCATACTTTTCTGCGCACTTGATTTTGTTTTACAGATTTTTGGCGATGGAATTTTAGCTACGCGAAAGTTGGAATATTAGCCGTGTTGTTTTATATACGCGTATAGGCTTACGTTTGCGCGTGAAAAAAAAACGCCTATCCTCGCTTAGATAATGCTTAGGATACCCATCTAGCGGCAGTGGTTAAACAACTAGCTACAGCTACAGCGTGTACCGAAAATCGGAGACACGATCCTCTGTTGTATGCCTGTGTATAACATATAACTAAATCAGTTGCGATGAGTTGTGGACACACATAGAATACATTGAATTAGTGTAGAGGGTGAAACAAAAACACATATTTCAGTTACATCTGCGTATAATGCGTATTGAAATTTAGTAGTACACATTTTATGCGCAGCAACTTCAGAGGTGTATTTAAAGTTTGGCGCTTAGCAGTCCATATAAATTATAAGCGTATAGACGTTTACGTGTAAAAGAAAACACGGCTATTATTTTAAAACATATTTAACCCACAGAGCAGAGATCTGCAATGAGTAGTTGTAAACTGGACGCGACATAGGCATAGTCACAATAAAATATGATTTTAAGTTAGTTAACACTGTTTGACACAATTTTATATGTGCTCTCTGTCAAAAATGCTTCAACTAACTTAGTCACATTTTATTTCGATTATGAATATGCCCCAATATATTCGGATCATGATATAAAAAATCGTGTATTCATACTCAGTCAGGGTTATTCAAACGTAGCGATTCGTATCAGTAATTTGGTTGAGAGTCTTTTTTCATCCTGTCACCGCGTTAGCGTTGAACGCGAAAGATCTGACAACCGAAGATGCTGATATTCGAAGTGAAGCTACTTTTGACAAACACATACGATATGTTTTCTCGAAAATCTGTATATTCATATGTATGTATGTATGTATTTAACGTTTTGTTGTTGCAAGAACACGTGAACATGTGTATGCACATTAGGGCGGGTCGATTTAAAAATCGCTCATTGCTCTGTGAAAATCGTATTCTAGGGATCAAAATAAGAAACTTTGCCGAAGGAACCATACCTCTAAAACGAATTGTGATGCCCCCCCCCCCCCCCTTTGGATCGAACTTTTGGGTAGGGGCAATTTCAATTCTACCTGCTGTGTCTTGTGGTGGCTTAAACAAAAACAACACAAGCAATTTTACGATCTGCAATTGTGTCACAGTGATACCTTCGTTTTTTAAAACGGTTGAATAAAAAACCCACACAACTATGTTTACGACATGCAAATGCATCACAGTGATGCCCTGGTTTTAAAAGGGGGTTGTAAAAACGCTAATTTCTAATAATTTTTTTTTATTTCTTTTCTATTACTAAGTTAAATTCATTTTTTCATTTACATATGTTCTGACTAAATAAATTTCTAAAGAGAAAAATAAACTCCAAAAAGAAAAAACATAAACATTTCAAAGTGGGATTTTTCAAAATTTGTCCCTACGACCCAAAGGGGGGGGGGGGGGGGGCATCAGAATTCGTTTTAGAGGTATGGTTCCTTCGGCAAATTTTCTTATGTTGATCCCTAGAATAAGATTTTCATAGAACAATGGGCGCTTTTTTTGCCTCCCCACAAATCGTCCCGGCCTAATGCACATGTATACAAATTCATTTGAATGAGTTGAACAAAGCATAGGGCGCATTCCAAAAGCAACACTGCTGGCGAAGTTGATTAGTGATAACTTCTTGGAACGGACAGTTGCAACTTTACGGCAAATTAGTGAGCAAACAAATTTTCCGCTCCATTCACTCAACGTTTTTATCGATGGGTTGTTGACAGTTGGCTCAACGTATCGTTTCAAAAGCACAATTTCTTTCAATCAGCCGATAACTGGTTAGCTGAGCTAGCAGTTGCGCTTTGAAATTCACCCTTCGAAGCAAACTTTTGCTTCGTA
Organism: Eurosta solidaginis; assembly: GCF_040869045.1. NCBI lineage: Eukaryota > Metazoa > Arthropoda > Insecta > Diptera > Tephritidae > Eurosta > Eurosta solidaginis. Next base: position 223,256,476 of record NC_090319.1, read on the forward strand.
TTTCAATGAAAAATTTCATACGAAAACAAACCAAACACGAGAATAGTTCGTGAGAGACCGTTTTAGCTTGTATCCATATGCATCATAGCTTATACTTACACAATAATTTTTGTATGTAAACGAATAGATCAGGCTAGCTGCGCTTGGTTGTTTTATACGTACTCATACTCAAATTGCTGCGGATATATTAGAGTATCAAAAAAGTTACCTGATACCGATCTCTGCCACAGAGAAAATTGGTTGGTTATGAATGTGGATTTTTTCTGATTTATTATTAGTATTTATGACCCAATGCCAAAGTGAGCACGTGCCGAGGCTGAATGATATGAGGGTGTATCAAAATTTCATATCGCTAACGTTGCGCCTCAGGGTACCAGGGCGAACCCTCTTGTACTGAAGCCCTTATCCCTTTACAATGGACCTCTGGGGGATGGACCGTTTTTGTCCTATACTCGTGGGAACAAAATGAACAATAAAATTAAAGAAAAAAAACTTTTTTAAAATTAAGCTTTTATTATTGGTTAATAAAATTAACTAAAAAGTAAAAGATAAAATTAAAGAAAAAAAAACTTTTTTAAAAATATGCTTTTATTATTGGTTAATAAAATTAACTAAAAAGTACACAATAAATTGACTCTAAGAAATATAACACTTTATAAGTTCATTGAAACCTTTAACGATAATTAGGCTTTTTCGTCTGCGACAAAAAAATTCTATATTGTACATAATTATATATTTTTAACATTAAAACTTTACACCTAAATTATTAAATCTTATAGTTTATATCACTGTCCTAATTGTTCTAATAAAAGCATGTTACATTGCGATAGCAAGAAAAGGAGATCCTAAATGTTCTTAATTATACCATCAAAATTTAACACGTTTTTTATTAGAACAATTTGGACTGTGATATAAACTGTAAGATTTAATAATTAAGGTGTAAAATTTTAATTTAAAAAATATATAATTATGTACAATATAGCATTTTTTTGTCGCAGAAGAAAAAGCCTAATTATCGTTAAAGGTTACAATAAACTTATAAAGTGTTATATTTCTTAGTCAATTTATTGTTTACTTTTTAGTTAATTTTATTAACCAATAATAAAAGCTTATTTTTAAAAAAGTTTTTTTTTTCTTTAATTTTATTTAGTCTTACATCTATTTATACTATTTCTATGCGTTACTGATAATATTTATATGGGACTTCTTTGTCTAGGTTTCCAATTAAAACGCGGTTAATTACTAGAACATATATACTAGCTTTTATTACATGTACCTATATATTTAAATACGTGTTGTCAGTACCGCACTTCAAACTTGATTGTCGTTCATCTCTTTTAATCGGGAGTCATTGGTGCCGTATGTCGTATCGCTGTAGTCGTATCCCTAACGCAATCAGCTGTTTATCGTTACGACGGTAACCCAAAAACCAATTGGTTGGCTACGATACGGTTACGACCTTAGCGGCACCAATAATCGATTACATTGATTCCTATAAGGTTGGTCGAATCAGCTGTTAAAAGGTTACCGATACGGTTACCGATAAAGCACCAATATCTGCAGCCTTAACTAAGTTGTGCTAAGCTCTCTTCGTCTAGTTCGGGTTGCCGGTCTAACTATTGAGGGATGCAGTTAGTGCATTGTATAATTAAAAGGTATATCTGCTTCTAGTTGTCCTACGTCCGTCTGTCAATCCCACATTCGGCCATCCTGATGCTTCATTCGTCTCCGATGAAGTATTCATTGGCTTCATGTACTCTGCCACTGTATGCGTTATTCTCGGACCTTCGAATTCACCAACTTTATGCGTAATATAGCGACCATGATCTTGTTTCTCTTTTATTCTATATGGTCTGAACAATTTTTATTTCAGTCGAAGTCCTGATCCATACTGAGTGCGCTTAATTGCGACCAACTCTCCGACTTCATACTCTGATTCTTTTCTGCGGTTCTTGTTGAAGTTTCTCATATTTTCCTTTTGTATACGGGATATGTTTTCACGCGCTTCCTCCCGCACTGTGTTCCGCTCTGCCTCCATCTCTTCTATAACTGACTCTTCGAATGTTATAGTTTGCGTTAACGCGCATATCGACACCAGTTAAGAGTTTGGACGGAGAATGCTGAGTGCTTCGCGTCGGCGTGAAATTTATTAGTTGTTGAACTCTGTCTACGTGCTTATACCACAACTTGGGATTTTGGAAGCAAAGCTTTGTCAATGTTCACATACCTACTCTATGGACCCTCTCCACTTGTCCGTTACCGCGTGGCACACCAGTGGTTATAACTAGATGCTGAATGTGCTGACTTCTACAGTAGTCTTCGAATGCATTTAATGTAAAACCAGCCTCTATCCGTTATAATCCTGGATGGGTTTCCAAATATCGCTAATTGTTTCTCCAAACGATCTAACACTTCGTCGCTACCTGTGCTTTTGGTGGGGTAAAAAGCCAAACAAATTTAGAAAACGCGTCGCTGATCACTAAAATATAGTTATATCGCTTTTTTGTTTCTTCCATAGGACCGACGCCGTCTAGGTGAAATGTTACAAGCGGTTTGTCCTCTTTATTGATGGGGTTTAGCATTCCTTCATATTCCCGGCTTTGGCCTCCGCGACTAAGCATTCTACATAGCTTTTCACGACGTGTATGACCTTGGGTGCTATATCGTAGATAAAGAAACCTCTCTCAACCAAATCTTGTGTCTTCTTGGATGCGTAGTGCCCTTGTCTGTCAGCTATCTCGGTGATTTCTCGTTCCATACACGCGGGTAGTACCATATGTTCTTTGGCGAGATCTTTATGGATAATACTATGCTTTATAAAAAATTGTGATAGTTTTCATGTTCCAAAACTTTCCTTATCTCTGCCAGCTTGTCGTCCTCAAGCTGTTCTTCCTGTATTCTGTGTCGTAAGCTATCAGTCATAATTAGGCAATACATGCGGCTTAACGCATCCACATGCCTCATCTGTTTTCCTGAACGGTGCTCTATCTCATATTGGTAATCCTGAAGGTACATAGCCCAACGCGAAATACGCAAGGGTACTTCTTGTCTTTTCATTGTAAGCGCAAACGCGTTACAATCCGCAATGGTCTTGAATTTGATACCCATTAAGTATACCCTCCACTTTTTGAGCGCTACGATGGCTAAAACCTCCAATTCATATGAGTGGTATTTCTGTTGCGCGGTTGTAGTCTTCCTGCTCATGTATTCGATGTGGTGCCGACATCTATCCTGTGAGTCTCTTTGCAGCAAGACTCCGCCGTATCCCTGCATAGAAGCATCAGTGTGTATTACCGTTTGCAATGCTGGATCGAATTTTCGGAGTACTGGTGGATTCACTAAACCAGTCTTTAATTGTTGGACTGAGGCTATTTGCTCGTTTTCTATTCGAAACTCTGCATGATTTCCCAAAAGATCAGTCAATGGTTTAGCCACCAGCGAATAGTTCGGAATGAAACGCCTAAAAATTCAACACCACCAGCGTAAAGTTGGCCTTAGCCGCCTCGCTGAAGGTTTTGGTCAAGGCAGGGGGAGTAGAGGCCAAAGGCGTGTGCCTTTTGGGAGAGCTCGAGGCATTCCCCATAGACCTTTGTCTCCTAAAGGCCGGCATATTCGGGTCAGAAGGTTGTTTGGTGGCAAAAAAGGAAGAGATAGTCGTCGCACCTTGGGGGATGGGGTTGTTACTCCTGCTTTTCTTGACAGCAACAATTTTCCTGGCCCAGGCCAGAGAACTTTTTTGCTCTGACGTCAACTTTTCGCTGGGAGAGTTGCCAAATCTCTCAACGATTTTAGAGGCGTTACGAATGTTCCGCTGGTTGCGGATCGAAATAGGGGTTCACTTGGCTTTGGAATCCTCAAGGGGTTCAGCCGGCTTGCGAGATAGCTTTGCAGCGGTAGAGGCAGTACTTCTGTCCGTGAAGGACGTAGTGCTGTTTCCAGCCATCTGCTGATGAGAGCTGCCCGGTACGGGCGTGGGACGGGCATCCTGTGCTTTCTCAGTCGGACGATGCTTTCCCTCTTTGGGGCTAGCTTTGCCGGCTGCCGCGTGATTGGACTTGCCCTCAAGGGGTTTAGTCCTTCCGCTAGCTTGCACAGGTGGCCGAAGAATATGTTGGTTCCGTGGCCTGGTCGCGCCGTCTGTGCGGCTCCCGACGGATTGGGTACTTTTTTAACGCCTAGTCCAAGGGCGACATCTTTACCCGTGCGGGGATCCGGGGCTTGGGTTTTTCTCTGTGTTCATAATTACTGGTTCGTCGACTGCCTACTAAGATGAGGCCATTCGGCAGCCTGAAAATAAAGGTATACGGGAAACAATGCGGTCGAATGCGGTAGAGCCCCATACCGCAGCAAGTCGCCGTTACTCCCGGAGGTGATCCGGTATCCGGGAGGCTCCGTAAGAATACAGTCGGATGCCCCTGACTGCAAACCAGCAAATGGGCACGGAAACGCATAACGCCCTGGATTAGGGGTGGACCACTTTTCAACTGGGCGTGGTCCGGTTCCCACCTTGAGGAAAACTGTTGTGCATATTACCAGCCAGCACACTCTGGGAGGTTCAGCCCAAGGATTTTTGCCAGCCTATCATCCACGTTGGACTTTATGTACATATCTATCAGCCTCTCAAAGGTTTTGAGCAGAAATGATGTTAAGCTAATGGATCTAAAGTCTTTGGAATACACGAGCAGTTCTCCAAGAGTGCGGTGCGTGATTCAGCCTTATGCACCCATCGAATATTATTTTAAGCCATTTCACGACCGCTCTACTTAAAATTTGTAGCACGGCCGGGAATATACCATCTGGGCCCGGCGATTTAAACTTATAAAACGTCTTCACCACCCCTTCGATCTGGGTATCGGTCACCAAGCCCGGCACTACCTGCTCCGTGATGGAAGAGTGAGTGCTGTTTGCTGGCTCTTCTAAATCATCTCTCGATGGGAAATGTGTATCGAAAAGCACCTCCGCACAGAAACTTTTCCATAAGATTCTCTTCGCCCTGGAAATATCATGGCTGTAGATCCTCAGTAAATCCTTTTACTCTTCCCGACTCAGCTCATTGCTCCACCATTGCTTCTCCTCTGAATCTTCTTAGAAGGCAAGCTCTGTTATACGCAATCATAAGCATCCTTGTTAGGAATTCATTAGACTCCTCCACGCCCTCCACATTGGCAACTTCTTTGAGTTGTCCCAGTTTGGTTCTACCTGTTTCGTGAATTTCGCCCAGTTCGTTGACAAGGGTTTCTAAAGGTTCCTCCCTTCTCTACCCTCTTTAGGGGGATGCTGAAGCTGATATACGCATGGTCGGAGAAGATGGTCTATCAAGGACCATCCAATCATACCTTGATATATCACTCTCGGAGCTCAATGTAATATCAAGAACATTGCTGGATGTTGAACGAATGTATGTAGGGCCACTTCCCCTTTTGACTATCTGAAAATTGGTTTGCAGGATGTAACAAAATATAGATTCGCCTCTCTCATTAGTATCTCCTCCTACCCACGCATTATGGTGCGCATTTGCATCCGCGACTATGAATAACCACCATTTGCGCCATTATCGGGAGGGCTCCGTTCGATTGCAGCCGAATTTATCCCCTGGCTGCAAATCGTCCAATAGGCACGGTCCGCATAACACCCTGGATTAGAGAGTTGGCCGTTCTTGGTCACTCTTTTAAAACAAACAAGTTATACAAATTGTGGAGGATCCATCCTGGACCCCATAAAATGTACTGCGCAAACACACGCCGCTCTCTACACACACTTACGTTTTACTTTAGTCCCTCGTGTCTTCTTTTTCTTTTCAATAAACTTCGTATCGTTTTAAATATAGTTTTTTTTCTTTTTATTTAACTTTGGTTCTCTAACAACTTTTACTTCGACTTAATTCTTTAACACATAGTTCTAACTTAGTTTCTTAACACTTTTGGTTTTAGTTTCGTTAGTGTCACTTAGATTTAGTTATGTGTTAGTTTTACACTAGGTATAATTTGTGCTTTCTTTTTATATGTTAAGCTTTCCCTTTTTTATGTGTCAGTCACGGCGGCCGGTTTCCTTCAAACTGAAAACTGCCGCTAACGCCAACCTGTAGCTCGGCAGTTTTTCTCTTCGTTGCTTAGCAACGAAATTAATGATGGCGTCAAAAATAAAATCATGGCGTCGAACAACGGCAGTTTCAACCAATCAGAAACTCTCCAAATTGCTCGACTCTAACAATTTTAGTGATGCCAAGTGCATCTGATGTATGGTTGCATCTTGCACATTTCTAAAGAGGGTTGCCATCTACAATTTATTTTAATGTATTTTACTTTGGCACTACATCTTCCCCCTTTAGAAAAGAAGAATTTGGTAAGATTATAGTAATTAATCTTGCCACATTCTTCTTTAGGCTTTAATATGTTGTTGTAATGTTATGAACGAAGGAGTTTGCTAGCATTAGGGTGCTCTAACCCGGGACTCATTCGTTCATCGCAGTGCAACTTCTAAAAAGATGATTAAAAATGAAAAGAAAATTTTGAGTAAAGTGAAATATATAAAAGTTAGTTTTGAAATTGAATTTAATGTTTGAAGTAAACCGGTTTTTTTTTCTCTTATTGTAAAATCTACCTAATTAAATGTATATTTGTTTGTTACATTTTTTTTTTTTAGCCTTCATTGGCGGTTTTAAAATATATTTATATGATTAATAATAGATTATTAGATTAATTAATTTTTTGTACTCGATTTTTGTGTACAATTTTTTCGTTTTCTTTACTTATCTCACAAATAGTTACATTTGGCCCATCAATATTCTTAACTATGTAGGGACCTTGGTATATATTTTTATGTTTATTCCTAGGTTCTGTTTCTACTAAAACTCTATCATTAATTTTAATTTCTAAAGGCTTAGCAGTTCTATCATATAAATCTTTATTTCTAATCTTGTGCTTATTAATCAAATTTTTTGCCATTTTATGCGATTTTTGCATTCTAAACTTAAGCTCTTTTGCGTGATTTTCTACGTTATAGATCGGATCAATTTGCTCTTTTTGCAATTCATGTGGCATTGTAGTTTTTCTGCCAAATATTAATTCAAAGGGAGTAAATTTATTATCAAAAACCGAACTACTTGTAGTATTGTGTAAAAATGTAAAGTATTTTAAATATGTATCCCAATCTGAATACGTTTCGTTTAGATATGCACGCAAGTATTCGTTAAAGACTCTATGATTTCTTTCAACAGTACCAACAGTTTCGTGGTGGTAGGCTGTTGAGAAATCATGATCAATCTTTAAAAGTTTTGTCAATTCAGAGAATAATTCGTTTTTATATTCCGTTCCTAAATCGGATCTAATAGCTTTCATTGTACCATATGTTAGTATAAAGGTTTCAAAAATAGCGCAAGCAATAGTTTTTGCTGATTTATCTGGTACAGCTACTGTTACCAGGTATTTAGAAAAGTCACAAATCATAGTAACAGCGAACTTGTTACCATATTTGGATTCCGGAAGTGGACCTATTTTATCGACAATTATTATGTCAAAGGGTTTGCATGGGGTTGGAGTCAAAACAAGGTTTTCCTTTGTTTTGGGTTTTGCTTTATTTAAAAGGCATTTATTGCAATTTTTGACAAATTTCGCAATGTCTCTTGTCATATTTTTCCAATAGTAGTTTGTTCTTAATTTGGAATATAATCGTTTTGTACCGCAATGACCGCCTAACAAAGGGTCATCATGATAAATTGTCATAAGTTTTTGTTTTTGCTCTGTTTCTGTTACAGTTTCTACAGGGTCTGTTAGTATTATTTGCAATGATTTTAAAATTTTATTACCGCTGATTTTAAAATTTGTAATCGAAAATTCTTTGAAGAATATATCATTTTTTGGCCATTCTAACTGCTTAATATTGTGACTGCCGGCTGCTTTTTCAAGCCTCGAAAATAACTCATCTAAATTTGTTTTTCCATTAGCATTCACAAAATTAAGTAAATTTAATTTTTTATGTTTTAAATGCGCATAAATTTGTATATTGGAGATCTCATTATTCTTATTACATTGTATAGTCGACTTTATTCGCGGTATCTTTTTTGAAAAATTGTATGAAAATTTGTCATAAACTTGTACTTTAGGCGTTTCGCAAAAAGTATCAGTAAAATTATCGTCTTTATTTTGTAAATCCTTTTGTTTGGTTTGTGATCGCGTTTGGACTGCTAAAACATGCTTTGTAGATTCTTTTATTTCGTCTATACTAATGCGTGGAAGAGCATCAGCCACAACGTTAGATTTTCCTTTTATATATTCAATCGTAAATTTATATTCTGACAGTTCTAATCGAATTCTAGAAAGTTTAGAGGAAGGGTCTTTCATGTTAAAAAGATAAACTAGTGGTCTATGGTCAGATTTTACTGTGAAATTTGTACCGTAAACATATGGACGAAAATGCTTTATAGCGAAATGTATTGCTAGGAGTTCTAATTCGATAATTGCTTTTTTCTGTTCTGCTTTATTAAAAGATTTTGACGCGAAACAAATTGGTAAATCGTTATCACCGTGCTTTTGGCTTAATATAGCGCCACAACCACTCTTAGAAGCATCTACTGTAATTATAAATTCTTTTGTGAAGTCAGGGTATTGTAGTAGTTGAGGAGACATTAATGCTTGTTTTAGTTTTTCGAAAGCGTTTTCGCACGCTTCGTCCCAAACAAATTCAACTTTTTTCCTATTTAAACGATTTAAAGGCGCTGCCAGTGACGCAAAATTCGGTATAAATCGCCTGTAATAATTTTCAAATGCGACAAATCGCTTAACCGCATCTTTGTCTTTTGGCTTAGTATACCTTTTAATAGCGTCTATTTTTTAATCGTCTGGCAGCAAACCTTTTGACGTACATTTATGGCCTATAAAAGTTACTTCAGAACGAAGGAAATTGCATTTGATTGGGTTCAGCTTTAAATTAAACTTTCTACAGGTTTCGAAAACTTTTTCCAAATTTTTAAGGTGATGTGTCTCACTACAACCAATGACGATAACGTCGTCAATATACATAAAAGCCTGATTTGGCGAAATGCCTGAAAATGCTATTGACATCATACGAGAAAATAAGTTTGGTGCAATGTTTAACCCGAAAGGTAAAACTTTCCAACGAAAAGCTCCTCGATCTGGACTGAAAGAAGTTACGTCTCTAGATTTAGGGTGAAAGGGTATTTGGTGAAAACCAGAAAAAAGATCTAAAGTTGAAAAGTATTTGGCTCTGCCAAGATTATCGAGTATGTCACCAACGCGTGCTAGTGGAAATTTGTCGGCTATGAGCTTTTTATTGACTGCTCTGAAATCTACGCACATACGATACGACTTTTTGCCTGTTGGATCTTTTTTCGGTACCAGAATTAAAGGACTGTTATAATTTGAAAAACTAGGATCGATTAAATCATTCTGTAGTAGGTTTTCGACTTGTTTATTGATTTCTTCGCGTTGTGTGTATGGCAAACGGTAATTGTTAATATAGACAGGGGTTTTGTCAGTTAATCTAAGTTTTTGTTCGTAGAAATTATTAAGCGTCATTAAGTCGGTTTTTAATGCGAAAATATCAGAATATTTCAAACATAAATCAAGTAATTTATTTTTAGCGTAAGAAGGCATTTGTTTTGCCAAAATTGATTTAAGCTCTACTATACGTTTTGAATCGATAGATGTATCATTTAGTCGATAGACATTGAAGTTTTTAATGTCTTCAGTTTGAATATTGAAATCTTTTACGTACTTGACCTCGTCGGTGGTGTTGATAACTTTTATTATTCGATTTTTTGTATCAACGATACATTTTGCTGTGAAAACACCGTTACAAAGTTCCTGAGAATCAACAAAAACTGGACTTGTCGAATTTTCCAAACTAAAAACACGAAAAACTTCGCATCTTGGTGGAATTACGAGAGTATTTGTTGAAGTGCTATGCAAAATTGAAACATTTCTGTCCCTTGTCCGAATGTAATTGTGTCATTAGCATAATTGATTATGCATTTGTTCGTTTTTAGAAAATCTTTCCCTATTATACCGTCCGAAGGAATATTAAAGTTGTCATTGACAACATGAAGAGTCAGAGGAAAAAATTTATTTGATGCGATTATACTTGTATTAACTGTTCCCATTGTCGTTACCGTGTCTGTTGTTACGCCTGTTATATTTATTACGTTACTATCGTCTACTTCTACATCGTTTGCCAAACTGGAAATTTTTATTAATGAAATGTCTGCCTGTGAATCTACTAGAAAAGAACATATTTTATGTGAATCGCTACAAGCGACTTCGAATAAATCGGAAAAATTTAAATTTAGACAATATATTGACTGAGAAGTATTTAGTCGAATTGCTCCTGCTCCCTCAGTGTTCGCACCTGAGGGGCTTCGGCATTTAAAGAACGAACATTGGCTGAATTTCTAGAATTTGAACCCTGATTACTAGAATTTCTGTTATTTCCGGACCGATTATTGTTGTTATTGTTGGAATTGATATTTCCTCTATTATAATTGCGTTTATTACTGTCTTATTGTCATTAGGGTTGTCACGATTTTTGATATTTGATTTATGTCCGGAAATCCTCGTCTTCAATTTCGATTTAGTTGTCCCCACATATACTTTGTCGCATACGTGGGACCCGTCGCCATTACAATTAATTTTATATATAACGTCCGATTTATCAAATTTCTCTATTCTGCTTTTCGTATTGCTAAAAATCCTCCGTTGCAACGTATTGTTGTATGTGAAAGCTAATTTAAATCTCTCTCTGTCATATATGTTTGAATATTTTATTCTATTAGACAGACCAGATACAAATGTGGTCGATTTATACATTTTCTTTGTACCATTAGTTGGTTTATTTGTATTTAATTTTACGAAATAATCTCTTATATAGCTCTGTATTATATGTGTTGGAAACTCATTATTCTCTAATATGTTTTTTATTGCTTTTATATTCTCCTCGTGGTAGACTTCATCACTAATGGAGAGAACTCTTCTGACAAAATTCTTGGCTGTGTTGACTATCGTTGCCTTGTCATGATTCGAGTTATAATTGATTAGCCTACCCGATGCAGTGGGCTTCTTGTACCAATCAAATGAAAGTTGGTTATTCCTTCTTATTATTAAGGTATCTAAAATGCTGCCATTTTTAGATACCTTAATAATAAGAAGGAATAACCAACTTTCATTTGATTGGTACAAGAAGCCCACTGCATCGGGTAGGCTAATCAATTATAACTCGAATCATGACAAGGCAACGATAGTCAACACAGCCAAGGATTTTGTCAGAAGAGTTCTCTCCATTAGTGATGAAGTCTACCACGAGGAGAATATAAAAGCAATAAAAAACATATTAGAGAATAATGAGTTTCCAACACATATAATACAGAGCTATATAAGAGATTATTTCGTAAAATTAAATACAAATAAACCAACTAATGATACAAAGAAAATGTATAAATCGACCACATTTGTATCTGGTCTGTCTAATAGAATAAAATATTCAAACATATATGACAGAGAGAGATTTAAATTAGCTTTCACATACAACAATACGTTGCAACGGAGGATTTTTAGCAATACGAAAAGCAGAATAGAGAAATTTGATAAATCGGACGTTATATATAAAATTAATTGTAATGGCGACGGGTCCCACGTATGCGACAAAGTATATGTGGGGACAACTAAATCGAAATTGAAGACGAGGATTTCCGGACATAAATCAAATATCAAAAATCGTGACAACCCTAATGACAATAAGACAGCTTTAACTCAGCACTGTAGAACCACTGGACACTCTCCCGACTTGGAAAATGTAACAATAATGCAGCATGAGAGAAACCGCAATAAACGCTATATACTTGAAATGTTACACATAATAAATACACCAAGTGACAAACGCATAAATTTCAAATCAGACACAGACCATTGCGCCTACGCCTATAGAGAACTTATCAACAACAACAAAAAAGGCTTTTAATAAGAGTGTGACTTCGTTTGGACAATTGTTCACCTGCTGCTGATGTGAGCGTCGCTTACGGTAGGAGAATTAATGTATTGTTGTTTGTATAAAAATTTGTTTACGATTACTGTATTTTATTGTTTATGTTTTTTAATGTTCTTTCACCCTTGTTTGTTAAAATATAAAATATAAAGTTAGTCGACCAGGTGCAGTCATAAGTGTAAGTTGGCACTTGCGACAATTGTATAATTATGTATGTATGTACCAATGTCTCTATAAATGTTTTTCGTTTTTTTCAGTCCTGAAGATGACTTCAGATTGAAGTCGAAATATTGGCAAGACAAACCATTCGACAAATAAATATACATTGTTTAACACATTTGCTGTATTTTAATAAACATATGTATATATTGGCCTAGAGCTCAAACCTACTTTGAATATATTAACTAAAAGGCCGGAATACAAGAAATTAATTATTACCTCTGTTATAATTGTGATTATTGCCTCTGTTATAATTGTTATTTCGGAAATTTGTATTAGTGTGTTGCCTATTTGCATTACCGTTAAATCGAAAATTACTATTGTTGTTATATCTGAAGTTAGTGTTACCTCTGGAATTTCCACGGAAATTACTATATCTTATCGGATGTGACCGAAACGCTAACACTTGCCGCTCTCTAACTTCCTGTTCTCGCTCTATAATCATTTTCGCTACTACGTCCTTTGAATCTTTGAAGGTTGTTGACGCAAGGATTGATTTCACCATATCTGACCTACTATTTAATCTACAAACGCTAATGGTTTGTTCAACTGCCATCTCATGGGCTTTTGCCTTCGTCATACCTTCAATGATTAGACAGCGCTCTAACGAGTCAGAAAGCTCTTCTACTTGCTTGGAAAATTCTGAAAAATTGTTATTTGTTACTCTTAAGGCTGCAATTTTTCCCGCGACAACTTTCGAGTTGTCTGGCCTAATTGTACTACATAGCGCTTCTTTAATTTGGCTGACTGATTGTATATGCGTTGGTAGTGCTTCGCGAGCTTTGCCTTCGAGATGGGATTTTAAAAATGCAATAAAAGTAGGAGTTAAATGTTCGTTAGAGAATACTTCCATTAGTTCAACTTTACTTATAAATTAGCCAAGTGCTAACGGGTCTCCACTGTAATTGTCTCGCATAATCGAGGCACAAGTGTTAATAAACGATTTTTTCTCCTCGATTGTGGCCATGGTGGTAACGTTAAGAATAGGAGTTAGAATAGAAAAACTAGAATTTGGAATTACAGGCTGATCAGCAAATCCTACAAAGTCTGCACTCAGGGATAATTTATAATTATGTTCACTTGTTAAGGTATTAGTTGACGATGAACTCGAAGATGAATCAGAACCTGAGTTATTGGAATCTATATCTTGCTCTAAGTTTTTGGAATCTAAATTTTGCTCTGAATTTTCGGAACTTGAATCTGGATTGGAATTTTTAGAAATAACCTTTCCGCTTCTTAGGTCCATACGTGTTGAAACGGATGGACGAAATATTAAAATTTTTTTTTTTTGTTGCAAGATATGTGGTATTTGTTTATGAAGATTGAATAGAAATTTAAAGGAAATTAAATTGGAACGAGTTGAGTTGAGCTCAAAAGAAAATTATGAAAGTATTCTTAAAGGAAATTTATGAAAATATTTTAAAAGAAGTTTGTGAAAGTATGTATTGTTGAAAGCTTTTGAATTATAGTTATAATTATACAATTTGTTAGCGAATACTTATAGCAAAAACGTTAGTTAGTGAATTTTATTGAAATACTAAAGTTAGTGATTAGTTAATAAAAGGATTTAAGAAAATATTTACTTTACGCTTTTGTTGTCCGTAAATCCAAACCCGATGTTTGAAATTAGCTGAAAATTTTCGTGCAAAACTGTTCCTACTTCCCGGTATTCAATTGCAATTTAAAAGAAGTTGAATGTTGTGTATGAATATATTTATTGAAATGTAAACATTTTTAATTGCACAGAATGTGAGAAAAAATTTGAATTTGAAATGTATGGCAAAAATTAAAATTTTTTTGAAATGAATTTTTATTATCTAAATGCAAAAATTGGAGAATGGCAAATAATTTTATATAAAGGTTGAAACGGACGCACCGCTTTTATCAAAATTGTATTGTTTTTATTTTTATAGATACGGGCGCACCGCATCTTTCCAAAATTGTATTATGAATGTCCTCGGACGCACCGGGGTTTAAAAAAAAAAAATTTATGTCATATTTTTACGCGGACGCACCGCTTACGAAAAGTAAAGAAACATTTGTTTTTTTTTTGTGTATTTTGCGTTGATGGAGCCCACTGTGGGGCAGAGTGGGACTAAAACTAGAAGCAATGAAAAATGTAAAAAAAATTTTGTTTTGTTTTTGTCCGACCCTGTCCCACAGTGCCTGACCAAAATCTTACCCATATACCTAAAGTACGTGAAATTCAATAAATTTATATATTATATGTAATAAAAATTTTTTTTTTTTTTTTTATATAATGAGGAAATTTTTGCAATACGTTTGGAAACTAATTTTTGAATAATTGGGAAAATTAAGTGAAATAAAATGTGAGTATGGAAAGTGGATTAAGAAATTTAATTAATTAATTAAGATATGTTCGTAAGTTTTGAAAAATGGTTGGAAATATAAAAAATTTAAAAATATTATTTTATAATAATAAAAATTTCCGCACACCATACCAATTGCTGCTGGATTTGCTTCGCTGTTTGCTACACCTGCTGTACTTGATGTTCAGCTGCTGGTGCTGTTATTCTGCTGCTGCTGTTGTTAGATGGCGTCACTTGTCTTCCGCTTGTTCTTGTTATTGATGTACGGTGGTTTGCCGTTATGACGGTAGCGTGGCTAGTGCCTTTATTGAAATGGCGTGGCTAGTGCCGTTTTTCCACTAGTTTTTGGTACAGTTTCGGTTTTTAATTTTATAGTTCAAAATTTTATTTTTTTTTAGTTTTTCTAACTTTTTTATTATTTCTGCTGCCGATTAGTTTGTTGTTTTATAAGCTTTGAATTTTCGTATTATTTCCGATTTTGATTAAGTCTTGGTATTATGTGTATATGTATATTTTTTCAACCGTTTTTTTTTTTTTTTTTTTTTTCCTAGCCACGACCAAAAAAATCCATCACCACTGCCTTATTTGGTGCTTTCGTAAAAAGGTTGTTTTTTTTTTGGGTTTTTGGTGGGTTTTTGTTAATTTTTACATATTTTTGGTTTTTAATATTTTAAATTTTTGTAAATTTTCCTCAGTTTTATATATTTTTGTTTGTAATGATTTTAAATATTATAATTTTGTGAAAAGGTTTTTGAAATTTTTGTATTTTTTGTAAATTTTCCAATTTTTTTTTTTTTGTAGTAGTTTTTAATCTTTTGTACTTTTTTTTTTGTAATTTTTGATTTTAAACTTTTTGTGCTGTTTTAAACTTGTATTTCATGTAGCTTTTGTAAATTTTTTCAAATTTTTATATATAATATTTTTTTTTTTTAAATAGTTTTTAATGTTTTATATTTTTTGTAAGGATTTTTAAATGTTTTGTATTTTTTTGTAAATTGTTTTTAAATTTTTATAGCTTTTTTTTTGTAGATTTTTGATGTTTTTTTTTTTTAATTTTTTTTGTAGGGTTTTTGTATATTTTGTATTTTTTTGTAGATTTTTCAAATTTTTATATTTTTTTTGTAATAGTTTTTAATGTTTTATACTTTTTTTGTAAATTTTTTTTTTTTGGTTTTAAACTTTTTTTTGGTAAACTTTTTGATTTTATAACTTTGTACGCATGTGTATTATAATTTTTTTATACTGAGTTGAGCAGAGCTCACAGAGTATATTAAGTTTGATTGGATAACGGTTGGTTGTACATATATAAAGGAATCGAGATAGATATAGACTTACATATATCAAAATAATCAGGATCGAAAAAAAATTTGATTGAGCCATGTCCGTCCGTCCGTCCGTCCGTCCGTTAACACGATAACTTGAGTAAATTTTGAGGTATCTTGATGAAATTTGGTATGTAGGTTCCTGAGCACTCATCTCAGATCGCTATTTAAAATGAACGATATCGGACTATAACCACGCCCACTTTTCCGATATCGAAAATTTCGAAAAACCGTAAAAGTGCGATAATTCATTACAAAAGACCGATAAAGCGACGAAACTTGGTAAATGAGTTGAACTTATGACGCAAAATAGAAAATTAGTAAAATTTTGGACAATGGGCGTGGCACCGCCCACTTTTAAAAGAAGGTAATTTAAAACTTTTGCAAGCTGTAATTTGGCAGTCGTTGAAGATATCATGATGAAATTTGGCAGGAACGTTATTCTTATTACTATATGTACGCTTAATAAAAATTAGCAAAATCGGAGAAGGACCACGCCGACTTTTAAAAAAAAATTTTTTTTAAAGTAAAATTTTAACAACAAATTTAATATCTTTACAGTATATAAGTAAATTATGTCAAGATTCAACTCCAGTAATGATATGGTGCAACAAAATACAAAAACAAAAGAAAATTTAAAAATGGGCGTGGATCCGCCCTTTTTCATTTAATTTGTCTAGGATACTTTTAACGCCATAAGTCGAACAAAAATTAACCAATCCTTTTGAAATTTGGTAGGGGCATATATTTTATGGCGTTAACTGTTTTCTGTGAAAATGGGCGAAATCGGTTGATGTCACGCCCAGTTTTTATACACAGTCGTCCGTCTGTCCTTCCGCATGGCCGTTAACACGATAACTTGAGCAAAAATCGATATATCTTTACTAAACTCAGTTCACGTACTTATCTGAACTCACTTTATCTTGGTATGAAAAATGAACGAAATCCGACTATGACCACGCCCACTTTTTCGATATCGAAAATTACGAAAAATGAAAAAAATGCCATAATTCTATACCAAATACGAAAAAAGGGATGAAATATGTTAAGGTAATTGGATTGTTTTATTGACGCGAAATATAACTTAAGAAAAAACTTTATAAAATGGTTGTGACACCTACCATATTAAGTAGAAGAAAGTGAAAAAGTTATGCAGGGCGAAATAAAAAACCCTTAAAATCTTGGCAGGTATTACATATATAAATAAATTAGCGGTATCCAACATATGATGTTCTGGGTCACCCTGGTCCACATTTTGGTCGGTATCTGGAAAACGCCTTCACATATACAACTACCACCACTCCCTTTTAAAACTCTCATTAATACCTTTAATTTGATACCCATATCGTACAAACTCATTCTAGAGTCACCCCTGGTCCACCTTTATGGCGATATTTCGAAAAGGCGAACACCTATAGAACACCTTGGAGGGTGGGGCCGTGTGTAGAAGTCCACGAAAGTGGGGAAAGCTTCTGACCGCCATTCACCTGGGAATGGCCAGAGCGATTCTTTTGCATGCGGTTCAAGCAGCTCACTACTGCCGGTCGCTTGCGGCCAAGTATCCTCTGGATAGCCGCTAAACACCAGTTTAGCGGTGAGCTAATGTGAGAAGGCGACAACCTGGCTAGGCCACTCTGACATAATCGGTTTAAGGGCTAGCCGGGGGAGATTTCATCGGCAGCGTCTGTATACCTCTAGGTGCGGCTGCAAGCGGGCGTCTGTCTTGGAGCAAGCGGCTCGCTATATAAACGTGCCAAGTAATATTTTCACCCCCGCTGAGCGGGTTGTGCGCTGGGCTTGGGACCCGCCACGTAAAACCATACTCCAATGAAATATAACAACAAGCCTCGGATAAATACACTCTCTATTGATGACGACCATGGCAAACGTTTGAAGGACAATGACTTGAGGGCATGCACCTGGAACGTCCGCTCCCTGAATGGGATTGGTGCAGATGCCCGGCTGGTTGATGTCCTCGTCAAAGCAAAATCTGACATCACCGCCATCCAAGAAATGCGTTGGACGAAGCAAGGAAGAAAGAAGATCAAAAATTGTGACATATATTGGAGTGGCCATGCGAATAAGCGCAGTTTCGGCGTCGGATTCGTGGTGGGAGAGAGACTTTGTCGCCAAGTGCTGGCGTTCACGCCTGTGGACGAGCGTCTCGCCGCTATCCGAATAAAAGCAAAACTTTTTAATATATCATTCATCTGCGCCCATGCGCCGACAGAGGAGAAAGACGATGAGGTGAAAGACACTTTTTATGAACAATTAGAACGCACATACGAGCGCTGCCCCCGTCGTGATATAAAAGTCGTGCTTGGCGACTTTAACGCCAGGGTGGGCAAAGAAGGTGTTTTTGGCCCTACAGTCGGAAAGTTCAGCTTACACAATGAAACTTCTCCTAACGGACTGAGGCTGATTGACTTTGCCGGTGCTCGAAACATGGTCATATCAAGCACGAGGTTCATGCATAAAAAGATACATCAAGCTACATGGCTGTCTCCTGATCGAAATACTCGCAATCAGATCGATCACGTTGTGATAGACGGACGGCAAGCCTCCAGTGTTTTAGATGTGCGCACGATCCGAGGACCTAACATCGATTCGGACCATTATCTCGTTGCAGCCAAAATACGCACCCGCCTCAACGCGGCTAAAAACAAGGAACAAAAGACACAAGGAAAGATAGACGTCGAAAAGCTTCAATCACAACAGACTGCCAATGATTTCGCAACTCGACTCTCACACCTGCTCTCGGAGGGCACAACTCATCCTGAAGGAATACAGGAGCAGTGGGAGCATATCTCCAAAGCACTTCGTACTGCCGCCGAGGAAAAAATTGGTTACCGGCGGCCACGAAAACACAACTGGTATGATGAAGAATGCCGCGTTGCAACCGAAAGAAAAGATGCTGCCTACAGGGCTACGTTAAAAGCGAGCGCGAAAAGAGGAGTGTGTGAACGCTATCGTGAGTTGAAAAGGGAAGCGAGACGCCTTTTCAGGAAGAAAAAAGCAGAAGCAGAAAGGCGTGAGTGCGAGGAGCTTGAGCTGCTAGCCACCAGGAATAACGCCCGAAAATTCTACCAAAAAATACGGCGACAGACGGAAGGTTTTAAGACCGGGGCAAACTCCTGTAGGAATGAAAACGGCGACCTTGTAACTGATGTCCAGAGAGTGCTTAGATTATGGAGGGAGCACTTCTCTGCTCTCCTAAATGGAGGCAGCAATTAACCGAGCAGAGATGAAGAACCCGATCCCGCAATCGATGATGATGGAATATATGTCCCCCCGCCCGATTATGACGAAGTTAGAATAGCAATAACCAGATTGAAAAACAACAAGGCCGTGGGCGCTGATGGATTGCCTGCGGAGCTATTCAAGTTCGGCGGCGAGGAGTTGGTAAGGCGCATGCAGCAGCTTCTTAGCAAAATATGGGCGGACGAAAGCATGCCCGATGGTTGGAATCTAAGTGTTCTTTGCCCAGTCCACAAGAAGGGGGATACTGCAAAATGCACCAACTATCGTGGAATCAGCCTTCTTAATATCGCATATAAGGTCCTTTCAAGTGTATTGTGCGAAAGATTGAAGCCCACCGTGAACCGGCTGATTGGACCTTATCAGTGCGGCTTCAGACCTGGTAAATCTACCATCGACCAGATTTACACAATGCGCCAAATCTTGGAAAAAACCCGTGAAAAGAGAATCGACACACATCACCGCTTCGTCGACTTTAAAGCCGCCTTCGACAGCACGAAAAGGAGCTGCCTATATGCCGCTATGTCTGAATTTGGTTTCCCCGCAAAACTTATACGGCTGTGCAAAATGACGTTGAGCAACACCATCAGCTCAGTCAGAATTGGGAAGGACCTCTCCGAGCCGTTCGAAACTAAACGAGGTTTCAGACAGGGTGACCCCCTATCGTGCGATTTCTTTAATTTGATGCTGGAGAAAATTTTACTAGCTGCAGAACTTAACCGCACTGGAACAATATACTATAAAAGCGTGCAATTACTGGCATATGCTGATGACATTGATATCATTGGTCTAAACACCCGCGCTGTTAGTTCTGCTTACTCCAAGCTGGAAAAAGAAGCGGTAAAGATGGGTTTGATGGTGAATGAGGACAAAACGAAGTACCTGCTGTCATCGAGCAAAGAGTCAGCGCATATGCGCCTTCGCAACCACGCTACTGTTGGCAGCCATAATTTCGAAATAGTAAAAGACTTCGTTTATTTGGGAACCAGCATCAACACTAGCAACAACATCAGCACTGAAATCCAGCGAAGAATCAATCTTGCCAATAAATGCTACTTTGGACTAGGTAGGCAATTGAAAAGTAAAGTCCTCTCTCGGCGAATGAAAATCATACTCTACAAGTCACTTATCGTACCCGTCCTGCTATATGGGGCAGAAGTATGGACCATGACAACAGCAGATGAAGCGGCTTTGGGAGTGTTCGAGAGAAAAGTTCTTCGAAAGATTTATGGACCTCTACGCGTTGGCGATGGCGAGTACCGAAGAAGATTTAATGATGAGCTGTACGAGCTATACGCAGACATCAACATAGTTCAGCGAATTAAAACGCAGCGGCTGCGCTGGCTAGGCCATGTTATGCGAATGAAAGATGATGCTCCGGCCAAGAAAGTGTTTCTATCGGAACCCGCCTATGGAAGCAGAGGTAGAAGGCGGCCCCACTCCGTTGGAAGGACCAGGTGGAAAACGATTTAAACTCCCTTGGTGTGACCAATTGGCGCCGGTTGGCGGAGCGAAGGAGCGACTGGCGCGCCTTGTTGGACGGCCATAACCGTTTAGACGGTTAAGCGCCAATTAAGTAAGTAAGTAAGAACACCTATAGAACGAAGGCCCACTCCCTTTTAAAAATACTCATTAACACCTTTCATTTGATACCCATATCGTACAAACAAAGTCCAGAGTCAACCCTGGTCCAGAAAGGCCCACTCCCTCTTAAAATACTCATAAACTCCTTTCGTTTGATACCCATATTGCACAAACGAATTCTAGAGTCACCACTGGTCCACCTTTATGGCGATATCTCGAAACGGCGTCCACCTATGGAACTAAGGATTACTCCCTTTTAAAATACTCATTAACACCTTTCATTTGATACCCATATCGTACAAACGCATTCTAGAGTCACACCTGGTCCATCATTATGGCGATATCTCGAAAAGGCGTCCACCTAGAGAACTAAGGCCCACTCCCTCTTAAAATACTCACTAACTCCTTTCGTTTGATACCCATATTGCACAAACGAATTCTAGAGTCACTTCTGGTCCACCTTTATGGCGATATCTCGAAAAGGGGTCCACCTATAGAACTAAGCCCCACTCCCTTTTAAAAATACTCATTAACACCTTTCATTTGATACCCATATCGTACAAACAAAGTCTAGAGTCACCCCTGGTCCAGAAAGGCCCACTCCCTCTTAAAATACTCATTAACTCCTTTCGTTTGATACCCATATTGCACAAACGAATTCTAGAGTCACCCCTGGCCCACCTTTATGGCGATATCTCGAAACGGCGTCCACCTATGGAACTAAGGATTACTCCCTTTTAAAATACTCATTAACACCTTTCATTTGATACCCATATCGTACAAACGCATTCTAGAGTCACACCTGGTCCATCTTTATGGCGATATCTCGAAAAGGCGTCCACCTATAGAACTAAGGCCCACTCCCTCTTAAAATACTCATTAACTCCTTTCGTTTGATACCCATATCATACAAACAAATTCGAAAGTCACCCCTGGTCCACCTTTATGGCGATATCTCGAAAAGGCGAACACCTATAAAACGAAGGCCCACTCCCTTTTAAAAATACTCATTAACACCTTTCATTTGATACCCATATCGTACAAACAAAGTCTAGAGTCACCCCTGGTCCACCTTTATTGCGATACCTCGAAAATGCGTCCACCTATAGAACTAAGGCCCACTCCCTCTTAAAATACTCATTAACTCCTTTCGTTTGATACCCATATTACACAAACGAATTCTAGAGTCACCCCTGGTCCATCTTTACGGCGATATCTCGAAAAGGCGTCCACCTATAGAACTTAGGCCCACGCCCTTTTAAAATACTCATTAATACCTTTCATTTGATACCCATATCGTACAAACGCATTCTAGAGTCAACCTTGATCTACCTTTATGGCTATATCCCTAAATGGCGTCCACCTATAGAACTATGGCCCACTCCCTCATAAAATACTCTTTGATACACATGTCATACAAACACATTCCAGGGTTTCCCTCGGTTCATTTTCCTACATGGTTATTTTCCCTTATGTTGTCACCATAGCTCTCAACTGAGTATGTAATGTTCGGTTACACCCGAACTTAACCTTCCACCTTTGTTTTTTTTGTTTTTTTTTTTTAAATTTTAAATTTTAAGTGGGTATTTTTTTAATGCCCACGCCTGTTGGGAGGCTTGCCTCCTTCCGGCCACTCGCCGCATTGACAGGGCTTCGGCCCACGGTCGCCATGTGGAGGATCCATCCTGGACCCCATAAAATGTACTGCGCAAACACACGCCGCTCTCTACACACACTTACGTTTTACTTTAGTCCCTCGTGTCTTCTTTTTCTTTTCAATAAACTTCGTATCGTTTTAAATATAGTTTTTTTTTCTTTTTATTTAACTTTGGTTCTCTAACAACTTTTACTTCGACTTAATTCTTTAACACATAGTTCTAACTTAGTTTCTTAACATTTTTGCTTTTAGTTTAGTTAGTGTCACTTAGATTTAGTTATGTGTTAGTTTTACACTAGGTATAATTTGTGCTTTCTTTTTATATGTTAAGCTTTCCCTTTTTTATGTGTCAGTCACGGCGGCCGGTTTCCTTCAAACTGAAAACTGCCGCTAACGCCAACCTGTGGCTCGGCAGTTTTTCTCTTCGTTGCTTAGCAACGAAATTAATGATGGCGTCAAAAATAAAATCATGGCGTCGAACAACGGCAGTTTCAACCAATCAGAAACTCTCCAAATTGCTTGACTCTAACAATTTTAGTGATGCCAAGTGCATCTGAGGTATGGTTGCATCTTGCACATTTCTAAAGAGGGTTGCCATCTACAATTTATTTTAATGTATTTTACTTTGGCACTACAAAATAAACTACCGATGTTATTTTTGTTTATTTAAACTTGTCTTTTATTTAAATATGTTTATTAGTTTTACGGCACTATGTGCCTTTTGTTTAGACTAACTTAAAGATATAATCAATTAGGCGGCACTATGTGCCTGTTGGTTTGAAACTAAAACTATATCGGTTATGTGCTTTTCCGTTAAAGCTAAAATTAAGACTGACTTATTCTTAAAGCTAAAAGTTATAATCTCCCCTTCCTGAGCCTGCCTACGTGATCAAATATGCTTGGCCAGCAAAATAGGGTTTGCGCGTGTAGCGCTCAGATGAAGTATTTGCTCAGGTGAGCGAATAAGCGGGTGCGCGTGTTTCGCTCACTAAAGGTATTTAGATTCATTAACTAAGAATTTAACGGATGCGCGTGCAGCGCCATTGCACTTTTGGTTGGAACAAGACTCCAAAATATGCGAACGGTTTGTTTGTTTGCAGAATATTCTGTGGGAATGGAATTTATGTAATGTTGTTTTGGCTATGATTGATTTTAAAACAAGTAAGGACGGGATTGTCTTCGGCTGAGCCGAAGATTTCATACCTTTCATGAATGGGGCTGAACAATAATATTATCCCATTCGTAATATCCAAATAATCGGCTGTATAAGATTAGAAATATATAGTGAAAAGAAGTACACACCTAAGCGATTTTTAAGATAAATAAAAAAAAAAAAATAGGTAGTTTTTGTGAGGATGCAAAGTTTCACATTTTTGTGGTCTGCATGTAAAAACTATGACAACGAATCACTTATTTCAACAATATATGACGTAATCGTTGGCTTTTGATGAAATTTGATGCCTCTAGCCGTTAAACTGGTGGCAGAAATGACAGTTTATGTGGGGTATACACTATATATACCACCGATCTCTATGATTTTTTCAGACAACAATATATGCTATATATGTAAGCATTTGGTGAAATTTGAAGCTTCTAGCTGTTAAAATGGGGCAGAAATTACGAAAAGTTGCTTATCTGAGCAACCGGTTGTATGAGATATATACCGATCTCTATGATTTTTTCAAACAACATAAGTAAGCATTTGGTGAAATTTTAAGCTTCTAGCTGTTAAAATGGGGCAGAAATTGCGAACAGCTTCTTATCTGAACAATCGGTTGTATGAGATATATACTACACCTCAACCGATCTCTTTGATTTTTTCCGACAACAATATATGCTATTGTAACGAATTTGCTGCAAATCCTCTTATTTGCCCTTTTGCTAGGTTCGTATCGCTAAACTGTTGAATAAATAACTCCGATATTGAATAATGGAAAAATGACCTTTATTAAAATACTCCACAATAACACTCAAACTGTGCAACGAATAGCTTAATAACCAAACTGATAGCTTAAATGAAACTGACTTTCAAATTATACTGCTATTGCTCGCTAGATATCGTCTTAGTCGTAACTGCTTGACAACTCAAATCAAACTGAATTACTTCTTACTCGCCTGCTCCGCTTTTCTAGTTTACGCTGCATACTTCTAGGCTCTTCGATTTCCAGAACTTACTAGTTAGTTTCGGCTACAAAATCGCCAGCCACAACTACGTGCACAAATTATTGCTCTTATTGACGTAAATACCGCTTAGCATGGCCTTAGCATCGCCTTAGTGATGGTATAACTTAGTGATGCTAATATCCGTGACACTGCCCTCCACCTAAGTCTGATCGTCCCGATCAGACGAATCTCTCGATCTAACCGCTACTAGCCTCTCCAAATAAACCACCCTTCTATTTCGTTGTTTCCCAATTGCTTGTATGCGGTAGATGGCATCACTGATCCTTTTTACAACTTTGTACGGGCCTTAACAACTGCACCAAAATTTGGAAGGAACACCTTTCCGCCGGTGAGGGTTGTACAACAGTACCAAATCTCCCTCCAAGAAACCCTCGTATTATTCTTGTTGTCGTACCTGTATTTCATCTTACTACTCATTATTCTGGATCGTTCTCTCGCACTCTGTTGCTTGGCCAATGGAGAACTACTCTGTAGAGCTTGTTCTTGACGGATTGGCTTCACATGCTCAGTATCGTTCCGACGTTTCCCAACAGAAGTGCGCGCTGGCTTGAAACCATCCTTGCGTTCTTTCTGAAAAATTTTTTCAGTCATTTTAGTGCATCCATTAGGGTTTGTCGATGCCAGTCTTTTCCTCGCAAGTACTTTTAATTTCACTTTATTTGGCACATTCGATCCATCAACCTTTCCTTTTGACTTTCGTGGCCTTTGTCGAATCTTCTCCACCAGCACTCGCTTACTGCTGAACCCTTTTTTCAAACTGAAGTTAAGTGGCACATCTTGGTTCTCATAATGCATCACCCTTCTCTGCATATCGATCTTGATGTCATGTTTGTGTAAAACCATGACCTTCCCAATTAAGACTTCACAGATCACTTCTCCCCGGAATTGGTTATACTCGCCAGTGACCGTACGCAACCTCGCTCCAGGTAACGGTTTTACTCTCCTGTTGACCAAGTCAGATCGGATGAAGGAATGAGATGCGCCCGTATCTACAGTCAGTACACGCTCCTTGCCATCCACATTCCCTCTGACGGTAAGACTGCTTGATTTCCTTCCAATCAGCGACACAGATATCACAGGACATTCAATAGCCGGGGCAAGTTTTCGTTCTTTACATCCGACACGCTCTTGCTCATTTCCGCCAGCTTTGCGTTTACGGCCACCCACATTGTTGGAACTATTAGGACCAAGATCGCAATGTCGTGCAATGTGACCTGGGTTACCACACTTGAAACATTTAATAACTCCGGCATTCTTCTGTTGAGATCCCTTCAGTGCTTCCAAAATTGTGTCTACCCACTCCGGCCTTCCACACGGCGTGTTTTGAAAACTGGCTTACACAGAAGCGACGCTGTTTCCTGAATCAGAGTATGCGACACCGTTTCAGCAAACGTTAGTTTTGGATTCGCATATGTAGCCCGCTTCGTTTCCACATCTCGTATGCCATTTATAAAGCTCTGAATCTTTACCCTTTCAGTGTATTCCACGGGTGCATCCGCATTCGCTAAATGTGCTAGCCTTTCAATATCCGACGCAAACTCTTGCAATGTTTCACCAGGCCTCTGGAAGCGGTTCAGCAACTCCATTTGGTATATCTGTCTCCTATGCTCAGTTCCGTATCGTCTCCTTAGAGCACCCATCAATACTTCATAACAATTTCGTTCGCCCTCTGGAATGGTTTGTAAAATCTCAGCTGCAGGCCCTTTCAACGCCATGAACAGTGCAGCAGCCTTATCTTCCACATTCCAGTTGTTCACTGTTGCAGTCTTCTCAAACTGAATCTTAAACACCTGGAAAGGAACAGAACAGTCAAAGGATGGTGTTTTTACCTTTGGATTACTCGTTGAAACTGCTGGGCGATTTAGTTGCAACTGCTCGATACGTCCTCTCAAAGCATTCACCTCGGCCTCGATTTTATCCTGTCGACCACTGAAGCCTTCATGAAACTGGGTTAGTTTTTCTTCCATATGCGCTTCCAGTTTAGATGATATACGGACTTCCTGCTCTTCTAGTTGTGTGGAGATCTGAGATGATATCTGTGCTGAAATTTGTGCCGACATTTCTGAAATACGCGTTTCTTGTGTTTCAATCTTCGATGTTATTTCTGACGACATTTCTGCAATATGTGTCTTCTGTTTTTCCAATTGTTATGACATGTTGGTAGATATTTGTGATGACATTTCGGACATTTGTGCCGCTATTGCAGCCAATATCATGTTCAGGTCTGTGTTCGCCATTGTCTGCGGTGTTTCATTTTTCTTTTCAATTTTTGTTGTTCTTCCGTCCTCATCAGGATAAAAGACATACTCGTCCACATCAATTCCTTCTGCTTCCATTGCCTATCGTAGACGTGCCTGAAGTTCGAGTTTAATGCCGGTTGTATTCAATGCACGGTTCTCCAACTCCTTCTTCAGTTGCGGGATCTGCAATTCACTTAACTTTGCCATGTCCTTGTTGTCCTCTAGAATTTATTCAACAATCCCACTTCTGACACCAATTGTAACGAATTTGCTGCAAATCCTCTTATTTGCCCTTTTGCTAGGTTCGTATCGCTAAACTGTTGAATAAATAACTCCGATATTGAATAATGGAAAAATGGCCTTTATTAAAATACTCCACAATAACACTCAAACTGTGCAACGAATAGCTTAATAACCAAACTGATAGCTTAAATGAAACTGACTTTCAAAATTATACTGCTATTGCTCGCTAGATATCGTCTTAGTCGTAACTGCTTGACAACTCAAATCAAACTGAATTACTTCTTACTCGCCTGCTCCGCTTTTATAGTTTACGCTGCATACTTCTAGGCTCTTCGATTTCCAGAACTTACTAGTTAGTTTCGGCTACAAAATCGCCAGCCACAACTACGTGCAAAAATTATTGCTCTCTCTTGTGACAACTCAGATAAGATATATGCATGTGTTTGTGCATTGCCGCTCCCCTGCTCGTATACGTACATATGTGTAGACGAAATTATTTATTCGTTTATGTAGATACATAATGATTGAATTATTGATGTGAATCTTTGTTTACAGTCTCTCGCGCATACATAGGCGTATAAGTAAAT
The DNA here is from genome assembly GCF_040869045.1 of Eurosta solidaginis. Lineage (NCBI taxonomy): Eukaryota > Metazoa > Arthropoda > Insecta > Diptera > Tephritidae > Eurosta > Eurosta solidaginis. The sequence continues at coordinate 223,284,091 of NC_090319.1, forward strand.
GCATCTGTGTGTGACATCTTTCGGCTGCCTTATATATGTGTATACAGATTTGATTATTGACGTAAATAACGCTTAGCATGGCCTTAGCATCGCCTTAGTGATGGTATAACTAAGTGACGTTAATATCCGTGACACTATATACGTAAGCATTTGGTGAAATTTTAAACTTCTAGCTGTTAAAATGGGGCAGAAATTGCGAACAGCTTCTTATCTGAACAATCGGTTGTATGAGATATATACTATACATCAACCGATCTCTTTGATTTTTTCCGACAACAATATATGCTATATACGTAAGCATTTGGTGAAATTTTAAGCTTCTAGCTGTTAAAAAGGGGCAGAAATAGCGAAAAGTTTCTTATCTGAACAATCCGTTGTATGAGATATATACTATATATACCACCGATGTCTATGATTTTTTCAGACAACAATACATTTTGTGAAATTTAAAGCTTCTAGCTGTTAAAATGGGGAAGAAATTGGGAAAATTTTCTTATCTGAATAATCGGTTGTATGAGATATATACTATATATACCACCGATCTCTAGGATTTTCTCAGACAACAATATATGATATATACGTGAGCATTTGGTGAAATTTGAAGTCTCTAGCTCGTAAAATGGGGCAGTAATTACGAAAAGTTTGAACAATCGGTTGTGGGGGATATGTGCTATATATACGACCGATCTCATCCTTTTTTTCAGACAACAATGTGTGCAACATACAAAAGCATTTGGTGAAGTTTCAAGCTTCAATCTGATAAATTGAGGAAGATATGACAAAAATCCTCTTTTTCTGAAAAATCGGTTGTATGGAGGATATATGCTATAGTAGTCCGATCCGGCCGGTTCCGACAAATGTCTAATCGGACACCAAATGCACCCGCTCACCAAATTTTATCAAGATATCTCAAAAATTGAGGGACTAGTTTGCATACCAACAGACAGATGGACAGACGGACATGGCTAAATCAACTCAGTTCTTCATCTTGATTATTTCGGTATACTTAATGGTGGGTCTATCTATTTTCCTTTAAGGACTTACAATTTTGATATTCGTGACGAAGTTAATATACCATTTCATTTTCATGAAAGGTATAAAAATGGGATGTCATTTAGACTCCTATGCTGCGGCATTTTGACTACCGGCATTTGAAATGATTCTGGTTTACTAATAATTATTTCAGAACTTCTGCTCTTTTTGCATCTGAAAATTGCAAATATGGTAAGTACCTACTAAGGCTAATAGCCCAAAATGAGTGAATAAAGGGCCAACTATTGGTGATTTAACCATAACCAGATAAAACAGCTGATCAAACCAACTTTATGGAAATCAATGTAATCGATTAATGGTGCCATACCATAACGCTAAAGCCTTAACCATACCATAGCCATCTAATTGGTTTTTGGTTTTTCACCATATACATATCCTAAAAATATTGGGGTTTTGTAGATTTTATTTATTGTTTTGGATAGGTTTTGACTAAGAGACTTATTTTTTGTGGTATATGTTTGTAATTTTTTCCGTTTTCTTAATTTTTTGAATTTTTCATGATATTTAGGTTAAGACACCAATAACTGATGCCAATTTGATATGGATAAGTAAAAATATGGTTATGACTATGGCGTTAGGACTATGCCAACTTAAACTCGTGCTTAAGCTGGATTTCACTAAATGGTTCAGATCACTTATTTTTTTAATGCTCTTTATATTAAGATATTTCATAAGTTTTAAGCATAGTACTTCCTCGAATTCTGAGCGTGAATTTGAATGTTGGATTAAAGCAGGCAATGGTCTCAGGCTATGTTGTTCCAAAGTAGTAAAATTCATGTTATTAATTCTTATGGTTTCATTAAAGATTCTTATAAGTATGATCCTTTTGAATTTTGACTAAAAACTTTATCAATAGCTCTTGTACAAAATTTTGGGATTTAAAACTATAAAGGTGGAGCGCAAAGGCAAACCATGTAATTGCGATTAACTAATTAATTATTTGCATAGCTGGGTATAAAAAAAAACATTTTTTTTTCATTCCTCCACACTTATATACTTTAGAAACGTGAGAGGTCATTTAAAAATATGAGCCCTTTAAGAATTTGGAGCTCTCTTTTAAAATCTGAGCTCGATACTCTCCTGCACGATGAACTTCTAAGCTCTTTCTTCCTTGCAGCCAGAACACAAAACAAAAATTCGAAGCTTTTTCTTATAGATCAGCCAGAACTTATGCGCTTAAATGTAGGCACACAAACTTATAAACTAATAAGAAGATAAACAAAATGTTTAGTCTTCATATTTATTTGCGGTTTTATGAAATTCTCACGTACATACATATGTGTCAATATATACACACAAACTTACAATCTAATAAAATGCCAAACAAAATGTTCAATCTTCATATTTAAAAAAAATATAAATATATGCTGTCATGCTTAAGGAGCTCAAATTGTTGTAATCAATGTGAGAACATGTTTTATTGAAATACAAAACAAAAAACTCAAAACTTGTGACAAAGAAATCATAAGTTCAATATTAAGATGACCTATAGTTAATTATGAAATTCTCACATGCATATATATGGGACAGCATGTATATACAAACTTATAGCCTAATAAAAAAGACAAATAAAATGTTCAATCTGCCCCTGCGGGTGCCCGACAGGTCCGTTTTGCAGACGAGAAAAAAGGGGCGGTACTACAAGTGCCCATCGGCTCCTTTTTGTAGACGAGAAAAAGGGGGGTTGTGGGTGGTGGTTGGGGTTTGGGGGTTGGGGGTTGGGATTAGGCTGTACTACAGGTGTCCAACTGCTACTTTTTTTAGACGAGAAAAAAGAGGGGGTGGGGGATTGGGGAGCAGTCGCTCGATTTCTTTCTGGGTTCACAAAATTCTCTCACGTACATACATATGCGTCAGTATGTATACAAGACAAAGACAAGCGGCTCTTTAGAAATCTATGGGACTCTTTGAATACACTCGGGTGAAGTCTAGGACTCATTAGAAATATGAGGGGACATATAAAAATTTGCGGCCCTTTAAAAATGTAGGGCCCCTTTTAAAATCTGAGCTCGATCCTCTCCTGAACGGCTAAGCTCTGCTAAATGCAAAAAGCTCTAAGCTTTTTTTTTGGATCGGCCAGAACACAAACCGAAAGAGCGGATGGGCCTAAATGTTTTGCTGTTTGCGGTTTCATACGTATGGGCCTAAATGTAGGCAACGAAATTGTTTTGCGATATATATATGTGTGTGGCTGTGTATATACTTTTCCTTTCTCCATTCGAGCTAAAACCGGTATTTCCATACTACAAAAAGTTTTTTGTAAATTCGAACAATCTCTCCAAATATCGAAATTTACTTTCGCACACAAAAGCTCACCATCTCTAGGACCAATTATGTAAGTGCTTAATTCAAAGACACAAATCTACATATTGTGTAACCCCGCTCAATTCGAAAGCTGCGTAGTCGTGTTGCTCAAATCTTTCACCTACATACAAATATGGTTTCCCCATTGTTGCCACTTACCTATAGTGGCCTGTTCCAAAATAATTTGTAGCGTAAAAAAATTAAATAGAATTAATTTTTGACCGGCCCATATTTTGTGGCAAATTTCACTTACACGTAAATACATACATACAGTCTTTATTTAACAGATTCTTTGTTTTTTTATTTAATTTGCCTTCAAAAAATATGAAATCACAAATAATGAGTTAACTTTTGTTGATATTACCAAAATTATTTATAACAATTAAAGGAAAACTACTCGAAAATATTTTTGTATTTCTAGATTGTGTGCTTATTTTAGATAAAGTACGTCTTATACTGAAAAAAAAAACAAAATTGCTCCAAAAATTAACATTAAGTTTTTTATTTGTCTTTTATGCTAATTTATTTTATTATTTCTTATTTTATTTTATTATATATTCTTTTATTTCAACTTAGTTTATTATTGTTTAAATACAACTTGACTAAGTCGGAAATTTTCACGTTGTATATAAAACAAAAAAAAACGTCCTAAACATCTTTTTGGTTTAAGGTCAAAACGACATCCGGCATCATCGACATTTCAAAACTACAAACGCTCGCATATGCAACTTACATGAATATTTTTTTACCAAAAACAAAAAAAAAAATAAAAATCGAAAGTACGAAAATATTCGTGGACACTTAGTACTTCATAAAATATAGAATCACGCATATTTCTATATATTAATACGCTTACAAAATTTACGTACCATCAATTGACAGGCTGTTTCGCATACGTAAAATCATATAAAAGTTATATGAATCGATTCGTATGGATCAGCCGCAGTGCATAGGCCTATTTTTGTTAACAAATATTACTCTATTTGTTTATAATTACTAGAAAAAGTTTTTTGTAAATTCGAAGAATCTCTCCAAATATCGAAATTTACTTTCGTGCACAAAAGCGCATTATCTGTAGGACCAATTATATAAGTGCTCAATTCAAAGACACAAACGTACATATTATGTAACGAAAGCTGCGTAGTCGTATTGCCCAAATCTTTCACCTACATACAAATAATATTTCTCCATTGTTGCCACTTACTTATAGTGGCCTGTTCCATCAATCATTTGTAGCGTACAAAAAGCCTTAAATAGAAAAAATGTTTGACAGCCCATTTTTTGTGGCACATTTCACTTACACGTAAATACATACATAGATCTTTATTTAGCAGATTCTTTGTTTTTTATTTTAGTGGCTTTCAAAAAAACATGAAATCACAAATAATGAGTTAACTTTTGTTTAAGCTAATTAAATTTATTTACAACAATTAATGGAAAATTACCCGAAATGTTTTTGCATATCCAGATTTGTTGCTCATTTTAGATAAAGTACGTCGTATACTGAACAAAAAAACAAATTTGCTCCAAAATATAACATTAGGTTTTTTATGTTATCTTTTATGGTAATTTATTTTATTATTTCTTATTTTATTTTATTATATATTCTTTTATTTCAACTTAGTTTATTATTGTTTAAATACAACTTGACTGAGTCGGAAATTTTCACGTTGTATATTAAACAAAAAGAAAAAACGTCCTAAAAATCTTTTTGGTTTTAGGTCAAAACGACATCCGGCATCATAGCGGCTTTTCCCATTTCAAAACTACAAACGCTCGCACATGAAACTTGCCTGAAAATTTTTTTACCAAAAACAAAAAAAAAAAAACCGAAAGTACCAAAATATTCGTGGATACTTATTACTTCATAAAATATAAAGTCTCGCATATTTTCCATTTTTGAAATTTTTTTGAACTTTATTTTTGTGTCACACATTTTTTTCAAATTAATTTTATTTCAGCTATTATATTTTTGCAAACTAATTTTTATTTTTTTGATCTTATTTTCATTAAATTTTGTATTTTTCTACATATTTTAATTCCAATTTATTTAGTTTCGTGAATTTGTATTTTTTAGCTTTATTTTTATTAAATTTTGTATTTTCTTACATATTTTAATTTCCGTATTGCATAGGCCGTATATTACCCTACTATATTTACTATTACATCTTGGTATTATACCGTTCACACACAATATTTTATGATAGATCATATATATTCATGAAATGAAGAGTTTACAAATTCAATATAAATTAATTACTTACATAAATTTCAATTGGAATCTCAATATTAAATATCCAAACATTAAAATCTTCGTATTACCACAATGATAACATTAAAACCCAGAAAAAAGTATGAGTGCACTTATTGCGTTGTTATATGGAACTGTTTATACACTTACTTATTTTTCTCCACTTTAAGTACTTAATTTTGTTTCTTTTATTTTTTTTAAGGTTGTAAATACCTTTGCATTACCTAAATGCTGTATGGTCATAGTTACATCAGGTATGGGGTATCTATCTGTGATAGTTTGAGCGTTTAGCTTCTGAAAGTCTACGACCAATCTGCGCTTAGGTTTCCCTTGTTCCTCGGTACCTTTTTTAGCGACTGTTCAAATGGGGGAGTTGTACGGACTATTGCTTGGTTGAATTATGTCAATTTTTTTAAAGTTTCTTAATTTCTGTGTTAATGAGGTCGTTATCCGACATAGGGTACGGATATTGCTTGGTCCAATAGTATCGGAGTTCGTTCTAATAGTAGATTGTATTGCGGTGGTATAAGGTAGCACTTCGTTTTTGATTTCATCTTTTTGCACAATTTCTTCGATTTCTGCAATATACCTACTTTTCACTATTAACTACATAATTTATTTTTTGCTCAGATTCACTTTCTTTCTTGGCCTTAACTTAGCTTGTACTCGAAAAAGTTGGTTTCAGCTTTTGTTTTTCTAAGTCCCTGTTAACCCAGAATTCTTCTAATGCATCTGTTTCAAAAAATGTGAGATTATGATCTAATAGGGTTAAATTTTTTTGATTTTGTTACTGAGTAACCGTGAAGAGTTTTCACTTTTACAGGTTTAATAGACTTACCGATGTTGCATTTTTTACTTATGTAATTGTTTGTTGCGCCAGTGTCTATCAGGGTGTTAATTAGTTTGCCCGTATCCCTGCAGTGGCGTTGCAGACACGGAAAATCGTTCATGTACAAAAAAAACACTGCCTGTTTCATATTCATCATTTTCGTATCTGGTGCAAGCTATTGTAATTCTTCCTCGCGTGTTTAATTTAGACTTTGTACCTTCTGTTGTGTGTTGTAATTGCGAGATGAAGGACATCGGTCTCTTTTTTGAGAATCTCCTCGAAATGGATTATTTGGAGGTATCCCTTGCAATTGGCGTACATAGCTGTTTTTTTGTGGAGCAAAATTATCCCTGCTATAATTTGCAGATTTCGTGTACTGCTGTGATGGATCTACGTCCATTGGTTCGCGCTGTTTCATGGGTGCAGTTTGGTTGTAGTGCACCTATACACTCGGTCTGTACCTTTGTGGTACCTCGTGATATCTTCTGCTTTGGTTTTGATACTGCAATGTACAATTTATTATATTGTCTGTGCTGATTATATAACGGAACGTCGAATTGTGAGTTCACGTTATTGTGGTATATCGTACTTGCGATAGAGTAAGCGGTTTCTAAGTCCTTTGGATTGTGGCTATATAGAGTGCCGCTGGTATATTTGCTGTTCAGACCAAGAATGAGTGTCCTTACAGCTTCCTTGTTTGCATATTCTTCCATAGGTGATGGATTTCCTGAGCTATCCATCTCAACTTAAGTGAGTGCAAGATTAAGTGCCTTACTGATTTCGCAATGGAACTCTGCCAAGGTTTTTTCCCTGCCTTATTCTTTTCATTTCTTCGAGCAACAGATGCAGAAGTCTCTGGTCTGCATAGGTGTAATCGAGACGGTTTATTATATCATAAAAATGTAATTTAGTGTCGTGGTTAATTAAAATGTCGGCCGCCTCTCCTTGTATTTTCGAATGTATAATAGAGAATGCCGTGTAATTCTTTATATTTTCCATGTGTATCCAGGCCCTTTTCCTCCATGATCGATAATGGTTCTTGTCGCCTATGAATATTGGTAACGTTGTGAGAATTTCTAGGTTGATTTGTGACTCATTGGTGATATGTGATATAGAGTTCTGGTATTGTTTGGTGACTGTGATATTAGATGTTGCCACGGAACTTATTCTGTTGGATTTCAGTGAGCCCTGTGGTCAGATCAGAGACTTATTCTCTCAGGCTTGCGATCTCTTGTGTTGTCATTTCAGGGTTTATATCCAACGATGGGCGCGATAGATTGAAGCTTTCTTGTCGCTTTCTCCGCGAATCTAGTGTGATGTGCTGTCTGCTGGCATCAAGATGCGTTGTATGTTACTATAACGTTGCTTGAATGTTGTATCTGTATATCAAGACTTATTCGTTGTTTTTTTCCAATTTTCCAGGAATTTGAATCTTTTGTTTTTTGAAATAAAAGCACTTTTTTCAAAGATCTAGTGCTGGAAGTTCTTCTTCCCGTGGAATTTTTTCCTGTCCTTTCCTATAATGGATAGTGATGGCTTGAAGGTTTGGTTAAGCCCCAGTTATGAATTCGAGTAGGAAGTTGAAATAAAATATATATATTTATGAGCAAGAGCTCTTTTCAGACTTCGTTTAAGGACGGGATTGTCTTCGGCTGAGCCGAAGATTTCATACCTTTCATGAATGGGGCTGAACAATAATATTATCCCATTCGTAATATCCAAATAATCGGCTGTATAAGATTAGAAATATATAGTGAACAGAAGTACACACCTAAGCGATTTTTAAGATAAATAAAAAAAAAAAAAAATAGGTAGTTTTTGTGAGGATGCAAAGTTTCACATTTTTGTGGTCTGCATGTAAAAACTATGACAACGAATCACTTATTTCAACAATATATGACGTAATCGTTGGCTTTTGGTGAGATTTGATGCTTCTAGCCGTTAAAGTGGTGGCAGAAATGACAGTTTATGTGGGGTATACACTATATATACCACCGATCTCTATGATTTTTTCAGACAACAATATATGCTATATATGTAAGCATCTGGTGAAATTTGAAGCTTCTAGCTGTTAAAATGGGGCAGAAATTACGAAAAGTTGCTTATCTGAGCAACCGGTTGTATGAGATATATACCGATCTCTATGATTTTTTCAAACAACATAAGTAAGCATTTGGTGAAATTTTAAGCTTCTAGCTGTTAAAATGGGGCAGAAATTGCGAACAGCTTCTTATCTGAACAATCGGTTGTATGAGATATATACTATACCTCAACCGATCTCTGTGATTTTTTCCGACAACAATATATGCTATTGTAACGAATTTGCTGCAAATCCTCTTATTTGCCCTTTTGCTAGGTTCGTATCGCTAAACTGTTGAATAAATAACTCCGATATTGAATAATGGAAAAATGGCCTTTATTAAAATACTCCACAATAACAATCAAACTGTGCAACGAATAGCTTAATAACCAAACTGATAGCTTAAATGAAACTGACTTTCAAAATTATACTGCTATTGCTCGCTAGATATCGTCTTAGTCGTAACTGCTTGACAACTCAAATCAAACTGAATTACTTCTTACTCGCCTGCTCCGCTTTTATAGTTTACGCTGCATACTTCTAGGCTCTTCGATTTCCAGAACTTACTAGTTAGTTTCGGCTACAAAATCGCCAGCCACAACTACGTGCACAAATTATTGCTCTCTCTTGTGACAACTCAGATAAGATATATGCATGTGTTTGTGCATTGCCGCTCCGCTGCTCGTATACGTACATATGTGTAGACGAAATTATTTATTCGTTTATGTAGATACATAATGATTGAATTATTGATGTGAATCTTTGTTTACAGTCTCTCGCGCATACATAGGCGTATAAGTAAATGCATCTGTGTGTGACATCTTTCGGCTGCCTTATATATGTGTATACAGATTTGATTATTGACGTAAATAACGCTTAGCATGGCCTTAGCATCGCCTTAGTGATGGTATAACTAAGTGATGTTAATATTCGTGACACTACATACGTAAGCATTTGGTGAAATTTTAAACTTCTAGCTGTTAAAATGGGGCAGAAATTACGAAAAGTTGCTTATCTGAACAACCGGCTGTATGAGATATATACTATACATAAAACCGATCTCTATGATTTTTTGAAACAACATACGTAAGCATTTGGTAAAATTTTAAGCTTCTAGCTGTTAAAACGTAGCAGAAATTGCGAACAGCTTCTTATCTGAACAATCGGTTGTATGAGATATATACTATACATCAACCGATCTCTTTGATTTTTTCCGACAACAATATATGCTATATACGTAAGCATTTGGTGAAATTTTAAGCTTCTAGCTGTTAAAAAGGGGCAGAAATAGCGAAAAGTTTCTTATCTGAACAATCCGTTGTATGAGATATATACTATATATACCACCGATTTCTATGATTTTTTCAGACAACAATACATTTTGTGAAATTTAATGCTTCTAGCTGTTAAAATGGGGCAGAAATTGGGAAAACTTTCTTATCTGAATAATCGGTTGTATGAGATATATACTATATATACCACCGATCTCTATGATTTTCTCAGACAACAATATATGATATATACGTGAGCATTTGGTGAAATTTGAAGTCTCTAGCTCGTAAAATGGGGCAGTAATTACGAAAAGTTTGAACAAGCGGTTGTGGGGGATATGTGCTATATATACGACCGATCTCATCCTTTTTTTCAGACAACAATGTGTGCAACATACAAAAGCATTTGGTGAAGTTTCAAGCTTCAATCTGATAAATTGAGGAAGATATGACAAAAATCATCTTTTTCTGAAAAATCGGTTGTATGGAGGATATATGCTATAGTAGTCCGATCCGGCCGGTTCCGACAAATGTCTAATCGGACACCAAATGCACCCGCTCACCAAATTTTATCAAGATATCTCAAAAATTGAGGGACTAGTTTGCATACAAACAGACAGATGGACAGACGGACATGGCTAAATCAACTCAGTTCTTCATCTTGATTATTTCGGTATACTTAATGGTGGGTCTATCTATTTTCCTTTAAGGACTTACAATTTTGATATTCGTGACGAAGTTAATATACCATTTCATTTTCATGAAAGGTATAAAAATGGGATGTCGTTTAGACTCCTATGCTGCGGCATTTTGACTACCGGCATTTGAAATGATTCTGGTTTACTAATAATTATTTCAGAACTTCTGCTCTTTTTGCATCTGAAAATTGTAAATATGGTAAGTACCTACTAAGGCTTATAGCCCAAAATGAGTGAATAAAGGGCCAACTAATGGTGATTTAACCATAACCAGATAAAACAGCTGATCAAACCAACTTTATGGAAATCAATGTAATCGATTAATGGTGCCATACCATAACGCTAAAGCCTTAACCATACCATAGCCATCTAATTGGTTTTTGGTTTTTCACCATATACATATCCTAAAAATATTGGGGTTTTGTAGATTTTATTTATTGTTTTGGATAGGTTTTGACTAAGAGACTTATTTTTTGTGGTATATGTTTGTAATTTTTTCCGTTTTCTTAATTTTTTGAATTTTTCATGATATTTAGATTAAGACACCAATAACTGATGCCAATTTGATATGGATAAGTAAAAATATGGTTATGACTATGGCGTTAGGACTATGCCAACTTAAACTCGTGCTTAAGCTGGATTTCACTAAATGGTTCAGATCACTTATTTTTTTAATGCTCTTTATATTAAGATCTTTCATAAGTTTTAAGCATAGTACTTCCTCGAATTCTGAGCGTGAATTTGAATGTTGGATTAAAGCAGGCAATGGTCTCAGGCTATGTTGTTCCAAAGTAGTAAAATTCATGTTATTAATTCTTATGGTTTCATTAAAGATTCTTATAAGTATGATCCTTTTGAATTTTGACTAAAAACTTTATCAATAGCTCTTGTACAAAATTTTGGGATTTAACACTATAAAGGTGGAGCGCAAAGGCAAACCATGTAATTTCGATTAACTAATTAATTATTTGCATAGCTGGGTATAAAAAAAACATTTTTTTTCATTCCTCCACACTTATATACTTTAGAAACATGAGAGGTCATTTAAAAATATGAGCCCTTTAAGAATTTGGAGCTCTCTTTTAAAATCTGAGCTCGATACTCTCCTGCACTGATGAACTTCTAAGCTCTTTCTTCCTTGCAGCCAGAACACAAAACAAAAATTCGAAGCTTTTTCTTATAGATCAGCCAGAACTTATGCGCTTAAATGTAGGCACACAAACTTATAAACTAATAAGAAGATAAACAAAATGTTTAGTCTTCATATTTATTTGCGGTTTTATGAAATTCTCACGTACATACATATGTGTCAATATATACACACAAACTTACAATCTAATAAAATGCCAAACAAAATGTTCAATCTTCATATTTAAAAAAAAATATAAATATATGCTGTCATGCTTAAGGAGCTCAAATTGTTGTAATCAATGTGAGAACATGTTTTATTGAAATACAAAACAAAAAACTCAAAACTTGTGACAAAGAAATCATAAGTTCAATATTAAGATGACCTTTAGTTAATTATGAAATTCTCACATGCATATATATGGGAGAGCATGTATATACAAACTTATAGCCTAATAAAAAAGACAATATAAATGAATTACTTACATAAATTTCAATTGGAATCTCAATATTAAATATCCAAACATTAAAATCTTCGTATTACCACAATGATAACATTAAAACCCAGAAAAAAGTATGAGTGCACTTATTGCGTTGTTATATGGAACTGTTTATACACTTACTTATTTTTCTCCACTTTAAGTACTTAATTTTGTTTCTTTTATTTTTTTTAAGGTTGTAAATACCTTTGCATTACCTAAATGCTGTATGGTCATAGTTACATCAGGTATGGGGTATCTATCTGTGATAGTTTGAGCGTTTAGCTTCTGAAAGTCTACGACCAATCTGCGCTTAGGTTTCCCTTGTTCCTCGGTACCTTTTTTAGCGACTGTTCAAATGGGAGAGTTGTACGGACTATTGCTTGGTTGAATTATGTCAATTTTTTTAAAGTTTCTTAATTTCTGTGTTAATGAGGTCGTTATCCGACATAGGGTACGGATATTGCTTGGTCCAATAGTATCGGAGTTCGTTCTAATAGTAGATTGTATTGCGGTGGTATAAGGTAGCACTTCGTTTTTGATTTCATCTTTTTGCATAATTTCTTCGATTTCTGCAATATACCTACTTTTCACTATTAACTACATAATTTATTTTTTGCTCAGATTCACTTTCTTTCTTGGCCTTAACTTAGCTTGTACTCGAAAAAGTTGGTTTCAGCTTTTGTTTTTCTAAGTCCCTGTTAACCCAGAATTCTTCTAATGCATCTGTTTCAAAAAATGTGAGATTATGATCTAATAGGGTTAAATTTTTTTGATTTTGTTACTGAGTAACCGTGAAGAGTTTTCACTTTTACAGGTTTAATAGACTTACCGATGTTGCATTTTTTACTTATGTAATTGTTTGTTGCGCCAGTGTCTATCAGGGTGTTAATTAGTTTGCCCGTATCCCTGCAGTGGCGTTGCAGACACGGAAAATCGTTCATGTACAAAAAAAAACACTGCCTGTTTCATATTCATCATTTTCGTATCTGGTGCAAGCTATTGTAATTCTTCCTCGCGTGTTTAATTTACACTTTGTACCTTCTGTTGTGTGTTGTAATTGCGAGATGAAGGACATCGGTCTCTTTTTTGAGAATCTCCTCGAAATGGATTATTTGGAGGTATCCCTTGCAATTGGCGTACATAGCTGTTTTGTTGTGGACCAAAATTATCCCTACTATAATTTGCAAATTTCGTGTACTGCTGTGATGGATCTACGTCCATTGGTTCGCGCTGTTTCATGGGTGCAGTTTGGTTGTAGTGCACCTATACACTCGGTCTGTACCTTTGTGGTACCTCGTGATATCTTCTGCTTTGGTTTTGATACTGCAATGTACTATTTATTATATTGTCTGTGCTGATTATATAACGGAACGTCGAATTGTGAGTTCACGTTATTGTGGTATATCGTACTTGCGATAGAGTAAGCGGTTTCTAAGTCCTTTGGATTGTGGCTATATAGAGTGCCGCTGGTATATTTGCTGATCAGACCAAGAATGAGTGTCCTTACAGCTTCCTTGTTTGCATATTCTTCCATAGGTGATGGATTTCCTGAGCTATCCATCTTAACTTTAGTGAGTGCAAGATTAAGTGCCTTACTGATTTCGCAATGGAACTCTGCCAAGGTTTTTTCCCTGCCTTATTTTTTTCATTTCTTCGAGCAACAGATGCAGAAGTCTCTGGTCTGCATAGGTGTAATCGAGACGGTTTATTATATCATAAAAATGTAATTTAGTGTCGTGGTTAATTAAAATGTCGGCCGCCTCTCCTTGTATTTTCGAATGTATAATAGAGAATGCCGTGTAGTACGGGGGTGTCGTAGAGTAATTCTTTATATTTTCCATGTGTATCCAGGCCCTTTTCCTCCATGATCGATAATGGTTCTTGTCGCCTATGAATATTGGTAACGTTGTGAGAATTTCTAGGTTGATTTGTGACTCATTGGTGATATGTGATATAGAGTTCTGGTATTGTTTGGTGACTGTGATATTAGATGTTGCCACGGAACTTATTTTGTTGGATTTCAGTGAGCCCTGTGGTCAGATCAGAGACTTATTCTCTCAGGCTTGCGATCTCTTGTGTTGTCATTTCAGGGTTTATATCCAACGATGGGCGCGATAGATTGAAGCTTTCTTGTCGCTTTCTCCGCGAATCTAGTGTGATGTGCTGTCTGCTGGCATCAAGATGCGTTGTATGTTACTATAACGTTGCTTGAATGTTGTATCTGTATATCAAGACTTATTCGTTGTTTTTTTCCAATTTTCCAGGAATTTGAATCTTTTGTTTTTTGAAATAAAAGCACTTTTTTCAAAGATCTAGTGCTGGAAGTTCTTCTTCCCGTGGAATTTTTTCCTGTCCTTTCCTATAATGGATAGTGATGGCTTGAAGGTTTGGTTAAGCCCCAGTTATGAATCCGAGTAGGAAGTTGAAATAAAATATATATATTTATGAGCAAGAGCTCTTTTCAGACTTCGTTTATTTTCAAAAATTATTACATTTTTAGTCTTACATCTATTTATACTATTTCTATGCGTTACTGATAATATTTATATGGGGCTTCTTCGTCTAGGTTTCCAATTAAAACGCGGTTAATTACTAGAACATATATACTAGCTTTTATTACATGTACCTATATATTTAAATACGTGTTGTCAGTACCGCACTTCAAACTTGATTGTCGTTCGTCCCTTTTAAGCGGGAGTCATTGGTGCCGTATGTCGTATCGCTGTAGTCGTATCCCTAACGCAATCAGCTGTTTATCGTTACGACGGTAAACCAAAAACCAATTGGTTGGCTACGATACGGTTACGACCTTAGCGGCACCAATAATCGATTACATTGATTCCCATAAGGTTGGTCGAATCAGCTGTTAAAAGGTTACCGATACGGTTACCGATAAAGCACCAATGTCTGCAGCCTTAACTAAGTTGTGCTAAGCTCTCTTCGTCTAGTTCGGGTTGCCGGTCTAACTATTGAGGGATGCAGTTAGTGCATTGTATAACTAAAAGGTATATCTGCTTCTAGTTGTCCTACGTCCGTCTGTCAATCCCACATTCGGCCATCCTGATGCTTCATTCGTCTCGGATGAAGTATTCATTGGCTTCATGTACTCTGCCACTGTATGCGTTATTCTCGGACCTTCGAATTCACCAACTTTATGCGTAATATAGCGACCATGATCTTGTTTCTCTTTTATTCTATATGGTCTGAAAAATTTTTGTTTCAGTCGAAGTCCTGATCCATATTGAGTGCGCTTAATTGCGACCAACTCTCCGACTTCATACTCTGTTTCTTTTCTGCGGTTCTTGTTGAAGTTTCTCATATTTTCCTTTTGTATACGGGATATGTTTACACGCGCTTCCTCCCGCACTGTGTTCCGCTCTGCCTCCATCTCTTCTATAACTGACTCTTCTAACAACCTTCGAATGTTATAGTTTGCGTTAACGCGCATATCGACACCAGTTAAGAGTTTGGACGGAGAATGCTGAGTGCTTCGCGTCGGCGTGGAATTTATTAGTTGTTGAACTCTGTCTACGTGCTTATACCAAAACTTGGGATTTTGGAAGCAAAGCTTCGTCAATATTGGCATACCTACTCTATGGACCCTCTCCACTTGTCCGTTACCGCGTACACCAGTGGTTATAACCAGATGCTGAATGTGCTGACTTCTACGGTAGTCTTCGAATGCATTTAATGTAAAACCAGCCTCTCTATCCGTTATAATCCTGGATGGGTTTCCAAATATCGCTGATTGTTTCTCCAAACGATCTAACACTTCGTCGCTACCTGTGCTTCTGGTTGGGTAAAAAGCCAAACAAATTTAGAAAACGCGTCGCTGATCACAAAAATATAGTTGTATCGCTTTTTTGTTTCTTCCATAGGACCGACGTGGTCTAGGTGAAATGTTACAAGCGGTTTGTCCTCTTTATTGATGGGGTTTAGCATTCCTTCATTCTCCCAGCTTTGGCCTCCGCGACTAAGCATTCTACATAGCTTTTCACGACGTGTATAACCTTGGGTGCTATATCGTAGATAAAGAAACCTCTCTCATCCAAATCTTGTGTCTTCTTGAAAGCGTAGTGCCCTTGTCTGTCAGCGATCTCGGTAATTTCTTGTTCCGTAGACGCTGGTACTACCATAAGTTCTTTGGCGAGATCTTTATGGATAATACCAGGCTTTATATAAAAATCGTGATAATTTTCATGTT
Organism: Eurosta solidaginis; assembly: GCF_040869045.1. NCBI lineage: Eukaryota > Metazoa > Arthropoda > Insecta > Diptera > Tephritidae > Eurosta > Eurosta solidaginis. Next base: position 223,300,391 of record NC_090319.1, read on the forward strand.
CCAAAACTTTCCTTATCTCTGCCAACTTGTCGTCCTTAAGCTGTTTTTCCTGTATTCTGTGTCGTAAGCTATTAGTCATAATTAGGCAATGCATGCGGCTTAACGCATCCACATGCCTCATCTATTTTCCTTAACGGTGTTCTATCTCATATTGGTAATCCTGAAGGTACATAGCCCAACTCGAAATTCGCAAGGGTACTTCTTGTCTTTTCATTGCAAGCGCAAACGCGTTACAATCCGTAATGATCTTAAATTTGATTCCCATTAAGTATACCCTCCACTTTCTGAGCGCTGCTACGATGGCTAAAACCTCCAATTCATATGAGTGGTATTTCTGTTCCGCGGTTGTAGTCTTTCTGCTCATGTATTCGATGAGGAGCCGACATCTATCCTGTGAGTCTCTTTGCAGCAAGACTCCGCCGTATCCCTGCATAGAAGCATCAGTGTGTATTTCCTTTTGCAATGCTGGATCGAATTTGCGGAGTACTGGTGGATTCACTAAACCAGTCTTTAATTGTTGGACTGAGGCCATTTTTTCGTTTTCTATTCGAAACTCTGCATGACTTCGCAAAAGATCCGTCAATGGTTTAGCCACCAGCGAATAGTTCGGAATGAAACGCCTAAAATACGATGTAAGTCCCAAAAATCGTTGCAATGTTTTAATGTCAGTCGGAACAGGGAAATTCTGTACTACCTGAGCCCTTTCGTGCGACGGGGTTATAGTTGATGCCCCAACAAGGTAGCCCATGACAGTAAATCTCGTCTTCAATATTTGGCATTTTTCCCATTTTATTTGTAACCCGTACAACTCTGCTGTCTCCAACACGCTTTTCAGGCTAGCGATCACCTCCTCCACACTCTTTGAAGGAATAGTTATGTCGTCCATGTTTACACTAATTGTTTTATTGCGGATAAGCTCTCCTAACACCGCATGAGTATATCACGTGAAAACTGCTGGGGAGTTACAAATACCGAATGGAACATATAGGAACTCATATTGCCCATTGTGTGTGACAAGAGCCGTGTACTTCCGTGACGCAGTGTCTAATTGTACATGGAAAAATCCATTACGAAGATCAAATGTTGTATAGAAAGTTGCTGATTTAAGTATTTGCAGCACGTCGTCAATCAACGGCATGGGGAAGTTATCGCGTATAATTATACCTTTCATGAAAATGAAATGGTATATTAATTTCGTCACGAAACCGAAAATTGTAAGTCGTTAAAGGAAAATAGATAGACCCACCATTAAGTATACCGAAATAATCAGGTTGAAGAGCTGAGTTGATTTAGCCATGTCCGTCTGTCTGTCTGTCTGTTTGTATGCAAACTAGTCCCTCAATTTTTGAGATATCTTGATAAAATTTGGTGAGCGGGTGTATTTGGGTGTCCGATCAGACATTTGTCGAAACCGACCGGATCGGACCACTATAGCATATATCCTCCATACAACCGATTTTTCAGAAAAAGAGGATTTTTGTAATATCTTACCCAATTTAACAGATTGAAGCTTCAAACTTCACCATATACTTTCGTATATTCAACATATTTTTTCCTGAAAAATTGATGAGATCGGTCGTGTATATAGTATATATCCCCCACAACCGATTGTTCAGATAAGGAACTTTTCGTAATTACTGCCCTATTTTAATACTAGAGGATTCAAATTTCAACGAATGCTTACGTATATAGCATATATTGTTGTCTCAAAAAATCATAAAGATCGGTGGTATATATAGTATATATATGGTGGTATATATAGTATATATATATAATATATATATATATTTTTTCGCCAATTTTAGCCCCATTTTAACAGCTAGAAGCTTCAAATTTCACCGAATACTTACGTATATAGCATATATTGTTGTCTGGAAAAATCATAGAGATCGATTGTATATATAGTATATATCTCATACAACCGATTGTTCAGATAAGAAACTTTTCGCAATTTCTACCCCATTTTAACAGCTATAAGCTTCAAATTTCACCGATTGCTTACGTATATAGCATATATTGTTGTCTGAAAAAATCATAGAGATCGGTTGTATATATAGTATATATCTCATACAACCGATTGTTCAGATAAGAAACTTTTCGCAATTTCTACCCCATTTTAACAGCTATAAGCTTCAAATTTCACCGATTGCTTACGTATATAGCATATATTGTTGTCTGAAAAAATCATAGAGATCGGTTGTATATATAGTATATATCTCATACAACCGACTGTTCAGATAAGAAACTTTTCGCAATTTCTACCTCATTTTAACAGCTATAAGCTTCAAATTTCACCGATTGCTTACGTATATAGCATATATTGTTGTCTGAAAAAATCATAGAGATCGGTTGTATATATAGTATATATCTCATACAACCGATTGTTCAGATAAGAAACTTTTCGCAATTTCTACCCCATTTTAACAGCTATAAGCTTCAAATTTCACCGATTGCTTACGTATATAGTATGTATTGTTGTGTCAAAAAATCATAGAGATCGGTGATATATATAATATATATATGATGGTATATATAGTATATATTGTAACGAATGTTAGCAACACTGAGCGATGCTATCGTCTCTAAGCCGATGCTAACCAGTGACGTGAATGCACATCAATAATTCAATCATTATGTATCTACATAAACGAAACAATAACTGCGTCTACATATATGTACCATGTACGTATACGAGCAGCGGAGTGGCAATGCACAAACACATGCATATATCTTATCTGAGTTGTCACAAGAGAGAGCAATAATTTGTGCACGTAGTTGTGGCTGGCGATTTTGTAGCCGAAAGTAACTAGTAAGTTCTGGAAATCGAAGAGCCTAGAAGTATGCAGCGTAAACTATAAAAGCGGGGCAGGCGAGTAAGAAGTAATTCAGTTTGAGTTGAGCAATCAATCAGTTATTGATTAAGCACGCGATCTAGCGGCCAATAGTAAAGTTCAATTTGAGTTATCAATCAGTTTGGTTATTAAGCCAGCGAGTAGCAAAGTATAAGTGTTATTGTGAAGTACTTTAATAAAGGCCATTTTTCCATTATTCAATATTGGAGTTATTTGTTCAACAGTTTAGCGATACGAACCTAGCAAAAGGGCAATTAAGAGGAATTTGCAGCAAAATTCGTTACAATATATATAGTATATATATTTTTTTTTTGCAATTTCGGCCCCATTTTAACAGCTAGAAGCTTCAAATTTCACCAAATGCTTACATGTATAGCATATATTGATGTCTGAAAAAATCATTGAGATCGGTGGTATACATAGTATATATCTCATACAACCGATTGTTAGATCTGAAAGATAAGAAACTTTGCGCAATTTCTGCCCCGTTTTAACAGCTAGAAGCTTCAAATTTCACAAAATGCTTACATGTATAGCATATATTGTTGTCTGAAAAAATCATAGAGATCGGTGGTATATATATATTATATACTTCATATAAACTGCCATTTTTGCCCCTTTTTTACGGCTAGAAGCTTCAAAACTCATCAAATTTCATCAAATACTTACGTTTACGTCATATATTTTTGAAATACGTGATTCGTAGTCATAGTTTTTACATGCAGACCACAAAAAACGTGAAGCTTTGCATCCTCACACAAAGAACCTACCTATTTTTTATTTTATATTTATCTTAAAAATCGTTTAGGTATGTAGATCTGTTCACTATATATTTCTTATCTTATACATCCGATTATTCGGAGATTACGAACGGGATAAGATTATTGTTCAGCCCCATTCATGAAAGGTATGAAGTCTTCGGCACTGCCGAAGACATTCCCGTCCTTACTTGTTTTTTCATTTAATTTACGACAATCGCATCATAATCGCTTCTTTCTTTGAAACGAGAACTATCGGTGACGCATACTCTGATGTGCTGACCTGGATAATATTGTCGGCTAACCACTCCTCAATTTGGTTTTCGACAACGGCTTGATCTGCATACGATAGTCGGTGCGGTCTTTGGTAAATGGGCACTTCGTTCGATAAAATAATCTTCAATTCAATTGGCGATAGGTTTTCCTCCACACATCTGTAGTTTGTAATCAGGCTTAGTACACTTGCTTTTGTATCGGGTTGTAAATGATCAAACTCACACTGTTGCTCTACGCTATCGCTAAACCCAATTTGCAACCTTGCCTCAAACTCTTTCTCTAATTCGCCTATATTCACTTCCTTACTCACAACTAATTTCTTGCTAACCGGTGTTTCCTCGCTACTCTCGAGTTCCTGAGTTACAATCCTTTTTTTTGTTTTTTCATCTGACACCTTCATAATTTATTGCTATATCGACTTGGCTCAAAATGTTTTTACCCAAGATAGCGTCGTACAAAATATCGCTCTATTTAGTGACATGAAACTCGGTGTCGACTTCGACTTCATCTAAACTAATACGCGCGGTGAAACATCCGATAGTTTTAATCATTTTGTTACCGATGCCATACAAGGTTTTAATTTTTGGTTATAGGTCAATATATCCAATGCTTACTAAAGTGTCGTATCTTATCGCGCAGATGTCACCACCCGTGTCTAAAAGAGCTGAAAATGTGTGCCCGTTGATTTCTAAATCTCTAAATAGGCATGTATCTCGCGCAACTGGCTTAATATTTGCTTGTTCTTCGCCGTCGGTAACTACATGAACCTTTTTGTTTTCGCTTTTTTCTTCAGTACGCGATGTCTGCTGCTTACAGTCATTGGCTTTGTGACCAACTTGACTACACTTAAAGTACCGAATAGCCGAACTAGTACAATGCCTAACAAGATGCCTTACTTTTCCACACTTAAAACACACTTTGCTGCTGTGGGTCTCACTTATGTCTGTATTTTTCGTTTGAGATAGTTGTGGAACCGCTCTCCTACCTAAACTTTGGGATTGTCCATGACACTTATCATATACGCGCAAGTTCTCTTTTAAATCAGCTATATTTAGAGCTTGGTAAATAATTTATTTATTGAACCTCGTTTCGGGTATACCCTCAATAAAATATTCAATGATACTGGCATCATTCATATCGATCATGCTTGCAATTTCCATCAGCGAGTAAAAATATTCTAGAAAGCTTTCATTTGCCCTCTTACGTCTGTTCTTTAAACGACGATGGATTTCATTTGCACTAAGCTTAACTTCAAACTCTTTCTTAAGGATGGACTTTAACGAGTCCCAATCCTTAATTTCTCTCTGACTCCTAACAAATATTTTAGCCGCACCTTTAAGGAGTTGTTTTCCATAAATAAATTTTTGCACGTCATTCCAATTAACATTACTCTCAAACTCTTGCAACCACTGATTAACGTAAGGTTGCCCACGCCCTGAAAACGAAAACAGAGTATCCTCAATGTCTCGAAGACTAAAATAACTATGAGTCGCATTGTTCAACCTGTTCTGAAAACTTTCATCCACATCTGAACTATCGTCACCTTCTTCTCTGGAAAGGCCGAAGGGTTCTAAAAGCGTATCTCCTAGTTGATAGTCCTAAAGACGTTAGTTTATCCCTAAGGCCGTTCAAGTTCAACGGTAAAATTTCGCTTACGTCCATGTCGACGCTTTACAATAAATATGTTTTATAACTCACGAAGTATATTATGTATTCAAATTTTATCAATACTTAGAATCACAAAAAAAAAATTTGTCTTTCTTGTCAATATATTGGTTGTACTCAGAATTTCCTGTGGACAGATTTTGTGAACTATTTCTGCGTAAATCGCAGTGTAAATTTGCGTACGAAGTGGAAAAGCAGTAAATATTTTCTTTAATTTTCTTAAATCAAAGGTTTAAAAGAAAATCTGAGTATTTATTAATTTAAAATTCAACTTTTGAATGAATTTGTTTTGGATCGATTTCAAAAATAACTTCGAAAAGCCTTTTGTACTTCACTTTAGACAAACATAAACAGAAATGTTTTTCACTCAATTAAAAACTATTCGACAGCTCTGGTTTGATGTAGTGCACTCAAATCGCATGAATGTTTGTTTAAATTCAGTCTAAATTCACAAAATTTAAATAGTATATTTAAACACGGTCAAAATTTATTTTGCTCAAATAGTGGCTTTATATAAGCTGAAGCTAAATGTACTTATTTTGCAACTGAGATTTAATTTCTAAACTGTCGAAATTGTGTATGATTCTTTTAATCAATCGAACTATTTTACTCAAGACAGAATGTGTCTAAAACGTCATCAGACATACAAACTCCAATTTAAATTTGCTCACCAGAAATATCGAACAGTGCACATACATGTATTACACAAAACGTATAGTTATAACAACTTATCTGGCAAATAACTCGAACAACTGCACTTAGTTTGATCTCGCCTGTAACATCACTGTAGCCAACTGCTGTTTCAAACGCCTTCGTTCTCTTTCGCTCAAGCACGCATTAACTGACCTCAACTCTGCTTTACTTCCACTCTTCCACTGCAATCGTAATCAGTGCACAGACTTTACCACTTTATTGGTAGATCTACCAACTGATGCAAAAAAATATTTAATCTAGTCAAATGACAACGATTGTTCCCTTACTTAACCCTTTACGGCGCCAGGTTTTAAATTTTATTAAATTTATATTTACTAGCTAGTAAACACATTGTTCTTAATAAAATCAACAATAAAACTATATTTTTTTTATTTTTTTTCACAAAAAACTGTTTGTAGCAGAAATGCAACATGGCATCAATAGTGCTACATGAATAAAATTCAACTCAAGACGTGTGGAAATTTTTAGAACAGTTATTTTGTTTATTATAACACAAACTTACTCCGCATTTTTCACAGCTTGTTTGTGTAAAATCTTTGCAGCCAGGAAATTTGCACCTCATTCACTTTTCCATCAAAACCTGCCAGTGTCCGTATTGGTCCAACCTCACATCTACCGGGGGAACGTGTTGAGCCGGGCATTTCTTCCTTTTATTTTCAATGAGGCATTTAATATCACTTTTACGTTTCAAACGGTTAACTGTTTGATATTTGCATAGTGTCTCTGCTATAGCTACTCTAAATCCCGCAGAGTTTAGGACTTTACTGGTACTATCTTTTTCAGCGATAATTCCCCGGTATAAAAACCAAGAATTACACATTGCAACGTCCAGGAAGTTGTAAAAAACTCGTATATAGCAATGCTTGCTACGTAGTTTAATTTTGTAGTGACCCATAACAGAGCTTAAAAGGTCAACACCCCCCATATGCCGATTATATTCCGCTACGACAAGGGGACGTTCAATAGACACATATTGTTTTGCTGACATATCCCATCTTCGTACTACAGATGTTGGGTGCTCCCCAGCAAAGTTTGATGCCAGAGTAACGATTTTATTATATCTCCAAGCTACTACAGCTACGTCAACTCCATTACAGTTTCCCACGTATTCTATTGACATTCCGTGGGGTTCTTTTTTTTAAAACTATCTCTGCATGGAGAACAAATTAGTCTGATCCTTGATTAGACTGATAATATCCTCAGTAAAGAGACAGGAAAAACCTCAAATTGAGTATCCAAGCAAAGGATATCAGGCGGTAGCTTATCGGACGAAAATATAGTTGGTCGGCATTCAAGTTCAGATGTTTAGATTTCCATGTAATATTGGTCCTAGGTATTCGATTAGAGGTCCCCTGAGGAGCTTCGGGTATATCGCATAGCACAGCGGAGGCCGGATTTAAATGTGGTGCAGCAGCAATGGTTTCAACGGACTTTGATAGGCTGGCAGTATCCGGAACATCATTTTCCAAATCAAGTGGTAGGTTTAGTTCGTCCTCAGAAGTGTCATGATAGTTAGGTTCGATATTATACGTTGGATCAGTAATATCGTCATCATCAGAAAAATCTAGCCCATCCTCGCTGTCTGCTCATTCATCTATTATATTTCCAGGTCCTTGGTAGTAAAATAATGCTCGCCAGGTTTGATTTTGATCCTCAACAAAAACCTTTGGATTTGAATATAGCACTAAAATTTTCAACCACAAACCGCGGTGTTGCATATATGCAACAAAGAAAAATAAGTAGAGAAATATATAAAAACACGGCTTTGCCAAGAAAATGTTACTAATTGTCAAAATATATTCTCTTACCTTTTTCTGAAACTAATTTTAACTGCAAATATTATTTTTCACCAATAAATCACTTATCGTAAATATATTATTGGAACTCGAAACTGATTTGTACACGCGCGTCACTTAAATGCAAAAAAAAAATTTAAACAATTCCATGTGGTCAACCATTCTGTAATTTTACTGTTAGAATGCTTTGTTGCTAAACTACAACACAGAGCAAATTTGCTCTACCGTCGTGTCATATATTTTGATTTGGATTTAAATGGTATGTTGCAGAAATGCAACAAGGCGCCGTAAAGGGTTAAAGCTTTTCGATTTCACAAGACTTCCATGGAATCATTAATGTTATATGATAAGGAAAAAATAGAAAAGATATTTTCCGACGATATTCTTAAATGAAGGATAAATTTGGGACATGAAAAGAGTCTTGTCGAAGAAAATTTGTTAGGAAATTTGAGTGAATAAATGTGCTCCTTAGCAATTTTACCTCACAGTGGTGCATGATAACGTAATTTGAGTTATTTTATCTTAGTGCTATTTATACTATTGAGATGCGTAGGTTGTTATCTGTTTACTAATACAAAAGTATTTGGGTTTTATTGCTTATTCTAGCGATAGTGAATTTCATTGTTACACATATTGTTTGTCCGTTGCAGTTCATGATAAAGCATATCAGAATGGGTGTGGTGTATAAGTAAGCGCTTATCATAGTGTACGAAACCTGAAGTAAGACGGTTCGAATAAAACATGGTTTCCCCATTGTTGCCGCTTTCCTTTTGTGGCCTGGCCAAAATCCTAAAAAAAAATTTCCAAAATAATTTGTAGCGTAAAAAAAACTCGAATAGAATTAATTATTGACCGGACCATTTTTTGTTGCAAATCTCACTTACACGTAAATAAATAGGTCTTTATTTAAAAGATTCTTTGTTTTTTATTTCAGTTGCTTTCAAAAAAATATGAAATCACAAATAGTGAGTTAACTTTTGTTGAAACTAACTAAATTTATTTATTACCATTAATAACAAATCTGCCCAAAAATGTTTTTGCATTTCAAGATTTTATGCTCATTTTAGATAAAGAACGTCGTATACTGAACAAAAAAATATATAAATTTTCTCCAAAATTATAACATTAAATTTTTAATATTGTCTTTTATGCTAATTTATTTTATTATTTCTTATTTTACTTTACTATATATACTTATATTTAAACTTAGTTTATTATTATTTAAATGCAACTTGACTGCATAGGAATTTTTCACGTTGTATATTAAATGGAAAAAAACCTCCCAAAAAACTTGTTGGTTTTAGGTCAAAACGGCAACCAGCATCAAAGCGGATGTTTTCCATTTCAAAAGTATAAACCATGGTACAATCACCAGGTAAAATCATCAGATTTGCATTTCACATGTTTTTTCATTCGAAGGTGGTCATAAAATGTCAAACTTTGTGTATGTTTACATTTTTTGTTTATTTACGTTTGATGTGAAAATTTATTGCTGCGCAGTGGTTTTTAAATGTTTTGCAAATTTTTGTAAAAGAAGAAAAAAGAATTTACTAGTGTTTTGTGTATATTTGAATATGGGAAAGTGTTGTTTGTGCAATGTTAGAAGGGATAAAGCGGGTGTGAAGCTTTTCACAGTTCCGCAAGATCCAAGGAAGAGGAAAAATTGGGTACAAGCTTGTGGCGTTAATTTTCCGCAAAATGGCTTCATTTTCTCGCTCCATTTTCAAGCCTGTGACCTCATTGTGGGAGCGCAAAGAGTAAATTTGATACCCAACTCCACTCCGTCGCTATATTTACCGGCTTTTATGTAAGTATTCAGTTTCCCGATTGGTGCAAGATAAAAAATGAAATATAATTTTATTTATGACTTAGGAGTACTAATCAAGAGTTTGTTAAAAACGAAAGTTGTCTCGTCGTCCCCAACCGTAATTCCTACGGTGATCTACCAAAATTTCGGACAGTACTTTCGCCGCTACAAAGTTAACCTTTCATCTCTAACATGAAAGAAAAGTAAGATAATATATGCAAGATATTTCATAAAGTCCCTTCTACATGTTTGGTTTTTTTTTGTTTAAGTGACAACTTTGGAGCCAAAAGCCAATACTTGGCACGGAAAAACTGCAGCACACAAACGGATATACATGATGTTCAACAAATAAGCTGTGAAACCCAGACGCAGTAAGTTCCCGTAGTCTATTCACTTTACATTTTAGTCTTTCTAATACCTCATATAAATTTAAATTATTTAGTGAAATATTACTCCAGTGCTCAATGGGTCAGAAATTACCCGCTTGAGGGTGAAAAATCTTAAGCTACGTGAGGAGAATGAGAAATTGAAAAGAAATATTGCCAACACCGCCATCGTAATGTCTGCCGTGGAGTCTGTTTTTACAGAAGGATAGATGCAGAAGATATTGCTACGTGGTAACTGTTTTCCGTTACCTTGTATTGTATATACTAATTTGCATGCGTAGAACTTTGGACTAAAACACCATAACTTTTATTTGTGCATATAACTTGGGATTGGGTTTAAAACCATTTATGTATTCAACATTACAAATTAAAACAAAATAGTTACCGATGCGCAAACAACATATAGTTTTCGGTGCATACGATCACGGCAAACACCTCTTCTTTAACTTGAATAGTGTAATTATATAGTTGTAGTAGCTCCACGAGTCCTAAGAAAGTAATCTGTTAGCTCGCCCATATATTCTATAAAAAGAAAAAAATAGGTTTCGAGGGATTAGCTTACATAGATTAATCGTTTGAGCTACTCACGAATTCTATTTGCGATCTAATTCCTGACCGATTCCAGAACTTCCAAAAATTCTTGTTTATTGTATATGAAGTATTGTTATTCATTTGCATATAAAAAAAAGGTGTATGTTCGGTTGCAACCGAATATGATATACTCAGCTGTAGGTTTTCGAAAAGTCCCCTCCCTCGGTTCAAATGTTAGAATAAGTCACCATAGGTTAAGTTTCCAAAGGAGGAGAAAATGTGGAGAAAGTAGATTGGGAATATTTTTTTATTACTACCTTTGTTCAACTCCTTTATCTCAATATGCGCTTTTTTATTTGTTAGACAAAACCGTAAGATGGAAGTGGAATGACATATCGAAGGCAATATGCCTTAACGCCTCTGGACCCAGAGATTATAGGCATTTATACCAAAATGGGTTTCCACTTCCACATGTTAGCACTCTGCAAAGATGGTGTCGAAAAGTGCCTGTATGTGAAGGTATATTGCATAACTCATTAGACCTTATGCGCAATATCCGAAATAATCCAAAAGCAGAATCTCAACCAATATGAGGATACAAATGACACGGTATATCCTTATACCGATCTTGTGTCAAAGGGTCTTTTGAAGAAACCTTCGTTTCACTTCATGAATGGCATAAAGAGTTTAGAAGCTGTATTTGACAACATGAACTCAACTGAAATCGCATGTTTCAAAAATTTTAAACAGTACTTGGTTGACCAGAGCACATATGTTGGCCTTCCAGAAAATGTAAAAAGATTTTTTTTCAAGTGCCGCATCTTTTTCCGAATACGGCATTTGAATAACCGCTTGAAGGTAAAGAAAGCAAAGTCGCGAGTAATGCGAAACAAAAAAATGAGTAAAGTAACTCTATAATTTGGTAAAAGAAAGATTTAGAATTATTTTACTCAAATAAAAATTATATCTTTATTTCAGCACAACCCTGACGATACGAAAACGGCCCTTATCAGGGCCACCACTAATCACCAAAGAGAAGAAATTGCTAATCAATTATACCTACACAAAACGGCCCTTATCAGGGCCACCAAGAAAAAAATTTGCTAGACAAGTATGTTTTACATATTATAAATTTACTTTTGGATTATTTATATCCTCCATATTATTAAAATTATGGTTATTTTCAGGTCAATACATAGAAAAAAGGGGATGACAAGAAAACAAAGCCGGAGTATAACCGATACGAAACACTCCAAACCGAACTTTTCCCATAGCAGGTACCGATACCAGATCCGGCCTAAAACCGAAATTGATACAAAAGCCTCCTGGTTGTTAGAGCAAAGACGAATTTAACTTGTTGTGAAAATTTCATATTTCGCAGTTTTTTCAAACATTTTAAGAATTAATACATTAAAAAGTCTTTCTGTGAAATGAAATTGTGATATTTTAAATTTATTGTGAAATCAAAAAGTATGTAAACATATTAATAATAAATATCAATCTAATGTTTAAACGGAAATAAGTTTTAGTCTCAGAAAAACATTTTGTGAGGAAGCTCCAAATTGATTACACAAACAAAAAATTATATATTAAATAATTAAATGATTAATTTTCTAAGAAGTAATCCCTAAAATATCAACAAACTAATAATATTAAGCGTGCATATAATCTTCCAAATGCTTAACGTTGCCCCATTGCCGCATATAGACCCGGTAACAAGCACCATTTACCATAAAGGTACGTGCACACTAAGCGGCGCGACATGTAGCGGCAGCGGCGCCTCACAGTACGACAAATTTGGCAATTCACATTAAGCGGCAATCGAGCGACAAATTGCGGCAAAAGTTTGAGTTTATTTTTGTTTGCAAAATGGAAGACACGCGCAAGTATGCCGTCGAAGCAGAAACATCGTTTTTTGTAGTGATTTTACCAAGCAATGGATAACGTATAATTTGTGAAAACATACATATAATTCCACAAAGGACAAAAAGTGCAAGTAACGGGAATGAAATACCCTAATTATATATTAATGACACAAAAATATAATTTCCGAAGAATTACAAATCTTGATAAAGCACAACAAGCCATATATTCAACAATTACAAGGAAAAAAATTGTGCTACGGGATTTTACTTTGCGATATGTGTTGGCTGCTTGGGCACGTCTAAATGTTGCTAGTATATTACCCTTATTCGTTTGTTAACTTGGCGATTTAAGGGGCAATTTAAGGTCCTCTTGCCGTCTTTGGAATTGAAAGATTCAATTCCCAAAACCCCAAAAAAAAAAAAACAAAATGGACGACACGGTTTTTGAAGCTGTAATTATTTCGTTTTTGTGCGAGGAAGAGGAAAGGAAAAGAAAAAGACCGCGGTTATGGTTGCACGACATCTCATCCTCAAGATATGAGGAAGGAGAGTTCCACACTCTTTTGCCAAGATTAAAAAAAGATGGTGCAAAATTCTACACTTACTTTCGCATGACGGAAGAGAAGTTTAAAAAATTGTTAGCCTTAATGCTGCCTCACATTAAAAAAGAGGACACCTTTTTTAGAAGAGCGATATGTCCGGAAGAAAGACTAATGGTAACCTTGAGGTAAGTTATGCTTGGAATTTTTCTTGGTGATTTTCATGTGGCTGTTGTCATGTTGTTGTGCACTGAAAAAAAATTTTGTGTACAAAGGGATTTTGCACGGATTTATTTTTGATCCCACTCCATTGGTGGACCGGCCAGGGTGATTTCTTATAAGCGAGGCTAAAGGAAGCCAACGCAAAAAGGTGTTCAGCGCAAAAATACTACCCTGCAAAAATGGTTGGATGATGTGGTCCACTTGTGTCATACTGGAGTACTTAGCATTATACTCCACTGTAATGCAGCAATGAACCAACTCATGTTTCTACACGAACATATTATAAGCCCATCATTGATCGTTTTTAACGATTGTAATCACTACACGATGTTTATTCATGTGGGTACTCCATGGATTACTCTGATGTCATGCTGAGCTGGAGTATATGGTCCAGTCCTAGGGTATGGATCGCACCCACGTTTCGGAAGGACCCGGGGTAATTTTTCGGTTTTTCGTTAACATTTATTGAACAAGTTAAAAGTTTTATTTTTCACCTTCGGATTATTAATACTGATGTCAAGACGCGTCGTTTGACACCTTTTTCGATAATTTTGGACGCGTATTAGCAGTCGTCCCCTCAACTAGACTTTTACCTTATTTTTTTTAAATCGCGGTCGAAAGCCGCCAACGCGAAAAGGTGTTCTGTGCAAAAAACTATGGATAGGGCCCCATATTTCGGACCCTCGCGGGATCGTTTTCTGTTTTTTTTTATATATCTTTCGACAGAAATCACCGCTACAAACGGCTTGTAGATAATATATTTCCAGTTAATCCGAAGGATAGTCTTGTTAAGTCAAACATGAAGAAGTTAACATTTTACTAGCTCAGCTCGCCAAATAAGCTTGACAGAATCGGAGAATATCTATGTCAAAAGGCAAGAAAGGATATCAACCGGAAACGTTACAGTTGGGTAGGACAATGAAATATTTGGGTAATGTTTTATAAACGCCGCAATACCAAATGTTTATAAAAAATAACGCCGGGAATATTGAAAATGGGGGCCCGATTCATAGTTTTTCTTTGAACAGAAAACCATGTCTTGTAAAACGTTACCAATATTTTAATAAATTTACAACAGCGCCAACAAATACGCAAATACACTGCAAATTTTTAAATTTTCCTAAAAGCTAACAATATAAACTGTCAAGTAAACTCGAACAGTTTCGATAGATTTTTTCCTAAGTTATGACAGTGCTGGAAATTTTCAGTGGGATATTAGTTCAGGTACCTACAATTTAGGCGAACTCGCACCCAGCCTGAATGCTTTTATATTCAATAATCGAATGTACCTAAATTAAAATTTTTTCTTGTCATACTTATGCTGCTACAATTACGAAATTTTTTTATGCTTTCTTGTTTTGATTAATAAGGTTTGGTTAATAAGGCCGTATATGAATATGTCTTTGATTCCAAACTAGAAAAGCGGACGAAACTTTATCGGAAAAGCAAATTACAATAACAATAACTCATATGCGAAGACGAGACCAACATTACACACAAAATAAATGAGCGAAACATGTTTTTGTTCATTTTGAAAACTTTATTTTTCGTGAAGTTTCTTCACAATAAAACAATAGAAAATAATGAGTGAAAATTATGGATTCCTTTTTGGTTTAAATGACTTCTCCAGGACTTTGATTTTCGTTTTGTATTTATGCACAAATTTTTCCAAAAAAAAAAATAAATTTTTGGTTATTAAAATGGCACAAAAACCTAACGAAATTGAAACTGGCTGATTTGTTTTTAACAAACATATTGTATTTTTCATGTATTTTCTTTGTTTGAATATACATTGTTTACTCACTTACACCAGTACTGAAGCCGTATTAAGAGGGAGCACGATAAAAAATTTAGAAAAAAATACAAGAAAAATACACGAAAAGGAAGTAGTGTCATATAGGCATGAAATATTTTTCAAATTTAAATCATGCCCTATATTTAACATTTTATGTGTTGTGTTGTGGGACTAAATAGCCGCCTGGTGCAACAACATAACATACTTGGGGGTCTTCTTGAACATGTACTCGTGGATCCTCTTCAATATATTCACTGTAAGGATCTTCGAGGTGCTCAATATAACGTTCTTCAACTTGTTGAATATGTACATCTGCCGAGTTTCGCGAACGATCATCGTAGACCTGCTGAGTACTCCTTGAGCTCCTTTCTAAATGTTCCTCTTCCACTTCTGACACAATTGAAAAAACTTTATTCTTTGCCTTCAATTGCAAGTCCAAGGGTAAAACTGAAACGGAGTCTGCCATTGCCTTGAAGAAGGAATGTATTGGACTTCCAGTTGCTGTTGATTGCGGTACTTCTGTTTGCCGACTGGTTAAAAAATTTTGTAACACACTAGCTACTGAAGGTTGCGACTGATGAGTTCTTTTCTTGGCACTAGGAGTTGATGTTCTTGTTGTCGATGAAGAAGTTCGGGGTAGGCTTATAGTATCGTCATCTTGCAAAGACTCTTCATTAAAGTTCTCATAAGCCGATTCGGACCTTTGGAAATTTGTTTTAGTTTGTCGTTCCTGTATATAAGGGCGGAGAAATTCCATCTGAAGCTCATACTTCCACCTTTTACAGGCGGACGCACCATCTCCACTTCTGGTTTTTCGTTTTTTAATATTTCTCGAATAGCAATCCCTTAGAGATTTCCACTTTTCTTAACATAAAGTTTCTAGAAATAAAAAAAAAAAAACAATACTCATATTATATCTTTGTTTTCTTTTCAGATTTCTTGCAACAGGCGATTCATTCAAGACAATTGCGTCTTCTTTTCGATTGGGGAAACTCAACAGTAGCAGATATAGTGCATTCCACTTGCAAAGCATTATTGGACGTGTTGTCAGAAATAGTAATGCCAACACCTAATGAGAGCACATGGAAGAAAATAGAAAGGGAATTTTCTGCAAAATGGAACTATAGTAACTGCATAGGAGCACTCGATGGAAAACATGTGGAGATTTTCGCTCCCCCAAAAACGGGCTCCCTCTTCTTCAATTATAAGAAGTTCTTTTCTGTTGTTCTGCTCGCCCTAGTAGACGCAGACTACAAATTCATTTATGTCAATGTAGGCGATTTGGGGAAAAATAGCGACGCTCAGGATTTTATGCATAATGTCAAAATGTATTGAATTTGAGGTCAGATAAGGCGTTTTTAAACAAAATCTGAAATATGGATTTCTTCAAACGTTTTCTGAGATAGGCCGCTTCCGAAACAACTGCCGAAATAAGGTGATTTTCCACACTGCAGTCGCAATGAAGTACAATATTTTTTATGCCACAAATTGGTCAAACGGCTTGATATATTTAATAAATTCAAATACAATATTAAAGTAAAAAACTTTATATCCATATTTAATTATATATTATATAATATTTTTTATGCCACAAATTGGCCAAACGGCTTGACATATTTAATAAATTCAAATACAATATTAAAGTAAAAAACTTTATATCCATATTTAATTATATATTATATAATATTTTTTATGCCACAAATTGGCCAAATGGCTTGATATATTTAATAAATTCAAATACAATATTAAAGTAAAAAACTTTATATCCATATTTAATTATATATTATATAATATTTTTTATGCCACAGATTGGCCAAATGGCTTGATATATTTAATAAATTCAAATTCAATATTAAAGTAAAAAACTTTATATCCAAATTAATTATATATTATATAATATTTTTTATGCCACAAATTGGCCAAACGGCTTGATATATTTAATAAATTCAAATACAATATTAAAGTAAAAAACTTTATATCCATATTTAATTATATATTATATAATATTTTTTATGCCACAAATTGGCCAAATGGCTTGATATATTTAATAAATTCAAATACAATATTAAAGTAAAAAGCTTTATATCCATATTTAATTATATATTATATAATATTTTTTATGCCACAAATTGGCCAAACGGCTTGATATATTTAATAAATTCAAATACAATATTAAAGTAAAAAACTTTATATCCATATTTAATTATATATTATATAATATTTTTTATGCCACAAATTGCCCAAACGGCTTGATATATTTAATAAATTCAAATAAAATATTAAAGTAAAAAACTTTATATCCATATTTAATTATATATTATATAATATTTTTTATGCCACAAATTGGCCAAACGGCTTGATATATTTAATAAATTCAAATACAATATTAAAGTAAAAAACTTTATATCCATATTTAATTATATATTATATAATATTTTTTATGCCACAAATTGGCCAAACGGCTTGATATATTTAATAAATTCAAATACAATATTAAAGTAAAAAACTTTATATCCATATTTAATTATATATTATATAATATTTTTTATGCCACAAATTGGCCAAAAGGCTTGATATATTTAATAAATTCAAATACAATATTAAAGTAAAAAACTTTATATCCATATTTAATTTAATATTATATAATATTTTTTATGCCACAAATTGGCCAAACGGCTTGATATATTTAATAAATTCAAATACAATATTAAAGTAAAAAACTTTATATCCATATTTAATTATATATTATATAATATTTTTTATGCCACAAATTGGCCAAACGGCTTGATATATTTAATAAATTCAAATACAATATTAAAGTAAAAAACTTTATATCCATATTTAATTATATATTATATAATATTTTTTATGCCACAAATTGGCCAAATGGCTTGATATATTTAATAAATTCAAGATCGCGGGTTCGAATCGAGCTCAAGGGATAACAATAATTTTTTATCATTATTATTGTTATGATAAATTTTTTCTTAATTGAAAAAATTTTTAAATTAGAATAGAAGAAAGAAAAAATTTAAGACAACTGCCAAAGCTCGTTGTATAGATCCATTTCGGGAACTGCTAAATTCCTTCATCGGCAACGTTTAGGCGCCGCTGCTATAACCATTCAGCCACCACAGCGGTTTTTTGTTTGTCTTCATTAATCCTACTTCTATTCTGGTTCGTGCCAATTAGCCTTGAGCTCGATTCGAACCCGCGATCTTAAAATCAGTAGGCCGATATAACAACAAAAATTATTTAATAAATTCAAATACAATATTAAAGTAAAAAACTTTATATCCATATTTAATTATATATTATATAATATTTTTTATGCCACAAATTGGCCAAACGGCTTGATATATTTAATAAATTCAAATACAATATTAAAGTAAAAAACTTTATATCCATATTTAATTATATATTATATATTATTTTTTATGCCACAAATTGTCCAAACGGCTTGATATATTTAATAAATTCAAATACAATATTAAAGTAAAAAACTTTATATCCATATTTAATTATATAATACTAGCCTTTACCCGCGGCCCCGTCCGCAAGGAGAAATTTAAATATATGGGCTATTCGCATTAGCCTGCTTATCAAGTTATCTGTTTAAAATTATGTTTTCTGTCTAATGCATTTTATTTTTGTAATTGAGTAAAAAAAAAGAACTAAATGAGCTGATAACCTGATAGGATCCCTAATGATTCCGAAATTATCCAGAAAAATCTACGAAATGGTCTCCAAAAGTTCCCGGAATAGTCCCAAAAAAACCCGAAATGACAACGACTCGATTCTAGACGTATCCAGAGAACCACACAGAAATGATCCCTGAAGGTGTTCCAAAATGATCCCGAAAAGGTTCCGAAATTACCCTGACGGGCTCCCGGGTGGATCTCAAAAACCATCCAGAAAATATCCAGAAAGGGTCCCTAAATTATCCCGACATACTCCAGAAAAAGTTCCGAAATGGCTCCGAGGGGATCCACGACGGATCGCGAAAACCATACAGAAATGATGCCGAAAGGGTCCGCAAATGATCCCGTATTAGTCGAGAAAAATTCCCGAATTGACCAAGACGGGATCCCGGACGAATCCCAAAAATTATCCAGAAATGATGCCGGTAGGTATCACAAATGATCCCGAAAACCATCCAGAAATGATGCCGAAAGGGTTACCAAATGATCCCGTATTAGTCGCGAAATAGTCCCGAAATGACCCTGATTGGATCCTGGACGGATCCCGAAAACCATCTAGCAATGATGCCGGAAGGTACCTCAAATGAACCCGTATTAGTCGAGAAAAAGTCCCAAAATTACACTGAAGGGATCCCGAACGGATCCCGAAAACCATACAGAAATTATGCCGAAAAGGTCCCCAAATGACCCCGTATAAGTCGAGAAAAACTCCCGAAATGACCAAGACGGGATCCCGGACGGATCCCGAAAACCATCCAGAAATGATGCCGAAAGCGTCCCCAGGTGATCCCGTATTAGTCGAGAAAAAGTCCCGAAATTACCCCGACGGGATCCCGGACGGGTCCAGAAAACCGTCTAGAAATGAAGATGGAAGGTACCCCAAATGATCCCGAAATAGTCCCGAAATGACCCTGATTGGATCCTGGACGGATCCCGAAAACCATCTAGCAATGATGCCGGAAGGTACCTCAAATGTACCCGTATTAGGCTATATGCGTGCCAAATTTCATACAAATCCGTCCAGCCGTTCTTGCGTGATTGAGTCACAAAAACAAACGTCTGGACAAACATCCAAACATCCAAACATCTTAACATCCAAACTTTCCCATTTATTATATATATTAGATTAGATAGATTATACACAGCGAGTCACTCTAGCTCAACTTCGATCTGGATACTGTAACAGGTTAACCTATACCTATCCAGAATCAACCCCGACATACTAAATGTATGCCCTGCTTGCAATGTGTCCCTACATGACACCAACCATCTCTTTAATTGTAATGTGGAACCAACACCTCTAACACCCCTCACATTATGGTCCACCCCTGTTGAAACAGCAAGTTTCCTTGGACTCCCGTTAGAGGATATTGATCACAATTTGTGATCACACCTATTGGATGGCGAAGCACTGCTACAACAACAACTATAGTTTCTTACGCCGACGACTGCACGATAATGGCAACCGAACCTGGCCCTCCAATAGACGATTTATAAAATAAAAATAAATGTAAGGCGCGATAACATCCGAAGAGATCTAAGGCCGAGCTTCTCTTCCAATTTGCGTCGTGCTCCTCTTGATTTTTCCCTACAAATAGACGAATTAGTTTCTAGAATAAACTGCTATCTTCCCAGACTTTCTGGTTTCTTCAGCTCGCACGACCTGGTACCTTCACCGAACAAATAAACGCAAATTTTGAACGTCTTAGGGGTAAAGTTCGATTACACTCTCACCTTTAAGGCTTTTTTAAGCCATAACAATAATAGCGGAAAGACCACGATTAAACCTTTAGTGTCTTCATTGGCTCCTTGCGCAATTGATTATAGTTTATCACCTGTTGCAACAAATTCATTACCCTCGCTGTAAACTGTCTGCAAGCGTGAATGATTTATTATTTAACTAAAACATGGATATATTCAACGCAACCTCTCGGAAAATGCAAACGCAAGAACAAAAACAGTTTACTCACCATGTGCTCCAATTTCCTTTGAGATTTCGGCCCAAATATTGTTTTTCCTCGTAGTATTCATGTAATGCTCATTTTGTAAATTGTAAAGTTCGGGATAATTCCTTATTAAAATAATAAGCTGTTCCTCGTTTATTTGCATTTTGTAAATATATTAAACTAGGCCAATAATAATATTGTAAACATATTTTGCCGCTCGGTAATTCACACCTAGCGGCAGCAGCACTGCGCGACACTTCCCAAAGCGGCATTTTTGCCTAGTTGATCAAATTTGCCGCGCTGTGCCGGGTCGCGCAGTGCTGCTGACGCTAGGTGTGAATTGCCTCATAAGAATACATGCAAAGAATATTTTGTAGTTCAGTGCAGTGCTGCGTAGTGCAGCCTAATGTGGCCTTACCTTAATTCAACGCATTTATATTAATGAATAATTAAATTAGATACATGCATACATATATAAACAAACATACGGAAAAGAGGGGGGAAATAGACGGGGGCAGGGGCTGATGCTCGGCATTGCTACCGACTCTACTACGGATATAGTAGTTATGAGTGGTATTAGCCGTTTGCGCCGTGGGGCGCGAGCAGCAGAGACTAAACTCACAGCAAGATCTGCACTGCAAACCTGTTCTGAGTATAATGTCCACAGAAAAGATCGCATGAGCGGAAATGGAGGCGGCCTCGCGTTTATCATACACCACTCTGTGCCATATCATATATTTGATCCTGGCATCGACCGCAGGGACAATGTCTTAGAACGTCAAGGCCTATCTGTCCCGTCAGGCGATGCAAACCTAGAAATCATCAACATCTAAATCCCTGTTGTTGTTGTTGTAGCAGTGCTTCTTCTACATCCCTCCTGCCACCTATTACCCCAGTGGATACCGCCCTAATATTACCGCCTTACTCACTGGCAACAATCGCATTATCTTAAGCGACTTTAATGCCCATCACGATCTATGGTATTCAAACTTGAGGGCGGACAGTAGTGGTGAGATGTTGGCGGATCAAACAGAAGAAACGACGTTCTGCACAATAAACGGAGACGGCCCCACACGTATGGTACAAAGCTGTCACAGTTCGCCGGATATCTCAATCGTGAGCGCAGAACACGAAAACTGCGTCAACTGGCAGCCGATGGTAACATTGGCATCCGACCACCTGCCTATACTTCTTTCGTTCGAGCGTACCGCCGACTTCATCGTTACAGAAAAACGCACTTTCATAAACTTTGAAAAAGGAAAGTGGGACGAATACAAATCTTTTATAGACGACCTCTTTGCTGCCCTCCCCATCCCAACTGATGCCCGCCAAGGGGAGCGCGCTTTCCGCAAGGTCATTGAATCCGCCTTGGCACGTTTCATTCCCGCCAGGAGAATTCCCGAAATTCGGCCCCACTTCCCGGCGGAGGCCGCAAATTGAGAACGTGACCTTATAAGACAGCTCGACCCAGGCGATGCCCAAATAAGGGATATAAATGAACGCATCAGATTGTTTGTGGATGAACACAAGCGGGCGAAATGGGAGGAGCACCTAAGAGGTTGTAACCTCTCTGCCGGTGTGGGTAAACTTTGGTCCACCGTAAAGTCCCTATCGAATCCGTCTAAGCACAATGACAAAGTTTCCATCGCCTTCGGCGATAAAGTGCTGTCGGAATCGAATCAATGCGCGAGCGCTTTCTGCCGTCAATATGTTATGCATTCTACGGTCGACAAAGATAGACGGAGGGCCAACAGACACGCACATAAACATAAATTCAGCGCGTCACCAATTACCATCACCGTCAGAGAGGTTGAAGATGCCATTGGTCATGCTGAACCATCCAAAGCAGTGGGCCCAGACGGCATAGCCATGTCGATGCTTAAAAGCTTAGGGAAAGAGGGTTTCAAATACTTAGCATATGTCTTCAACCTGTCTCTTTCCACCTTTGTCATACCCGAAAAATGGAAAATGGCCAAGGTGGTCCCGCTACTAAAGCCTGGGAAACCAGCTAACATAGGAGAGTCGTATCGTCCGATATCTCTCCTATCGCCAGTAGCAAAGACGCTTGAAGCCATTATTCTCCCCTACTTCCAAGCAAATTTGCAGCTAGCCTGTCATCAGCATGGCTTCAGAAAACTCCATAGCACCACCACCGCGCTAAATGCGATCAGCACCCAGATAAATTGCGGTTTAAATCAAAACCCCCACCATAGAACAGTACTCGTAGCGCTAGACCTATCAAAAGCTTTTGATACGGTCTACCATGTCACGTTACTGCAAGACCCGGAAGGGTCTACCCTTCCCCCATGTCTTAAAAGGTGGACCGCAAATTATCTGGGTGGTCGGCAGGCATCGGTGCAATTTAAAAACGAAATATCAAAACCAAGAAGAATTAAACAAGGGGTACCACACGGTGGTGTCCCATTCCCACTTTTGTTTAATTTCTACATATCTAAGCTATCTTCATCACCAGAAGGATTCATTATCGCTTCATACGCCGATGACTGCACAATAATGGCCACAGGCCCAGGCCCACAGATCGATGAGCTCTGCAACAGAATAAACGGCTACCTTCCTGATCTCTCCAGTTTTGTCGCCTCGCGAAACCTGGCATTATCACCGACTAAATCTTCCGCGACCTTATTTACAACATGGACGTCCCAAATGTCGACCATTTTGAACATCCACGTCGATGGCACTACGCTACCGACCGTCCTACATCACAAAATCTTGGGAGTGACGTTTGATCAGGATCTACATTTTGGTGAGCACGCAGCCGCAATTGTTCCGAAAATCCAGAGCCGTAATAAAATCCTCAAATCCCTTGCTGGCAGTACCTGGGGAAAAGATAAAGAAACGCTCATTACTACATACAAAGCAATTGGCCAGCCGTTTACGTGCTACGCGTCACCCATATGGTCGCCAAGCCTAAAAATTACCCACTGGAAGAAGCTACAGGCCTGACAAAATACTGCTCTCAGAATCGCCACGGGCTGTCTTCTTATGTCCACAGAACACCATCTACATAATGAGGCGATAATACTCCCCATCAGGGACAGATGTTAACCAAGCAGTTACTGTTGAATACCCAGAAACCTGGGCATCTAAACAGACATCTGATTGATGAACCAACACCGCCTAGGGGCTTAAGGAGTCATCTCCGTAAGCATTTTGAGGAAATACGGCACCTGAGAACACAGCCGTATGAAGCAAAAAAACACAAGCAGGTCCTTGGTGAGCTCCACAAACAGGCGTCGGAACTTTATGTCGGGAATTGCCCGGTGAATCCAGTACTCAAAGAAAAGTACCCAAAACTTGTGGAAGAGGAACGCATACTCCCCCGGGATACGCGTGTCACTCTTGCTCAACTTCGTTCTGGATACTGTAACAGGTTAAACTCTTACCTATCTAGAATCAACCCCGACATTCAAAATGTATGCCCCGCTTGCAATGTGTCCCCACATGACACCAACCATCTCTTTAATTGTAATGTGGAACCAACGCATCTAACACCCCTTCATAATGGTCCACCCATGTTGAAACAGCAAATTTCCTTGGACTCCCGTTAGAGGATATTGATGACAATTTGTAATCGGTCGCGGTTGTTAGGTGGAGCGAAGCACTGCTACAACAACAACAACAGCAGCAGCGGGTACTTCTTGTGGCTTGCTGAGCAGCGGAGCTGCTGGAAGGTAGGGGGGGTGCTAAGGCGTAGACTACGGGACGCCCTTGGGCGTGATCAGCAAGGAGCCACAAAAGATTTATAAAAGTTACGTGGACGTCGGGTTTTGGGATCAAGCCCAGAACAACCTGTCCGATGCAACCATCCCTTACACGAGACACACTGAACAGAGTATGACCGTCCTAAAAAGATTCTTTTCCGGCAGATGCAGCAAAACCATATCTCAGGACCGTGGTCAGGAGACGGACCCGGATTGGATTCGATACCTTCCCGGAGCAAGAAAATATGGAGAAGTCCCGCTGCAAGGATCTGCTGGGAGGATGACAATTTGTGGGAGGGACGCAACAAATTAAATGGGGTTACACTGAAATGACAGCCCTTGGTCGGGAAAAATCCCGAGTCGCTCCGGTACATAGAACCGACTGCCTTCTTCTTCATCTCTTATTGCCAGTCCCAGAGGGTGGTGTGTATTTTGTACCAGTCCCATTACGAGTCTCAGTCCGACTCCCACTCCGAGTCTCAGTCTCAGTCCCAGTCCTAGTCCTAATCCCAGTCCCAGTCCGCTCTGGCATACTTCCCGGAAAAAAGCATCGTAAATACTAATATAGGCAAATTTATATACGAAATTTCAGGCAAATCGAATAGGACGTATATAAATTGGTATGTGGGTATTATTAATTCTTGTCTTTATTTCGGCTTCGCATGCATATTTATCAGTTTTGCCAGGTTGATGCGACTAAATCGAATATCACAATGATCTTTAGAGCTCTCAGCAACAGCTTTCATTTGATATCCATAATACACACATATTCGAGGGGTATCCGGGTCCATGTTTTGGCCATTATCTCGAGACCCTAGTCACTCAGCGGTGTAAAACTTACTCTGTATTATAGCATACATCAACGGCTTCAATTTGATATCCATAATGTAAAAACACATCCCAGTGTTACCCTGATCCAAGCTTCGGCCTATATCTCGAGACCCTAGTCACTCAGCGGCATAAAACTTACTCTGTACTAAAGCACACATCAACAGCTTCAATTTGATATCCATAATGTAAAAACACATCCTAGTGTTAACCTGATCCACGTTTTGGCCTATATCTCGATACCCTAGTCACCAATAGGTATGAAAACTACCCTGTACTAAATCACTCATCAACAGCTTCAATTTGGTACCCAAAAAACATTGTCTAGGCGTTCACGGGCCCACGTTTGGCCTATATCTCCAGACCCTAGTCACCCAGGGGTATGAAAATTATCTTCTACTAAATCACCCATCAACAGCTTTCATTTGATATCCATATTGTATAAGCACATTCTAGGGGTACCCGGGTCCACGTTTTGGGCTATATCTCGAGACCCTAGCCTCCCAGTTGTATGAAAATTATCCTGTACTAAATCACTCATCGACAGCTTTCATTTGTTATCCATATTGTAAAACACATTCTAGGGGTACCCGGGTCCACGTTTTGGCCTATATCTCGAGATCCTAGTCACCCAGGGGTATGAAAATTAATTTAATTTTTAATTTATTTATTTCTTACAGCTTGTACTAAGCCTAGCTTATACCTATATATAGTAATTAATATATATTCTAATTAAATTAATTTATCTGCATCTATTGACTGCACAAATGGAGTGAGAGATGGGTAGCAGACGAATGACACCAATGCAAGGATTTTGCCAGTTGCATCTAACGCTGTTAACGTATCTAAAGTGCGAAGGAACATCTGAACGGCGATGTACTTACTAGGATGAGTGATGCGTTACAGTATGAGCTTCGGCTACTTTTTCATACGTGGGAAAGCTTCCTAGTGCCAGCGTAGAGTAATCGGGATATATGCAATGCTATTGATGATTCGAAAGTTTGCCCATCTTGCACTAGAATGGCAGTGTTCTACAGTAATTGTACAATTTGTGCTTAAATTCCCTTATTTTACTAGATTTAACATCATTTGGTAATTCATTGTAGAATTTTAGTCCTTTATAGTACAAATTACATTTGTCTGCTTCTGTTCTATAAGCAGGTAGAGTCATTTCTTCTTCTTGTATTTATGGAATGAACATTTCTTACATATATTATGTTACTTTTCAAATAATCAGGCAAGTTGCCTTCTATTATGTTTCTAATAAAATTCATCGTATGATAAAACGGTACCTGTTTAATGCTTAGCCAATTTAGAGTGGCGAGCATATCTCTGATAGGTGTGTCATAGCGTTTCCTAAGAATAAATCGCATAGCTCGGGTTTGTTGCTTTTGCAATTTGTAAATTTGGTTATCTATGATAATGAAGAATAATGTTGGACAATATATGAAGTGAGGTTCGATTATCGATCTGTAAACCATTACCTTGTACCGTCTACTTAAGTACTTGCAGGTTCTTTGCATGAAATGTATCTTATTTGCCAAACCGTCTAATCGATGTGCTCACTAAAGTTGAGTTTATCATCGATTTTGATTCCTAAGTACTTGATAGTACTGACTTTGTCAATAGCTTCGTTGTTTATATTTAGAAGTGGTAACTCATTGTTTTGAAAATTCCTTCTTGAAATAACCATAAATTTTGTTTTGCTTATATTGAGTCTCAATCTATTCGAGCATAACCAATCATATACACTATTTAAGTCTTCTTGTAAATTTATTGAGTCTCAATCTATTCGAGCATATATAAAATTACAAGAAGACTTAAATTGTGTATATGATTGGTTATGCTCGAATAGATTGAGACTCAATATAAGCAAAACAAAATTTATGGTAGATTATGGAGGGAACACTTCTCTGCTCTCCTAAATGGAGGCAGCAATTCACCGCGCAGAGATGAAGAACCCGATCCCGCAATCGATGATGATGGAATATATGTCCCCCCGCCCGATTATGACGAAGTTAGAATAGCAATAACCAGATTGAAAAACAACAAGGCCGTGGGCGCTGATGGATTGCCTGCGGAGCTATTCAAGTTCGGCGGCGAGGAGTTGGTAAGGCGCATGCAGCAGCTTCTTAGCAAAATATGGGCGGACGAAAGCATGCCCGGCGGTTGGAATCTAAGTGTTCTTTGCCCAGTCCACAAGAAGGGGGATACTGCAAAATGCACCAACTATCGTGGAATCAGCCTTCTTAATATCGCATATAAGGTCCTTTCAAGTGTATTGTGCGAAAGATTGAAGCCCACCGTGAACCGGCTGATTGGACCTTATCAGTGCGGCTTCAGACCTGGTAAATCTACCATCGACCAGATTTTCACAATGCGCCAACTCTTGGAAAAAACCCGTGAGAAGAGAATCGACACACATCACCTCTTCGTCGACTTTAAAGCCGCCTTCGACAGCACGAAAAGGAGCTGCCTATATGCCGCTATGTCTGAATTTGGTTTCCCCGCAAAACTTATACGGCTGTGCAAAATGACGTTGAGCAACACCATCAGCTCAGTCAGAATTGGGAAGGACCTCTCCGAGCCGTTCGAAACTAAACGAGGTTTCAGATTTCTTTAATTTGATGCTGGAGAAAATTATACTAGCTGCAGAACTTAACCGCACTGGAACAATATACTATAAAAGCGTGCAATTACTGGCATATGCTGATGACATTGATATCATCGGCCTAAACACCCGCGCTGTTAGTTCTGCTTACTCCAAGCTGGAAAAAGAAGCGGTAAAGATGGGTTTGATGGTGAATGAGGACAAAAAGAAGTACCTGCTGTCATCGAGCAAAGAGTCAGCGCATATGCGCCTTGGCAACCACGCTACTGTTGGCAGCCATAATTTCGAAATAGTAAAAGACTTCGTTTATTTGGGAACCAGCATCAACACTAGCAACAACATCAGCACTGAAATCCAGCGAAGAATCAATCTTGCCAATAAATGCTACTTTGGACTAGGTAGGCAATTGAAAAGTAAAGTCCTCTCTCGGCGAACGAAAATCGTACTCTACAAGTCACTTATCGTACCCGTCCTGCTATATGGGGCAGAAGCATGGACCATGACAACAGCAGATGAAGCGGCTTTAGGAGTGTTCGAGAGAAAAGTTCTTCGAAAGATTTATGAACCTCTACGCATTGGCGATGGCGAGTACCGAAGAAGATTTAATGATGAGCTGTACGAGCTATACGCAGACATCAACATAGTCCAGCGAATTAAAGCGCAGCGGCTGCGCTGGCTAGGCCATGTTATGCGAATGAAAGATGATGCTCCGGCCAAGAAAGTGTTTCTACCGGAACCCGCCTATGGAAGCAGAGGTAGAGGGCGGCCCCCACTCCGTTGGAAGGACCAGGTGGAAAACGATTTAAACTCCCTTGGTGTGACCAATTGGCGCCGGTTGGCGGAGCGAAGGAGCGACTGGCGCGCCTTGTTGGACGGCCATAACCGTTTAGACGGTTAAGCGCCAATTAAGTAAGTAAGTAAGATTGGTTATGCTCGAATAGATTGAGACTCAATATAAGCAAAACAAAATTTATGGTCATTTCAAGAAGAAATTTTCAAAACAATGAGTTACCACTTCTAAATATAAACAGCGAAGCTATGGACAAAGTCAGTACTATCAAGTACTTAGGAATCAAAATGGATGATAAACTCAACGTAGTATATATTTTAGTGATATTATCTCCACTAAACATCAACAATGTATCGTCAGCAAAAAGTTTAATATCACAGTACTTTAGAGAATTGGTTATATCGTTAATATAGATATTAAACAATATAGGTGCCAGGACAGACCCTTGCGGAAGTCCAACAGGCACCTCTCTTTGTTCAGACAGGGATGATCCCATTACAGTTCTTTGACTTCTCTTCATGATAAAGTCTTGGAACCATTTTAGCTCCGTTTCAGTAACACCTATGCTATAAAGTTTTTTTAGCAATAAATTTTGGTCAATAGTCTCAAAAGCACGTTTTAAGTCTAGGAATATAGCTATTATATGTTTATTTCTACTCAGATCTTCTTTCCAGTTAGCTAAAACAAGGTTCAAGGCACTTTCACAAGAATGTTTTTTCCGAAAGCCTGATTGCTGCGGTATAATAACTTTATTATCATCTAGGTACTTCACTAGCTGGTTTTTAACTACAGTTTCCAGTATCTTTTCCTCACACGCTAACGTGTTAATAGGTCTTATCTTATCAGCTCTTATAGTGTTCTTGACTTTCTCTATTGGTACCAAAATTGAAGTTTTCCATAGGTTAGGAACTACCCATTTGGCTAGACTTTCATTTACAATTTGAGTATAAAAGTATCCCGTGTATGTTATAGAGTCCCTTATGACTCCTTCAGTTATAAGTTTTTTCCCTCCTATTTTATTTTTGAATTAACTTACTATTTCTAGTATATCGCTCATAGATACCTTCTGAAATTTGAAAGTAAGAGTACTATTTTCAACAGCCGAAAATGCTACGTTATTGTTATTAAGTGGAATATTCGAGCTGATTTCGACTATGCTGTCAATGAAATAGTTATTGAGGGACTGGGCTATTTTATTCTCCTGAGTATATAGTTGGTCGTTTATCAATATTTTATTGATTCCATTATTTTCTTTGGACATGCATATATTTTTCTTCAAATGCTTCCACATTGCCTTACTATCCCCAACATTATGTGTGATTTTTTGTTCCATATACTTGGCCTTTTTAATCTTTATCAGACGTTTATACCTACGCTTTGTAAGGTTGTATTCATTCCATTCACCTGTTCTTTGAGCTATTTTGTATAGATTGAATTTATATTTGTGCAGATTCGCTAGTTCACAGTCGTACCATTTGTTCATAAGTTTCACAGAGATTTCTTTTGAGTATGTTAATGTAGTCATTGCATTCGATAATGTATTGTTTAGGATTGAGACATTGTTTTCGACACTGAGATTCTCAAAACCTGTCGTAATTGGTTGACAAGACTATCACATGCATAATATTCCCAAGATGTTATGGTTCTTTTAGCTCTCATTTGAAATTCTCTGTCTAACTTGATATTGAACTGTATGGTTTCGTGATCTGAAATCTGATTTTCTTCCAATTTTTCACATGAAATGCATTCACAGTTCGTAAAGAGAAGATCAATCATTGTTTCGGTATTTTCGGTCTTTCGGGTGTAAAAATCTATTTTTTGTTCCATAGCACAATACCTAAATATGTCAACTAACTGCTTGCTATATGTTGTGCTTCTGTTAAGATTTGTGTTGTAATCCCCAATGAAGACGACTTTGTCATGTGTAAGAAGTTGTTGTTTAGAATTTCGTTTAGTTATGAAATAAAGTCAGCATCACTCGCACTAGGCGAATGATAAATCAATCCTATTTGATACTGGGAAAGATGTTTTTGATTTTTATTATTATACACCAAATATTTTTGTTAATTGCGTTATTGTAAACTATTTTATACTCCATTGAGTTATGTACATATACTAAAACACGCCCTTTATGTCTGATATTTTAACTACACCGTAAAGGTTTATATGTTGATATCTCTACCTCTAGGTTTGTTATTTCATCTGTGCAACAGCTTTCTGAACAAAGAATCATATGAGGTTTCCGAAGTTCTGTAAGGCGTTCTAGCTCACCTTTATTAGAAACAATACTATTTCTATTTAAATATATACAGTCCAGCTCATTTAATGCTCGTTGCTAAACGCGCACTTTATTTTTTAACTGTGCGTGTTTTTTGTACGCTGGACAGTCTTTACTGAAAGCGGGATGATTGACACCTACTTCAATCACTTTGTTTTTCACCAGTTCATAACAGTTAATACATGTAATCGTATTTGATGTACATTCCTTGCTGTCGTGGGATCCAGCACATTTGCTACAAGCCACTTTATTAGTACAATCGCTCGCTTTGTGCTTATATCCCGCGCACTTAAAGCATCTCAAAACACTTACGTGTGTTTAAGCGACACAAGTATCCCACTCTATATATAGTCTCTTTTGCTGCAATATATTCTCAAATGTTATTGCATCAGTTTCTATTAATGCAATATAACTTTCCTCCCTACGATTCGTATTTTCATACACCTTTCTAACTACAAACTCTTTTCCTGCACATTAATCGTGTTGCTTCGTTAAACACTCTATTAACCGTTCATTGCTAATTTTTTCAGTTATGGCAACTATCTTAACTATCTTTTTTATTTCACTTTTATTTTTTGTTTTCTCCGCTTCGTAATCTTTTCCTATAGTGTCTTGTACTTTCTGACGCACTTGCTCACAAGCTTCCTAGTTTCTACATTCCACAATTATAGCCCCTTTATTTATCTCTTTAACATTTCTTACAAGGCCATATGTGGGATCAACAACTTTCTTCAAAGCTTCCTTAGTTTCCTTCGCTTCCTTTTTTTGATTTTTCGGTTTAATAACGATTTTGTTCTCATTTAATTAACCGGCCTGAGCAAACGTCAACTTAGTGTTAACGTTCTCGCTAGCTGCCTTCAAGTTACTAATAAACCATTTTAAAAATTACCATTTTAAATTCATGTTTTCTGAAATTATTTTTATCTCGTTTCGCTTTATGTTACTACATTTGATGCAAAAACTATAGCCACACCCACCTGAGCTTGCTATCATTTCACCTACCTGCAGCAATTTCGCTGTACACTCTTTACATTCTGTTGGCATTATGGATGTTTATTGTTTGCGAAGTTGTCACAAACAAATACATTGATTATATTAGTACATTATCTTATACTACTTTTATATGTGTAACTACTAATAATTTATATCAGATCTAGTTATAATAATAGATAACTAAAACTAAACGTGGTGGCAGCACTGCCAATATTCTTCTTCCCTTCGTATGCCACCAACCTTCCTTCTCCTGTCACTCACCAATGCACTTATGATGCTGAACAGGCGCAAATATTAAGCACTACGTCACAGACAGAAGAAGCAAAGCGAACAACAAAACAAACAAAAAAGAAAATCAGCGGTACGAATGCCGTACAACAACAAAGCAGTCAGGCAGGTTTTTGTTTTGCCTATTTAAGTACAGGCAACTTGCAGGAACACTTGATTGTTTATATTTATTTACCTTCGCTGCGCAGCGGCTGAGACGTTGACTGCTGACTCCACTGGAGCAGCAAAGCAAATCAGGATTATGATGTTACTCCCACAGTGCTTGTTGTCCGCTTGTTTTAGATTTAGTTGATGTCCAGTAAGATGTTGTGAGTATTTAAGCGTTGTTTACGCGTTTATATCGTTTGGAATTCACGTTAAACAATAAAAAATGCGGAGCTAAAATATTCACAACTTTACCGCCTTTTTACTCTTCTTCTTATCCTGTACTACAGCACTCATCTTCGGGGGCTAAGATACTTGGCTGGGATATCATAAGTGGTTCCAAGCTCTGGATCAGGGACTGTTATCAGTCTTAGACCGGCCATAGTGACGAATGTCACGCGTGATTAGCTTTCACGTCCTACTCGAGGTGCCCCTGCTTCTACTGATAATGACGGATCTAGAGAGGACAACTCGATAAAACCCGCACCCCTGAGTCATTGTGCCGAGATCAGGGGAGGGACGACTCTTTAAGAGTCATGATCGGTACACAACGGTGACGAACTGGATTGTATAGGGCTTTTGATTATTGACATTCAATTTTGACTTGATGACTTTGGGCTGATAGGTGCGGTATTCTGCCACCTTAGTAGGTCGGGGTGAAACCCTACCGAAATGGCTGGTAGGCTTATGCTGCACCTGCGCACGCCCCGTTAAAACCGTGGCGGGCTTCAAGGTACGTTCCGGCTGCGTCGCCGTTAAGTTGGTGGTGTAGGTGCGGTTGAAATTTTTCCCGCTTCTCGTCCGGTCTGGCTCTGAACGCATTACTCATAAGGTAATGCGTCAACCCTCGCATGGCCTCCCTGCATAGCATAGATAACCACGAGACCGTTGAAGGGCGACTACACAATTGGCTCCGGATAGCGGCCTTGAGGGGGGACTTTTTAGAATGGACACGACTAACACGAATCCGCCAATGATGGGGTGCGGAAGAAGAGCGGTTGTGATGAAAATCCGTCAAATTAATCTTCAGCACTCTAAGACGGCTTCCGCAAATTTGTTGCTCTGCCTTGAAAAAGGCGGAGTGGATATAGTCCTTGTCCAGCATCCATGGTTGAGTAGTAACGGCAGTAAGATTTCAGGATTACAGACTGGAAAATTCAACACCTTGGTGCATGGGGAGGCAAGTGGGCCTAGATCCTGTGTGCTTGTTAAAAAAGAGATTAAAGCTTTTATTCTCCCTAATTTCAGCAACGCTAACGTAACCACGGTCTGCTTCGAGCGAGGAAGTAATTAAATGTGGGTGGTCTCAGCGTACATGCCCCACGGGAATGCAGCGGGACCACCACTTGCGATATTGAGCGAAATCACCGCTGAAGCAAGGCGGAGTTGTGTTGGCGTGATTATCGGTGCCGATGCTAATGCCATCATAGCATCTGCGGAAGATCGGATACCAACACTAGAGGTGAGTCTTTATTTACTTTTATTGTAGATGGAGGACTTTGTATATGCAATAGGGGGAATGACCCGACTTTTATTACGACGAGCACTCCTAATCTGATCACCGACATATTGAGTTCTCGGTGAACGAAGAACGTCCCGGTAAAATATCTTTTGGGAACCCTAAAAGTACTAACTGGACTTGTATTGTAGGAAGCTGGGAGAGCTGTTGCCTGCGGCGCCTACCGTTAGTTCGGACCTGTCCGAATCTGAGATAGACGTTCTTTTAGAATACTCTCGGCAAGCAATAGCGCCTTTCAGCTGTCCTGCCCATTGAAAACTTACAGGGGGAAGGGCAAGCCGCCCTGGTGGTCGGGTTCTCTTGACAACCCAACAGCGTCCAGTCGGCGGCTCTTCAATAGAGCCAGGAGGAGTAAATTAACCTCGGACTGGGAGCTCTATAAGGTGAGTCTGGGGATTTATAAATATGAAATAAGAATAGCCAAGCGAGATGCATGGCGAAGCTTCTGCGAAAACGTAGAAGGCTGTAATGAATCCGCGAGGCTTAGAAAAATACTCTCTATTAATCCCGCTCCTCTGGGGTATCTGAGAGATGATGGTGGGGACTGGTCGATGAGTAGCGAGGAGTCCCTAAAGCTTTTACTGGACAATCGCTTTACCGATGTCCCATTTGCGCAGGAATCTTTGCCTGCATGGTCGGCGGTCGTTGGCCATGCAGAAGTGCCTGCCATTCCAATACGGGAAAGTCAAATAACCTATGCTATAGGGTCGTCCAAGCCCTATAAGTCTCCGGGCCGGATGGAATCATTCCTGCGCAACTTCAAAAGTCTTTGGGGGTTTCCTGCCGCTGGTTGGCCATCATCTATACTAACTGCCTCAGGCTTAACTATATCCCGAAATCTTGGCGCACGGTTAGGGTTATTTTCATTCCGAAGGCCGGCAGAAACTCTCATGTATCACCTAAGGATTTCAGGCCAATCAGTCTCTCGTCGTTTCTTCTTAAGACGTTTGAGCGGTTGACGATCTGTATCTACGGGAAAGGATACCTTGGGGGTTACTGTCGGCTTCACAGCATGCGTACTGCAAGGGCAGATCGACGGAAACGGCTCCCCATTTGATTGTAAAGCACATAGAGGAATCCCTAGAACACAAAGAGTATGCTCTGGGTGCCTTTCTAGACATCGAGGGGGCTTTTAACAATGTCTTACCGGGGGCAATCGAAAGAGCTCTGGTGGGTTTAGGAGTCGAGGCGGCTCTGGTTGAATTTATTAGCAAACTTCTGTGCGGCAAAATTTTCGCAGCGGAGTGGGGAGGGGCCATAATTAAGAGGAAGGTGTGCAGGGGTACGCCACAGGTGGTGTCCTATCTCCTCTCCTCTGGGTTTTGGTAGTCAACGAGCTTCTTGTGGAGCTGGAAGCCAATGGTTTTCGGGTGGTTTCCTATGCAGACGACCTCGCTATCCTAGTCAGAGGCAAATTTCTGGGCACAGTGCTCGATGTTCTGCAGGGCTACCTGGATACTGTGGCTAGGTGGGCTGAATCATGTGGATTGGCGATCAACCCGGGAAAATCGGAATTGGTTCTTTTTACAAGGAGATATAAGATGCCCGATTTCAGAACTTCGCCCATTGGAGGGGTACCGTTGGTACTTTCTGATAGAGTTAAATATTTGGGGATTGTTTTGGACAAGAAACTGTCCTGGAGGCCCAATGTGGAAGATCGGGCCAGGAAGGCCGCCATTGCCTTGTACTGCTGCAGAGGGGCTATCGGAAAGAGATGGGGGCTCTCGCCAGATGGTGGTCAAACCGATTCTGCTATATGGGGTGCTGGTCTGGTGGAAAGCACTGTACACAGCGAGCACCTCCAAAATGTTAGTGTCAGTGCAACCAACGGCGCTGATCGGTATCAGTGGCGCTCTCAGAACAACACCTACCTTGACACAGAACGTCATGCTGAACATATACCCAGTAGATATTGCGGGAAAGGCGGCCGTGGCAAGGTCGTTGGTCAGGCTTCGTGATATGGGATATGGATTTTCTGACCGCGGACACTCTAGCCTTCTTACCAGTTTCGACTTTATCCCGGACAGAACGGACTACTGTATGCCGATAGCTGCTCCTTATACAACCTTCACCCCAGTTATTCCAGAGAGAGAAGTGGGGAAGAGGAATTATCTGGGGCATGGGACCGAGGGGGTCTTTTGTCAAGAGCTAAATTTAAACCGCAAGTTTAAGTTGGCTGATCACTGCAGTGTATTCCAAGCGAAAATTGCTGCGATTAAGGATGCGGTGGATGGAATGCTATCCAGTGCTACTACGGTTAGGGAATTTAACATCTACTCTGATAGCCCAGCGGCTATCAACGCCTTGAGCTCAACTACAGTGCGATCGAGGGTGGTATGGGAGTGCCTGACCTCGCTTGCGATTGCATCGAATTATTTTACAATTAAGATTATCTGGGTCCCGGGCCATAGTGATATCCCGGGTAACTGTCAAGCGGATCTCTTAGCCCGCATCCATACAACTGAACCGGATGAAGATGGCTGTAGGGATTTCGGGATCCCGCTGGCCACCTGTGGATTGCTCCTCCATAGCTGGGCCTCGAATCAGCTCAGCATACGTTGGGCGGATACCACGTCTTGCAGGGTAGCAAGATCTTTCTGACGAAAAGTGGATGGCAGGAGGTCTGCTGAAATAATTGGGTTCACTAAGGCTCACCTATCAATGGTAATTGGGGTTTTGACAGGGCACTGTCCCATGGGTATTCATACGGTACGTCTCAATATACTGGAAACTCCATCCTGCTGCAGCTGTATGGAGGATGATGAGGTGGAATCACCAATCATTTTATGCTTGATTGTCCAGCTTTTGCCAGAACTAGGCGAAAGTATTTCGGTTGCGACTCACTTGGAACTCCCGAGGATATATCCAAAGTTGAGATCGGTATCATTCGGAGCTTTATCGTTGCTACCCAACGATTCTCTAAGTAGCTAGATCTAAGTCACCGTTATTTTTGTGTATGTGGTATCACAACGGACCTTGGTGTTGTCCAAGTGAGCTATCCTTATCAGGGCAGCTACCACCTAACCTATCCTGTACTAAATCACTCATAAACAGCTTTCATTTGATATCCATATTGTATAAGCAGATTCTAGGGGTACCCGGGTCCACGTTTTGGGCTATATCTCGAGACCCTAGCCTTCCAGTTTTATTAAAATTGTCCTGTACTAAATCACTCATCAACAGCTTTTATTTGTTATCCATGTTGTATAAACACATTCTAAGGGTACCCGGGTCCACGTTTTGGCCTATATCTCGAGATCCTAGCCTCCCAGTTGTATAAAAATTATCCTGTACTATAACACTCATCAACAGTTTTCATTTGATATCCATATTGTATAAACACATTCTAGGGGTACCCGGGTCCACGTTTTGGCCTATATCTTTGGCCTATGAAAATTGTCCTGTACTATAGCACTCATCAACAGCTTTCATTTGATATCCATATTGTATAAACACATTCTAGGGGCACCCGGGTCCACGTTTTGATCTAAAGACCCTAGGCACGTAGCGAAAAAAAGGTAGACGCTGGCCTACCCAATATGCTCACAAAATTTCATGAGAATCGGTTCAACCGTTTCGGAGGAGTTAAGCCTCTAAAACCGTGACAGAAGAATTTTATATGTTAGATATTAATATGCTTACAAAATTTACATAGGTACAATCAATTGACAGGCTGGTTCGCATACTTATACGTAAAATCACATAAAAGTTATATGAATCGATTCGTGTGGATCAGCCGCAAAGCATAGGCCTATTTTTGTTAACAAATATTACTCTATTTGTTTATAATTAATAGAAAAAGTTTTTTGTAAATTCGAACAATCTCTCCAAATATCGAAATTTACTTTCGTGCACAAAAGCGCAATATCTGTAGGACCAATTATATAAGTGCTCAATTCAAAGACACAAATCTACATATTATGTAACCCCGCTCAATTCAAAAGTTGCGTAGTCGTATTGCCCAAATCCTTCACCTACACACAAATAATGTTTCTCCCTTGTTGCCACTTACTTATAGTGGCCTAAAAAAATTGTTCCAGAATCATTTTTAGCGTACAAAAAAACCTTATATAGAAAAAAATTTTGACCGGCCCATTTTGTGTGGCAAATTTCACTTACACGTAAATACATACATAGATCTTTATTTAACAGATTCTTTGTTTTTTATTTTAGTTGATTTCAAAAAAACATGAAATCACAAATAATGAGTTAACTTTCGTTGAAACTAACCAAATTTATTTATAACAATTAATGGAAAATTACCCGAAAATGTTTTTGCATATCCAGATTTGTTGCTCATTTTAATAAAGTACGTCGTATACTGAACAAAAAAACAAATTTGCTCCAAAAATATAACATAAAATTTTTTACGTTGTCTTTATGCTAATTTATTTTATTATTTCTTATTTTATTTTATTATATATTCTTTTATCTCAACTTAGTTTATTATTGTTTAAATACAACTTGACTTGGTCGGTAATTTTCACGTTGTATATTAAATGAAAAAAACGTCCTAAAAATCTTTTTGATTTTAGGTCAAAAGGACATCTGGCATCATAGCGGCTTTTCCCATTTCAAAACTACAAACGCTCGCATATGCAACTTGCCTGAATATTTTTTTACCAAAAACAAAACAAACCGAAAGTACCAAAATATTCGTGGACATTTACTACTTCATAAAATATAAAGTCATGCATATTTTCATATTTGAAATTTTATTGAACTTTATATTTTATGTCACACATTTTTTCAAATTAATTTTATTTCAGCTTTTATATGTTTGCAAAGAAATTTTTTTTTTTTGATTTTATTTTCATTACATTTTTTATTTTTCTTCATATTTTAATTCCAATTTATTTAATTTTATGAATTTGTATTTTTTAGTTTTATTTTTTTTAATTTTGCATTTTCTTACATATTTTATTTCCGTATTGCATAGGCCGTATATTACGCTACTATATTTATTATTATATCTTGGTATTATATCGTTCACAGACAATATTTTATGATAGATCACATATATTCATGAAATGGAGAGTTTACAAATTCAATATAAATTAATTACTTATATAAATCTCAATTGGAATCCCAACATTAAATATCCCAACATTAAAATCTTCATATTTCCACAATGATAACATTAAAACCCGGAAAAAAGTATGAGTGCACTTATTGCGTTGTTATATGGAACTGTTTATACACTTACTTATTTTTTTGAACTTTAAGTACTTAATTTTGTTTCTTTTATTTTAAATTGTTTTGAGTAAACTCTGCTTCTTTCTCATTACATAATATTTTTATTTCATTTTTTATGAAATAACTAGGGAGACCTAGGAAGGATCTGAGTTCCTTCAGTGTTGTGGGAATAGGGAAATTTTTGATTGCCTGTACTTTTGCAGGATCAACTGTGATCCTGTTGTATGTAATTATATGCCCTAAGTATTCCACAGAGTCTTGGAAAAAGTGGGATTTCTCGTTGGAGATTTTTATGTTGGCCTGGTAAAGCGCGTTTATGATTTTGCAGATATGTTCGCTATGTTCATCGGGAGAGGAAGAATAAATGAGAACATCATCTATATAAACGTATGCGAACTTCCCGATATATGGTCTAAGGATATCATCAACACATCTTTGAAAGATGGATGGGGCATTTTTCAGCCCGCATGGCATACGAAGGAATTCGTACTTAGCTCCATTTACACCAAAGGCCGATTTTTCACTGTCGGATTCTTAATAAGGATCTGATGGAAACCAGACTGTAAATCTAAGGTTGTAAATACCTTTGCATTACCTAAATGCTGTATGGTCATAGTCACATCAGGAATGGGGTATCTATCTGTGATAGTTTGAGCGTTTAGCTTCTGAAAGTCTACGACCAATCTGCGCTTAGGTTTCCCTTGTTCATCGGTACCTTTTTTAGCGACTGTCCAATTGGGAGAGTTGTACGGACTTTTGCTTGGTTGAATTATTTCAATTTTTTAAAAGTTTCTTGATTTCTGTGTTAATGAGGTCATTATCCGACATAGGGTACGGATATTGCTTGGTCCAATGTATCGCGGTAGTATAAGGTAGCACTTCGTTTTTGATTCCATCTTTTTGCATCATTTCTTCGATTTCTGCAATATACCTACTTTTCACTATTAACTGTATAATTAATTTTTTGCTCAGATTCACTTTCTTTCTTGGCCCCAACTCGAAAAAGTTGCTTTTTGCTTTTATTTTTCTAAGTCCCTGTTCACCCAGAAGCATATCAAATTCTTCTAATGCATCTGTTTCAAAAAATGTGAGATTATGTTCTAATAGGGTTAATTTTTTTTTTTGATTTTGTTATTGAGTAACCGTGAAGAGTTTTCACTTTTACAGGTTTAATGGGAATAGACTTACCGATGTTACATTTTTTACTTATGTAATTGTTTGTTGTGCCAATGTCGATCAGGGTGTTCATTATTTGCCTGTATCCCTGCATTGGCGTTGCAGACACGGAAAATCGTTCATGTACCAAAAAAAAACACTGCCTGTTTCATATTCATCATTTTCGTATCTGGTGCAAGCGATTGTAATTCTTCCTCGCGTGTTTAATTTACACTTTGTACCTTCTGTTGTGTGTTGTAATTGCGAGATGAAGGACATCGGTTTCTTTTTTGAGAATCTCCCCGAAATGGATTATTTGGAGGTAGCCCTTGCAATTGGCATACATATCTGTTTTTTGTGGAGCAGAATGATCCCTACTATAATTTGCGGATTTCGTGTACTGCTGTGATGGATCTACGCCCATTGGTTCGTGCTGTTGCCTGGGTGCAGTTTGGTTGTAGTGCACCTATACACTCGGTCTGTACCTTTGTGGTACCTCGTGATATCTTCTGCTTTGGTTTTGATACTGCAATGTACTATTTATTATATTATCTGTGCTGTTTATATAACGGAACGTCGAATTGTGAGTTCACGTTATTGTGGTATATCGTACTTGCGATAGCGTAAGCGGTTTCTAAGTCCTTTGGATTGTGGCTATATAGAGTGCCGCTGGTATATTTGCTGTTCAGACCAAGAATGAGTGTCCTTACAGCTTCCTTGTTTGCATATTCTTCCATATGTGATGGATTTCATGAGCTATCCATGTCAACTTTAGTGGGTGCAAGATTAAGTGCCTTACTGATTTCGCAATGGAACTCTGCCAAGGTTTTTTCCCTGCCTTATTCTTTTCATTTCTTCGAGCAACAGATGCAGAAGTCTCTGGTCTGCATAGGTGTAATCGAGACGATTTATTATATCATAAAAATGGAATTTGGTGTCGTGGTTAATTAAAATCTCGGCCACCTCTCCTTGTATTTTCGAATGTATAATAGAGAATGCCGTGTAGTACGGGGGTGTCGTAGGGTAATTCTTTACATTTTCCATGTGTGTCCAGGCCATTTTCCTCCATGATCGATAATGGTTCTTGTCGCCTATGAATATTGGTAACGTTGTAAGAATTTCTAGGTTGATTTGTGACTCATTGGTGATATGTGGTATAGAGTTCTGGTATTGTTTGGTGACTGTGATGTTAGATGTTGCCACGGAACTTATTCTGTTGGATTTCATTGAGCCCTGTGGTCAGAACAAAGACTTGTTCTCTCAGGCTTGCGATTTCTTGTGTTGTCATTTCAGGGTTCATATCCAACAATGGACGCGACAGATTTAAGCCTTCTTGTCGCTTTCTCCGCGAATCCAGTCTGATGTGCTGTCTGCTGGCATCAGGATTCGTTGTATGTTACTATAACGTTGGTTGAATGTTGTACCTGTATATCAAGATTTATTCGTTATTTTTTTCCAATTTTCCCGGAATTTGAATCTTTTATTTTTTGAAATAAAAGCACTTTTTTCAAAGATCTAGTGCTGGAAGTTCTTCTTCCCGTGGAATTTCTTCCTGTCCTTTTCTTTAATGGATAGTGCTGGATAGCTTAAAGGTTTGGTTAAGCCCCCAGTTATGAATCCGAGAAGGAAGTTGAAATAAAATATATATATTTATGAACAAGAGCTCGTTTCAGACTTCTTTTATTTTCAGAACTATCTTACATTTTTAGTCTAACATCTATTTATACTATTTCTGTGCATTACTGATAATATTTATTTGTTTCGAGATTACATTGGGTATTGGAAATTGTTTACATGTCTTCATATTCCTGTGTACATGATAACGTAATGTGAGTTATTTTATCTTAGTGCCATTCTAACATTAAATTTTTAATATTGTCTTTCATGTTAATTTATTTTATTATTTCTTATTTTACTTTATTATATATTCTATATTTAAACTTACTTTATTATTATTTAAATGCAACTTGACTGCATAGGAATTTTTCACGTTGCATATTAAATGAAAAAAAAACGTCCCAAAAAACTTTTTGGTTTTAGGTCAAAACGGCAACCGGCAGCAAATGGCCTTTTTCCATTTCAAAAGTATAAACGCTCGCAGCTGCAACTTTCCTGAATATTTTTGTACCAAAAAAACCGAATATACCAAAATGTTTGGGAACATTTACTACATCAAAAAATGTAAATTCACGCATATTTTCATATTTGAAACTTTATTGAACTTTATATTTTATGTCACACATTTTTATTAAATTAATTTTATTTCAGCTATTGTATTTTTGCAAATAAATTATTATTTTTTGTGATTTAACTTCATAAAATTTTGTATTTTTCTAAATATTTTAATTTCAATTTATTTAGTTTCATTTTATTTTTATTAAATTTTGTATTTTCTTACCTATTTTTATATCCGTATTGCATAGGCCATAATTTACTCTACTATCTATATCTATATATTAATACGCTTACAAAATTTACATACAATCAATTGACAGGCTGTTTCGCATACTTAGCATACGTAAAATAATATAAAAGTTATATGAATCGATTCGTATGGATCAGCCGCAGTGCATAGGCCTATTTTTGTTAACAAATATTACTCTATTTGTTTATAATTAATAAAAATTTTTTTTTTGTAAATTCGAACAATCTCTCCAAATATCGAATTTACTTTCGTGCACAAAAGCGCACTATCTGTAGGACTAATTATATAAGTGCTCAATTCAAAGCCATAAATCTACATATTATGTAACCCCACTCAATTCAAAAGCTGCGTAGTCGTACTGCCCAAACCCTTCACCTACATACAAATAATGTTTCTCCATTGTTGCCACTTACTTATAGCAGCCTGTTCCAAAATCCTAAAAAAATTGTTCCAGAATCATTTGTAGCGTACAAAAAAAACCTTAAATAGAAAAAATTTTTGACTGGCCCATTTTTTGTGGAAAATTTCACTTACACGTAAATACATACACAGATCTTTATTTAACAGATTCTTTGTTTCTTATTTTAGTTGCTTTCAAAAACTTTTGTTGAAACTAACTAAATTTATTTATAACAATTAATAGAAAATTACCCGAAAATGTTTTTCCATATCCAGATTTGCTGCTCATTTTAGATAAAGTACGTCGTATACTAAACAAAAAAATAAATTGCCTCCAAAAATATAACAATTCATTTTTTATGTTGTCTTTTATGCTAATTTATTTTGTTATTTCTATTTTATTTTATTTTATTATATATTCTTTTATTTCAACTTAGTTTATTACTGTTTAAATACAACTTGACTGAGTCGGAAATTTTCAATTTTTTAACCAAAAACAAAACAACCGAAAGTACCAAAATATTCGGGGACATTTACTACTTCAAAAATATAGTCATGCATATTTTTCATATTTGAAATTTTATTGAACTTTATATATTTATGTCACACATTTTTTTCAAATTAATTTTATTTCAGCTATTATATTTTTGAAAATAAATTTTTATTTTTTTGATTTTATTTTCATTAAATATTGTATTTTTCTACATATTTTAATTCCAATTTATTTAATTTCATGAATTTGTATTTTTTAATTTTATTTTTATTAAATTTTGTAGTTTCTTACATATTTTAATTTCCGTATATTGCATAGGCCATTATTACTCTACCATATTTATTATTATACCTTGGTATTATATCGTTCACAGACAATATTTTATGATAGATCATATATATATTCATGCAATGGAGAGTTTAAAAATTCCCAACATTAAATATCCAAACATTAAAATCTTCATATTTCCACAATGATAACATCAAACCCCGGAAAAAGATATGAGCGTACTTATTGCGTTGTTATATGGAACTGTTTTTTCAATTCACTTAAGTTTTTTTTTTTTGCACTTTAAGTTCTTAATTTTGTTTCTTTTATTTTAAATTGTTTTAAGTAAACTCTGCCTTCTTTCTCATTACATAATATTTTTGTATTTTAATTTTATTTTTTATGAAGGTATCC
The DNA here is from genome assembly GCF_040869045.1 of Eurosta solidaginis. Taxonomy (NCBI): domain Eukaryota; kingdom Metazoa; phylum Arthropoda; class Insecta; order Diptera; family Tephritidae; genus Eurosta; species Eurosta solidaginis. The sequence continues at coordinate 223,344,766 of NC_090319.1, forward strand.
TCTATTCTATTCGAAATTTTGCGGAAAAGGCAAATTTTCAATTAAATTTCAAGCCATTTCATCATAACTCTATGTCAATTTCATTTGATTTTACTTATTTTTTTATATTTTTGTTTAAGGAACTCCATACTAAAACGTTTTAATTACATTTGAAAAGTTTGTAGAAAATTTTAGAAAATGCAATCAAAAAGTAGAACGTCTTACTTAGGTCAAATTCAAAATTTTAATGAAAACTTTAAATAAGTTAGAACATTTTGCTATATATTCACTCCATGCTCAACTAATAGAGCATAATTGCACTACCGCCAACACTGGATGCACACAGAGAGTTGAAAAAAAAAATACAAGTGGGTACTAGTACCCATTATTCAAGATATGCTTGCTAATTTGTTTTTCATCATACAAATTTTTTTTCGTCAATCGTTTCATAAAATTGTTTATAACGCCCATCCCTGCTCATTATCAGAAGCGATCTTGTACTAGGCAGAAATCGAGATATTTAGGGATATTTGGAAAATTTGTGGAATTTTGCGATCGAGTTTATAGTAACTTCAAGTGGAGCTAGAATCTAGAAACTTGGAACATATTCTCTTATCGCGAATCATCTCCAAGATCTGGTGTATCGTGAAGACCAGATCTGAAACCGCATTTATAAGGCCCACCCAGTTCGTTGATTTTGGGCTTTAGTCTTTCACTGATTCCGCGGTGTTTTCTAATTCATTATTATCAGAATGGTACATGCTCTCATATGCACACAATCAATTAATACCCGTTACCAGAATGAAACTTTATTTTCATGATTAACGTTAATAATACCGATATAAAGAAACAAAATATTTTTTCGGTACTTTTTTTTGAGTCAACAAAACGATATTTTTTATTTATGTCTTTATGCAGACATGGCTGAGAGCGAACAGTTATCGAAAAGTGTTAATGAAAACACTTTTTTAAAATGTTTGATATTACTCTGCCAGGTACTTAAACCCATGACCCTCGGCGTGGCAGGTGGAGCACGATGTATAATACCTTCTTTACGGCAAAGATTTCGATATTGGTTGACTTTAAGTTATAGTTTATAGTTTTGTTTCTGATAAGCTGTTTACAACAGGTATTGTTAAAATTTCAAAATAAAAATTCATTATCATTTTGTTTATGTTATCTTCTTTTTAATTTAATTAATTTGCAGAATGAGAATACTGATCGCAGTAGCCAGCTACAATACTTACTATAATTATTGAGACGCAGTGTGGCTTATAGTACGCCGCATTTGCCATTTATGCTTGTAATAACTTAATCTTGGCACCTACTAACTTCGCAAGCAAATTTCGCAAGAGCCAAATATCCTAACACTGATGTTGATTTTATAGCATAAGCTAAGCAAAATAACAACTTTAATAAGGTTAGTGTAACAGCTGCATGCATAAACGAACAAAAATTCATATACATATACTTATGTGTATTAGGCTTACATCTGTTCCTGCAGCATCGACTACGCTCATTATTGCATGTGAACCATTGCTCTTTAGTAAACGCTGTTGTATCTGTGATATATCTACAACGGAGGAACTGTTATACAGAACTGTAGCTGTTACAACACTACTTTTCAATTTAGAAGCATTTCTTTCTGAAATGTTGTCTGTACCAGACGGCAGCAGCTTTATATCATGAATAAGTACTTTGCCCCCCGTTATTGTGGCTAGTATTTCTTCGGTGTTCAATTTGTCGAGATTTTCTCCTGGCACCACAAACGTCACTGTTCGTGTGCGGATTTCGGGTGGATATATACGAATATTAGTCGTGCTAGACAATATTGGGATTCCGAGGTCATAAGCACGTGCTGTTAGGAAAAACATATGAGCACCAAAGGTGGGTTTTGACTGTCTTCGTTTTCGCAGTGTCATTTTCTCTCTTACTGTTAACTCGCCAGTTACTTTTTCTAAATTGAATTTATTGTCATAGTTACCGTTAATTATTTCGTAGCGAACTTGATTATTTGGTTCAGACGCATCCTTATCCGAAGCATATATGAAAGCCATAGACGTAAACTTGGTTAAGTCTGAGTCCAAAATGAATTCATAAAGATTCTTTTCAAATATGGGAGACTCGTCATTGACGTCTAGTAGTTGAATAATAAGAGACACCTGAGCTCGATTGCCATTGCCACCAAAGTCTCGAGCTTCCACATATAAGTGATATTCAGGCATTACTTCACGGTCAAAACCATGATTATTTGTCGCCAATGTAATTAAACCCGATTCAGAATCAAGATTTAATGAAGTATTTAAATATCCCAATATTGCAGTGTAGCGAACAAGTCCACTTGAACTAAACGTATCTACATCTTCAGCTGTTACTTTGACAACCTCTATTCCAATAGTCATATTTTCCGGCAGTTCTACCATATATAATGTTTGTTTAAAGGTGGGTGGGTTGTCGTTGACATCATTTATGAATACTGTTACATTTACTATGGCAGAAAGATTTGTTACTGGTCCTATTTCTTGTGCTAGTATTTGTAACTGCACCAAGTGGCGTTTCTCATAATCTAGCAAAACATTGTCACGTACGCGTAAAAGAAATATGGCGCTGCGCTCCACAATATTTGGTACAATCTCAAATGTTCCATTGTTATTAATTAAAGTTAAAGAGAATGCTCCATTTTTATCGATACCATCATCGTAGACACGCGGTACATATGGATCGCCAAATGTTAGTGCTGTACCTGGTGGTACATTTTCATCGACTCTCGAAATGTAGCTGAAAGGAGAAATGACATTATACTAAACATGCATGAAATGGAAGTTTTCTAAATAATACAATTAAGCTAAAATTTATAAATTTTCCTAGTCTTAAATCCTAGAGCCATGGAGAGATAGGTAGGATATTGTACTGATCTTCGGAATAATTGAAGTAAAAGATATATTAGGGGAGTTCAGGATTTTGCGTAAATGGCGTACAGCCAAATTAAGCGCTGTAGCTGTTACCAATCGCTTCCAAATAAAAGACAAAACCCGGATAAAACCACTGTAAATTCTCCGCTGTAGAAAACGCTGTAGAGCCCAAAACGGTGAAGCCAAATAGAAAGAGGAGCAGCTTATGCCAATTGCGTCCAAATAAAAAGGCCAAGATTTAACATTTTTTAATATAATTTATTTTACCGCAGTCGATGTGCCAATGTCGCAGTCCAGTCAGAAAAGAAGAAAGAAAAATCAGCAGACATGGCTATTTAAAACGTCGCCCTAATTACAATATTCGATATGTATATATAAATTTCATTGTACATACGCATGTACAAACCAATTAATTGTGCAAATCACTTGATTTAGCCGTCGCCTATTCTTCAGTCGGTGACCTACTTTGCTTTGCAATTACAATCTGTCAAAGCATTTTCTCCCAACTTAGAAGTGGGAGAAGCAACAAAATATTAAAAAATGCATTTACGGATGTAGGTATTTAAAGCATATCGTTAGCTTAATGTGAAAATGTGCTAAGTCACTTTTTTTGAAAAATTGTATTTTAATGCAGTTTTAAAACTGAATTCAGAATACATCGATAACAAGAAAAAAATATTTTAATTTTTACGTGCTGTTTGCAATGATATGTAAATGTGCTAAGTCGTCAACAGTTCAAAAAAAATGTGCTAAGTCAACCAGTCAATAATATCAATCTGAATTACTAGTCATTTCTTTGTGCGCGCATTTTATTTACTTATTTAATTCATTCAGTCTAAAAGTACATGCTTTGTTGTTGTTGTTGTATTAACGATAAACACACTCCACGGAGGCTTTGGGCCGATGTTGATGGTCCTTTTCCGCATATAAATCCGATACGTTCCGGCAACAAAGCACTATTAAGGTACTAGTCCGACCATCTCGGGAACGATTTATATGACCACATTAAATCTTATAGGCCATCCCGTCCTCCCCACCCCCTAGTTCCTTGAGGAACTTGGCCGGAGCCTCGGCTGTCAATGAAAAAGAATTCGCCACGGGTAGGTGAGGTTGGCAATTGGGTTGGAGAATCTATATATTGCGCTGGGAACACCTTGAGAGGGTTGCCTACACAACCCCTTTTAATTGGATTCACCCCTTTGGTGTTTGATAAATGCTTAGCGCTGATAATAATCTACTTCAATTCTTACATATCGATAACAGACTAGTGAAAAATAGAAAACAATTCAAGCTTAAACTTATATAAGCTGTTATTAAAATTAACAACACTACTGAATAGTTCTAGTTATAGGTTAATTCATAGCATAATTCGTTTTATTAGTTATTTAGATAAATAATCCATTATGCCGAAGATCACGCATTGGAATATATGGAATAAACAAATTAGATAAATCAGAGCAATTCGTGCTAACGTTTATTACATTATAGGCGAGCATGATTGAGATTCAAGTTGTTCTGTAATGCAAAGCATGAAGACCAAGTAATTTGCACCTGCTGGTATATGATGAGAGGCCGTCTGGCTAGTGAAGCATACGTAAAGAAATTTTTGTAAGAAATTTTTGAACTCTCCCAATTTTATAGAAATTATATTCACAGAAAGGATTCCATATTTTTGAGCAATATTCAAGACGACTTCTGAGCAAGGATATATAAATTGTCTTCAACGTCATAGGGTCCTTAAAATCACTGGTGTTAAGTCTACTGAACCCAACCATTGCAACAAATTTTGAAACAATGAAGTCAATGTGACTAGAAAAAGAGAGTTTGGAGTCAAAAATTACACCCAAGTCTTTTTACTTGCCTTTATGGAATAAGACACAACGCAGCATTTGTTTGAATTTAAAAATAAATGATTGTCTGCGCACCATCCGGCAAAAGAGTCCAGATCAGAGCCGTTAGAAATAGTTTGAAAAATAAATAGTATTTTTTGTGAAATATGTGACCCGGTCTATGAAAAGGTGGCTTATGACTCAACAAAGAAATTGCGAGAAACAGCTGTTAACAGTGCTGTGTTGGCATACATGATTTTTATTTATCTTTTTCAAAGCTTCTACACTCAAAAGCGTTGCAGTTAAGGTATCCTCATTCACAGTTTTGAAAAAAGAAAGTTATTTCAAAAGTTATTTATTTTTTTTCGTCTTCTGTAAAATTCGTAAAAGTTGACTTAGCACATTAACCTTCTAAGTATAGCGGGATTCTTGTGCGTGCAATTGTTCGGACTTAAGCAAGTGCAGCCAGTGCTAGTACTATATAATACAATTAGGAGTAGATAATATTATGAGGTGGGTTTGGTCAAAGGCTGAGGTATGCTCTTAATATCGCATATAAGGTCCTTTCAAATGTATTGTGCGAAAGATTGAAGCCCACCGTGAACCGGCTGATTGGACCTTATCAGTGCGGCTTCAGACCTGGTAAACCTACCATCGACCAGATTTTCACAATGCGCCAAATCTTGGAAAAAACCCGTGAAAAGAGAATCGACACACATCACCTCTTCGTCGACTTTAAAGCCACCTTCGACAGCACGAAAAGGAGCTGCCTATATGCCGCTATGTCTGAATTTGGTTTCCCCGCAAAACTTATACGGCTGTGCAAAATGACGTTGAGCAACACCATCAGCTCAGTCAGAATTGGGAAGAACCTCTCCGAGCCGTTCGAAACTAAACGAGGTTTCAGACAGGGTGACCCCTATCGTGCGATTTCTTGAATTTGATGCTGGAGAAAATTATACTAGCTGCAGAACTTAACCGCACTTGAACAATATACTATAAAAGCGTGCAATTACTGGCATATGCTGATGACATTGATATCATCGGCCTAAACACCCGCGCTGTTAGTTCTGCTTACTCCAAGCTGGAAAAAGAAGCGGTAAAGATGGGTTTGATGGTGAATGAGGACAAAACGAAGTACCTGCTGTCATCGAGCAAAGAGTCAGCGCATATGCGCCTTGGCAACCACGCTACTGTTGGCAGCCATAATTTCGAAATAGTAAAAACTTCTTTTATTTGGGAACCAGCATCAACACTAGCAACAACATCAGCACTGAAATCCAGCGAAGAATCAATCTTGCCAATAAATGCTACTTTGGACTAGGTAGGCAATTGAAAAGTAAAGTCCTCTCTCGGCGAACGAAAATCATACTCTACAAGTCACTTATCGTACCCGTCCTGCTATATGGGGCAGAAGCATGGACCATGACAACAGCAGATGAAGCGGCTTTGGGAGTGTTCGAGAGAAAAGTTCTTCGAAAGATTTATGGACCTCTACGCGTTGGCGAGTACCGAAGAAGATTTAATGATGAGCTGTACGAGCTATACGCAGACATCAACATAGTCCAGCGAATTAAAACGCAGCGGCTGCGCTGGCTAGGCCATGTTATGCGAATGAAAGATGATGCTCCGGCCAAGAAAGTGTTCCTATCGGAACCCGCCTATGGAAGCAGAGGTAGAGGGCGGCCCCCACTCCGTTGGAAGGAGCAGGTGGAAAACGATTTAAACTCCCTTGGTGTGACCAATTGGCGCCGGTTGGCGGAGCGAAGGAGCGACTGGCGCGCCTTGTTGGACGGCCATAACCGTTTAGACGGTTAAGCGCCAATTAAGTAAGTAAGTAAATTAGTGTTTTGATTTCGAACACACACGCACACGCGGCTCTTAGGCTAAAATATCTACAACCTTGAATCCAGGAGAGAGAGAGAGATGTTCACTAGGTAGTGTCGCTGACAATATAGTGTAACCCAAGAACGACGGCTCTCCACAGAGAGAGGGAGATAAAGTGCTAGCTAAGCGGTGGCTGAGATGGTGAAGACGACGGTGGCTCTCGCTAAGGGGTGCTAACGGCGGTAGTAATGACGGCGGTAGTTAGGATCACGCCCGTAGAGAGAGTACTGAGTGACGGTGGCTCTCACCAAATAGCTATGATGACGGTGGTGGCTAGACTTCGGGATGGGATGTCCAAGGATCGGGATGGCGATGATGTTGTACCTACGGCGAAGTGTGCCTGGTGTATTCCGGCCAATCATTTTATTCATAGGTAACTATGAACATGTTGGGAATTATGCTCGCATTGGCGCACACAGCGCGCCACGAATGAAAATTACCAAGCATTGTGCGTTCACCATCGCTGGCTTGCTTTGTGATTGCGCGATGGTTGTCGGTACATACACTACTAGGGGTGGGCAGTAAATGGAAAATATGATGTTGGGGGTGGGCGCTAAATAGGAAATAGATATTGTGGCGTAGCATTTGCTACGTTACAGTCCCCTCCTACTTCGGCGGACGAAAGGTTGTGGTATTCTAGGGTTTTTGCGCGGAGGCCTGAACTACCATGGGCAGAGCCCAGGTATGTTTTATCATCAGTTGAATCCGATGGCTCGGCCGACATGTGTTTATATGTGTTCGTTGATGTTTTTATTATTATGATTGACCGATTTTTTTTTTTTCTTCTCTTTTTTTCAACAATAATGTGTACATTTCATTTGTGTTTAAATTTACATTGCAAGTAGAAATTCATTTTAAATTTACATTTCAAGATTAAGGTATATACATATGTACATTTTTATATTACATTTTAAATTTACATTTCAAAATTAAGGTATTTACATTTCATGTATAGAAAACTTATCAAACTAGGTCGGATCTTGCTTCTTCTCAGCCAGCGAATCGTACCATCTTGGAGTGTTCTTTCAGCTTGATTATGGCGTGATCTTCGTCCACCCTACGCCCCGTGTTACACCCTTTTGCGATTTAGCCATAGTCCGGGAAAAGAAGTCTGGGCGTGGTTTCCATTAATAGTATCGTGTGGCTCTCGGTTTGGTGAATACGTTATAGTGTCACCAGCGGTTGGTTTGTCGCATACGATGGCGTTTAGATGGCCGGCTATTAATGGCGGGCCCCAGAATATCTTAGCGTCCAGTATTCGTGGCTTATTTGCGGGCCACAGTACTGCGTCGAATGGAGACGGTTCTTTGGGCATGGCATATTTTGTTCGTGCTTCTCTCGGCCCAACGAAGTTGCGGTTAAAATTTATTTCGGCGGTTGATTTGTGTTGGGTTGTATTTATGGCGAACGCTTTTTCTGGTAATTCCCGTTGCCAGTTCCGATGGTCTTGTTTCGTACGTTGTGCCACCCTTGTTTTGATAACGCGATTAACGCGTTTGGTAGGATTTTTGTGGCGGGCACACGGTTTGGTAAATCGGTGGGTGATGTTATGATCCTTCAGGATCGTTGCCGGAGCGTTAGTGATGAGTTGCTCACTATTGTTGCTGAGGAGGATGGCCGGGTAATAACTCTGGTTTAGTGTTGTGTTGTGTCTGTGTTCTGCGGCAGTGTTTGGCCCTTTTAGGTGTGTGGGTGCTTTTTGATGTGTTTCTATGAGCTCTAGGTGTTCTATCTTTCGCTCTTCGTTCAGGTGTTCCGCTTCTCTTATATAATGCAGGGTTACGGGTGCGTTTGCTTTGGTTGTACCGGCTGTGGTAAGGGGTTTTCCATCCAGTGAGACGGCAACGTTGCACTTTGCCAAAAAGTCCATACCCAGGGTAACACTCTCGGCCAAATTAGGGATAACAGACACCAACGTACTGGCTGTTTGATCATTGTATTTGACCTTGACCGGGTAGGAGTGGGTGCTCGCAATGCATGATTGGCCGGCGAGTTGCACGTTGCGACGATTGGATAACGGTGGAATCTTTCGTCGTTCCAGATGCCTTCTTACAGCTTCATTGAAGTATGTCACGGTGGCCCCCGTGTCGATCAGGGCGCGGCACATCAATCCTTCGATGGACACCTGTATGTAAAAACGTCCGTCGTTCCCCTTCCCTTTGGCTACGGATAATAATAGTGCTGGTGTTATCGGATTATTTCGGTTCACTCCATAGCATGCACAATCCCTGGAGAGCGTTCCGTCTCTGCCGCATCTACAACAAAAAAGTCGTCTTTTGTTGTTGCAATGGGAGCAGCGGTGGCCGCGTTTCTTGCATCGCCAGCAGGTGTTTCTTGCATCGTAACGGTCAGTGAGTGTTTGAGTGAGTTTGTTATTTGATCATTCTGCTCCTCCAGCTCCTCGATTATTACTGTTCTTAAGCTATGTGCTAACAGTCGGCTCTGTTTGGCTTCTTCGCTCCGCAGTAGTTCGTACTCATCGGTGAGCTCCATAAGCTGCTCTATCTTTTGGAACTCGCCCCGCTTCACAAAAAGTCGATACTCCACCCGTAGTCCGTCGTATATGCGTTCTAGATGATCTTCTTTGCACAAAGTCGGGTGGCGGCGAATCATCGTCTAGAGGGCGAGGATATAGTCCTTGACCTTTTCTCTGCTCGTCTGTTTTCTTTGGCGGATAGCGTCCTCTAGCTGGCTAATGTGTCGCTTCGGCAAAAAGAATTTTCCTGCTTCGGAGCGGAAGTCAGCCCATGTGTGTAGCTGTTGTTTTCGCAGGCGGAACCATTGAAGGGATTTGCCACGCAGTATCTCTGGAAGGGTTGGGAGGAGTTGATCTGGCTTAATCAGATAGCATTCTGCCAGTTCCTCAATCCTTTCCAGGAAGTCGTATAATGTGTCGCCCCCAGCGTAATGTACATCCCAGCGGCGGACTGTATTCATGACCTCCGTGTTAGTTATGCCGCTCTGCTCGCGCTGGGGGGATATTGCTTTGATTGTGACGACCGGCGTGGTGTTTTGCGTAGATGTGACTGGCCGGGCCTCTTCGGCGGCGATCTCCATCTCTACCTCTCTCAAAAAATTTTCTGTTGAATTACGCTTTCGTTGGTCTCGAACGTATGCGCTGAGTGTGCTGCGCAATTCAGCGACGGTATGTCTTTCGGTGTAGATTCGGTAGCGTTTGCATTTTTCGACTACCCTCTCTTTCTTCAGCAGGTAAATCCAGCCTAGAGAGTCGACGTTGAGCGTGGTGGTGGTGTTTTCGCTTATCTTTGTTTCAATTGTTGGTGATGTGTTCGATGAACCCGTTCCTACAGTGTTGGTGCTCTCGTTGGTTTTGGCACAGTCGCCTGAGGAGACGGGTCCCTGCTCGGGCGCCATTTATGAGGTGGGTTTGGTCAAAGGCTGAGGTATGCTCAAGTCAATCCAGAGTCGGTTGGAGATCCCACTTCCCCCACCTAAATAAATACGCAGTAAATTAGTGTTTTGATTTCGAACACACACACACACGCGGCTCTTAGGCTAAAAAATCCACAACCTTGAATCCAGGAGAGAGAGAGAGATGTTCACTAGGTAGTGTCGCTGACAATATAGTGTAACACAAGGACGACGGCTCTCCATAGAGAGAGGGAGATAAAGTGCTAGGTAAGCGGTGGCTGAGATGGTGAAGACGACGGTGGCTCTCGCTAAGGGGTGCTAGCGGCGGTAGTAATGACGGCGGTAGTTAGGATCACGCCCGAAGAGAGAGTACTGTGTGACGGTGGCTCTCACCAAATAGCTATGACGACGGTGGTGGCTAGACTTCGGAATGGGATGTCCAAGGATCGGGATGGCGATGATGTTGTACCTACGGTGAAGTGTGCCTGGTGTATCCGGCCAATCATTTTATTCATAGGTAACTATGAACACGTTGGGAATTATGCTCGCATTGTCGCACACAGCGCGCCACGAATGAAAATTCCCAAGCATTGTGCGTTCACCATCGCTGGCTTGCTTTGTGCTTGCGCGATGGTTGTTGGGCCGGTATGTATGTATATATGTATGTCGGTACATACACTACTAGGGGTGGGCAGTAAATGGAAAATATGATGTTAGGGGTGGGCGCTAAATAGGAAATAGATACCGTGGCGTAGCATTTGCTACGTTACAATATGATTATAGTGTATAATATGTAATTAAACATCCTCCGCCCGTTGAAAGGCTTAGGTTTTCAAAATGTTGTCGTCGAGGTGTAAAAGGCATATATTCGCCACGGGTCGGTTGTATACACCATTTGTGGTTTTGAGCACGGCAACACGAACTCCAGCGTGACTTCCTTGAATCGTTTCCATGACTCTAGCGAGAGGCCACTGTAGAGGAGGGTAATTTTCTTCCTTCACCAAAACCATGTCACCAACCTTTAGGTTAATTTCGGACGAACTCCATTTTTGTCGCTGTTGCAAGAGAGTTAATTATTCGGACTGCCATTTCCTCCAAAATTGCTGTTGCATGCAGCACATACGCTGCCATCTGTTGAGTCGGCTTATTTCAATTTGTGTTAGATTGGGTTCCATGATAGATGTAAAAGGTGCGCCAATTAGAAAATAAGCAGGCGTAAGCACCTCCAAGTCATCGATATTTTCTGAGATAGGGCAAAGTGGTCTTGAGTTCACAATCGCAGCAATTTGGCAAACCAATGTACGTAGCTCTTCAAAGTTCAGAGCTGAGAGACCCGCAACACGATAAAAATGATATTTGACTAGCTTGACAGAGGCCTCCCAAATGCCACCAAATGGGGAGAGCGTGGAGGTATTAATTTCCATTCAATGCCATCGTTCAAACATTGCTCCTTTACTGACCTTATATGATGTTGATTTAAAAAAGTTCCTTTAGCTCGCTCAGTTCACGTTTTCTCCAATAAAATTCGTGGCGTTATCAGACCATATTGTTTGGGGCTTTCTACGCGTAGACACGAAACGTTTTAGTGCGGCTAAAAACGAAGGAGTTGGTAAGGCCTTTACCAGTTCCAAATGAACTGCCTTTGTTGAAAAACAGATGAAAAGGATTATGTAACATTTAATCGGAGATCGATTTCTGACTTCGGACTTGTAAACAAACGGCCCATAAAAATCTATACCCGTAGTTGTAAATGCTCGGTTGAACTGAATTCGTTGTGAAGGCAAGCTGTCCATCAAATGTTCCATTACCTTGAGCTTAACATAAAAGCAGCGAACGCACTTGTTGATGACAATAGTAATTGTTTTTCTGCCACCAATAGGCCAGTATTGAATGCGAAGAGAGGCTAGCAGGGATTGTGGACCGGCATGAAGCCGCTGTTCGTGAAAAAATGTAATAATTGCATCAGTTATCGGATGTTTCCTGGGCAAAATGATTGGGTGCTTTGAGGAGTAGTCTAAAGAAGAGTTTTGAATTCTGCCACCAACTCGGAGAAATCCCTTTCCGTCGATAAATGGGTTCAAAGATCGAATGTCCGGTGAAGTCTTCACTTGCAGTCTAGCTTCTAACAAATTATAGTCCTCTTTTAAGTGCAACCTTTGGAACATACGAATTAATAAATAAGTTCCACGTTGAAGTTCTATAGGATTTAGTGGTCCAGAGCATCTCGTACCAAGGGGTTGTAAAAAACGGGAGACGTAAGCATATACCTTTCGCAATTTCGCAAAAGGATTAATAAATTTACACCCTACCGACATATCCTGTGTGGCTACATGCACAAACACACATTTTTTCTTCTCTGCTAGTACCTTTGGTAGGGCAGGAGATACTGGCCATTTGCATTGGCCATTTGCGAGGAATGATGGTCCGTGCTTTCACATTGGCTTACTTAATATTTCCTTTGGGTTGGCTCCCTTAGATAATGTGTCAGCTGGATTCATTTCAGAAGGAACATACAGCCATGTCGTGTTCTGCGTCATTGTTTGTATGTTATTAATGCGGTTGGGAACAAATATGTTAAAACTTGCTGGCTCGTTGTGCAGCCAAGGTAATACAATAGTCGAATCTGACCAACAAAATACCTTACCATTGAAAATGCGAAGATAAGTCATCTTGTTTAGGAATTCTGCTAATAGTGAGGCGGCCGATAGCTCAAGCTTTGGCACTGTGAGTATTTTAAGTGGAGCTACTCGCGATTTAGAGCAAAGTAGATTTTTGCAAACGATACCCTCTTTCTCTGCCCGAATATATATGCAAGCACCATATGCTGCCGAGCTTGCATCGCAAAATCCATGGATTTATATATCGGCATCAGCTATTTGTACACATCTATCAAATGCGAAACGAGGAACGAGTTCATATTGGTTACAGATGTCTAGCCACGCATTCTGAATGGATTGAGGTGGGCTTTCATCCCAATGCTAATTTTCCCTCCAAAGTTGTTGTATAAATATTTTGACCTTCGCCAACCACAGGCCCAATCACACAAAGTGGATCGTATAATCTGGCAATAGTTGATAAAATTGTGCGATTTGTTACCTTTGTTGGTGCTGTAAAAGACGAGAATGAAAATATAAACGTGTCTAAGTTAGGTTCCCAAATTAATCCAAGTATTTTCGTTACGGTAGTGCCATCATGAAACTTTGCTTTTCTGCATCAGCTATATCCAATAATAAACGCTTGTCATTTGAGCACCATTTCCGCAACTCAAAATTTCCCAAAGAGAGTAACTCCCTCCTTTGGTATAAAATATCACGAGCTTCATCCAAGGAATCTGCACCTGAATTCATATCGTCTACATAAAAAGAATTAGTAATGGTTTTTGCCCCAATTGGATAGGCTTGCCCTTGATCAATGCAAAGTTGTTGCATTGCTCGAATTGCTAAAAACGAAGCTGGTTTTGTACCATAAGTTACCGTGTCAAGTTTATATATACGAAAATTTTCAGTAGGACTATCCCTCCAGACAATACACTCAGATAACTATCAGGATCAGACATTTTAACGCAACGATACGTTTTGCATATGCCTGCAGTTAGAGCGATTTTAAATGATCGAAAGTTCAATAGCGTGTCGAATAAGGTGGGCTGTATTGTAGGCCCTGCCATTAAAATTGAGTTTAGTGAGCGTCCATTGCTGGTTGGCGCAGAGCCGTCAAATACAACACGTAGCTTTGTTGTTGAGCTATCTGCTTTGTGAACGCAATGATGTGGGGAAAAATGTGCACGTGCTGGTATAACGTCAATCGCTGACATATGTCCAAGATCGATATATTCATTAATAAAGGCAGATTACTGTTGCTTGAGTTCAGGTTACGCTGAAACTTACGCTCAAGTGATTTAAATCTATTTAAGGCCTGTTGATACGATTCTCCTAATTCTTCTGCCGGCATCTGTTTAGGTAAATGTACCGAATAAGCGCCAGATTCCGAGCGAGTGTGGTTTTTAAGAAAGTGATTTTCGAACCTTTCTTCTTCCACCGTCATTTGAGAAGCTGAATTTATACGTTCCTCTATTTCCCAAAAACGCTTTACGAAGTTATCAAGTTCTATATTTGTTTCAATCTCACTTGAGATGCCAACAGCTGTCAAACATGAAAGTTTTGATGACTTTGTGGTACTGCTTCCAGACACAACCCATCCTAATTTTGTTTTTTGTAATACAGGTAAATCTTCGGCCAAACGTATTTGCCCGACGCATAACAGGTCGAAGAATAAACTGACTCCAATAAGCATATCTATGCGCTGCGGTTCAAAAAATAGTGGATCTGCTAAATTAATGTTAGTTGCAATCTTCCAGTCAACGGATTTCAAAAAACGGCTTGGTTGCACATCGGTGATGGTAGGCGCGACGACTGCTGATAATTTGGTAGAGTAATTAGTGATACATGAGTGTAGTTCAAGATCAACGATATGATCTGCAACAAATCCATTTTGGACTATGCCAGAAACGGACAATTTCTTAACTGAAGCTTATTAGCTAAGCGATTTGTGAGGAAGTTGAGCTGTGATTCAGAGTCAGGCAACGCTCTGCAAGGAACCAGCGAACCAGAACGATTTTTTACGTAAATTACGGCTGTTGCTAATATTACAAATTGCATATTAGTATTACTAGAGTTAAACTCAGAACTCACCAATGTGGAAACTGTGTGTTGTGTTGATGGCAAACTAGAATTGTTCACATAATCCGAAGAAAGTCCATGGTTTGATGTTGACGGCGAATCGTAAGCTACTGCGTTGTTGGATGGAGCATTATCTAGATGAAGCAACGTGTGATGTTTCGATGAGCAATATTTGCAGTTACCTGATCTACAGCTCTTGACCGAATGTCCAGCTCGAAGGCAGTTTATGCAAAGTTGCAATTTTTTCACCTTCTTATACCGCTGGGAGGGTGAAAGTCGAAGAAAGTTTTCACACTGTGCGATGTTATGCTGATTAGAGTTGCATAATTTGCATTCGCTTGACGTCGAAGAAAGCAATACCTTACGATTATTGTTTAAATATGATCGCCTTCCTACCTGTTTGTCGGACCTTATTGCATTTTCTGCGTTTTCCACATTTTCCAAGCGCTGGCAGCGTTTTTACAAAAATTTAGCCATTGAGTCCCAGGATAGTAATTCATTTATGGGTGTTTCTTCTTCCCATTTCTTTCTGGAGGCGACGTCCATTTTTTGAAAAATAAGTTGGATAAGCATGCCATCCGCAATTTGCTCCTTTGTACCCATTGTATGCACTGCGCGTAGATGAGCGTTGATACCGTCACTTAATTCCCGAAGTTTTCCCACTGACTCACCTTCGATGCTCCTAAATTGTACAATATCTCTTATATGTGCCTGAAAATTCAAACGTTTATATGAAATCGTGCCTTGAGTAAATCAATTGCCTTTTCATAATTTTGCTCTGAAATTTCCAAAGAACGTATTGTGTCTAAAGCAACGTCGGGAAGGCTAGAGCGCAAAATGTTGGAATTGTTGAACAAGAGTTAAATCAACATCTTGATGCACCACTGTGTTAAACATTGAAAAGAAATCAGGCCATTCTTTATAATTACCACTTCGGAATCTGGAGTACTGGTAGTTTCTGTTTGGGCGGTGTAACGATGATCGATTTTTCTCCTACATTTATTCTACTGGTGGAGTTATCAGATGCTGCTGAACGAAGCGAATGTAATTGGCGTTTCAACTTTGCTTTAGCCTTTATGTAGCGATTTGTGAAGGTCGAAAGAATGTCCTCGGAGCCATCCTCATCTTCCAGTTGTGAATGCGCAATATCAACCCTTTTTTCTAGCCGGTTCACCTGCTCTACTCGCACTTCAATTGCCGGTTCATCCATATTCCGCAGAGCTTCGAAGGTTAGCTTGTAGTTAATCGCAGTAAGTTTCTGCACAAGGGAATCTCTTCTTTGTGCCTTCTAAATCCTCCGGTTTCATTGGCGGCATGATGGATATGATCGCTAATAATATTTAAATAAAAAAGGGGTTAAATAATACGGGCCGTGATCGCAGATCATGTCGGGGTCGCCAATGTTTCGTGGCCGCTAAGCCTTTTTAACAGCCAATTGCCAAATAAACTGAGATGCAGTTCGCCAAACCTCTAAAGCAAATTAAACAACACAGCATAAAAAACCGAAATAAAAATACACTATAGTAAAATCCTCTATTGTATAGCCAAATTTAAGCACTGTAGCTGATACCAGTTGCTTCCAAATAAAAGACAAAACCCGGATAAATAAAATAAATAAATGTAAGGCGCGATAACCTCCGAAGAGATCTAAGGCCGAGCTTCTCTTCCAATTTGCGTCGTGCTCCTCTTGATTTTCCCTACAAATTGGCCGGACGGGACCTACATGTTTTATGCCGACTCCGAACGGCATCTGCAAGGCAGATGAGTTTTGACTGAGAGCTTTTCATGGCAGAAATACACCCGGAGCGCTTGCCAAACACTGCCGATGGGCGACCCCGCTTAGAAAAATTTTCTTCTAATTGAAAAACTTAATATCTAAAATTTTGATGTTGCTTTGCCCGGGGTGCGAACCCAGGGCATACGGTGTGATAGGCGGAGCACGCTACCATCACACCACGGTGGCCGCCAGGATAAAACTAATGTAAATTCTTCGCTGTAGAAAAGGTTGTAAAGCCCAAAACGGTGAAGCCAGATAAGAAGGGTGCAGCTAAATAAAAATAAAAAGGCCAACGTTTAATATTTTTTAATATAATTTATTTTACCGCAGTCGATGTGCCAATGTCGCAGTCCAGGCAGGAAAGAACAAAGAACAAGTAAGGAAGGCTAAGTTCGGTTGTAACCGAACATTACATACTCAGCTGAGAGCCTTGGAGACAAAATAAGGGAAATCACCATTTTGGAAAATGAACCTGGGGTAACCCTGGAATGTGTTTGTATGACATGGGTATCAAATGGAAAGTATTAAAGAGCATTTTAAAATGGAGTGGGCCATAGTTCTATAGGTGGACGCCATTTCTGGATATCGCCATAAAGGTGGACCAGGGGTGACTCTAGAATGTGTTTGTTCGATATGGGTATCAAATGAAAGTGTTAATGAGTATTTTAAAAGGGAGTGGGCCTTAGTTCTATAGGTGGACGCCTTTGCGAGATATCGCAATAAAGGTGGACCAGGGGTGTCTCTAGAATGTGTTTGTACGATACGGGTATCAAATGAAAGGTGGTAATGAGTATCTTAAAAGGTAGTGACCCTTAGTTCTATAGGTGGACGCCTTTTCGAGATATCGCCATAAAGGTGGACCAGGGGTGACTTTAGAGTGCGCTTGTACGATATGAGTATCAAATGAAAGGTGTTAATGAGTATTTTAAAAGGGAGTGGACCTTAATTTTATAGGTGGACGCCTTTTCGAGATATCGCCATAAAGGTGGACCAGGGGTGACTCTAGAATGTGTTTGTACGATATGGATATCAAATGAAAGTGTTAATGAGTATTTTAAAAGGGAGTGGGCCTTAGTTCTATAGGTGGACGCCTTTTCGAGATATCGCCATAAAGGTGGACCAGAGTGACTCTAGAATGTGTTTGTACGATATGGGTATCAAATGAAAGTTGTTAATAAGTATTTTAAAAGGGAGTGGGCCTTAGATCTATAGGTGGACGCTTTTTCGAGATATCGCAATAAAGGTCGACCTGGGGTGACTCTAGAATGTGTTTGTACGGTATGATATCAAGTGAAAGGTGGTAATGGGTATTTTAAAAGAGGGTGATCCTTAGTTCTATAGCTGGACGCCTTTTCGAGATATCGCCACAAAGGTGGACCAGGGGTGACTCTAGAATGCGTTTGTACGATACGGGTCCCAAAAAAAAGTGTTAGCGGGTATTTTAAAGGGAAGTGGGCCTTAGTTCTATAGGTGGTCGCCTTTTCGAGATATCGACATACAAGTAGACCAGGGGTGACTCTAGAATACGTTTGTACGATATGGGTATCAAATTAAAGGTGTTAATGATTATTTAAAAGGGAGTGGGCCTTTGATCTATAGGTGGAAGCCCTTTTGAGATATCGCCATAAAGGTGGACCAGGGGTGACTATAACGTGTTTGTACGATATGGGTATCAAATTAAAGGTACTAATGAGGGTTTTAACAGGGAGTGGCCCTTAGTTGTATATGTGAAGGCGTTTTCGAGATATCGACAAAGATGTGGACCAGGGCGACCCAGAACATCATCTGTCGGGTACCGCTAATTTATTTATATACGTAATACAACGATACTGCTCCTGCCAAGATTCCAAGAGCTTTTGATTTCGTCCTGCAGGACTTTTTCATTTTCTTCTACTTAATACGGTAGGTGTGACACCCATTTTACAAAGTTTTTGCCAAAGTTATCTTTTGCCTCAATAAGCCAATCCAATTACCATGGTTCATCCCTTTTTTCATATTTGGTATAGAATTATGGCATTTTTTTAAATTTTCGTAATTTTCGATATCGAAAAAGTGGGCGTGGTCATAGTCGGATTTCGGCCATTTTTTATACCAAGATAAGGTGAGTTCAGATAAGTACGTGAACTGAGTTTAGTAAAGATATATCAATTTTTGCTCAAGTTATCGTGTTAACGGCCGAGCGGAAGGTGAGACGGTCGACTGTGTATAAAAACTGGGCGTAGCTTCAACAGATTTCGCCCATTTTCAGAGAAAACAGTTTATAGAGTCTATACCCCTACCAAATTTCACAAGGATTGGTAAATTTTTGTTCAAATTATGGTATTAAAAGTATTCTATACAAATTAAATGAAAAACGGCAGAGCCACGCGCATTTTGAAATTTTCTTTTATTTTTGTATGTTGTTGCACCATATAATTACTGGAGTTGAATGTTGACATAATTTACTTATATACTGTAAAGATATCCAATTTTTTGTTAAAATTTTACTTAAAAAAAAATTTTTTTTTTTAAGTGGGCGTGATCGTAATACGATTTTGTTAATTTTTATTTAGCACACATATAGTAACAGGAGTAAGGGTCCTGCCAAATTTCTTCATTATATCTTCAACGACTGCCAAATTACAGCTTGCAAAACTTTGCAATTACCTTCTTTTAAAAGTGGACGGTGCCACGCCAATTGTCCAAAATTTTACTAATTTTCTATTCCGCGTCATAAGGTCAACCCACCTACCAAATTTCATCGATTTAGCCGTCTTTGGTAATGAATTATCGCACTTTTTCGGCTTTTCGAAATTTTCGATATCGAAAAAGTGGGTGTTATGGCCCGATTTCGTTCATTTTTAATAGCGATCTGAGATGAGCGCCCAGAAACCTACATACCAAATTTGATCAAGATACCTCAAAATTTACTCAAGTTATCGTGTTTACGGACGGACGGGCATGGCTAGATGAATTTCTTTTTTCGCCCAGATCATTTTGATATATAGAAGTCTATATCTATCTCGATTAGTTAATGCCATTACGGATTACCGTTATGCGAACAAAATTAATATACTCTGTGAGCTCTGCTCAGCTGAGTATAAAAATCAGCAGACATGGCTATTTAAAACGTCGCCTTAATTACAATATTCGATATGTATACATATATTTCATTGTACATACGTACGTACAAACCAAGTAATTTTGCAAATCACTTGATTTAGCGATCGCCTATTCTTCGCTGCACATTGCCGTAGATTGCTTATTAGCTGTACCATCAGCTGATGTAGCAGTCGGTGACCTATTTTGCTTTGCAATTACAATTTGTCAACTTAAAGCACACAATACCCTTAACAGATTATTCACAAGAACAAAGGACACTATTGAGAAAGAAAAACAACACAACGTTGTATACGAAATTAGATGTAAAGGAAATGATCGCGAAATATGTAAACAACGCTACATAGGTACAACGAAGCGAGCTTTGGGAGTACGTATTAAAGAACATATGGCTGATGCAAAAAAACAAAAAATAAAATAATAAAAAAAAAAATTTTAAGTTAAACGGTTTTATTGAAAACAATATTTACATGAAATAATAATAATACGAAAAGCTAGAAAATATTTAGGTAGGTCCTAGGTACTAGTCATCACACTCCTTATCCATCTAGGGTGTTGATCAGAAATTTAAATAAAAGCGTTGGACGCGTCATATTTCTAAAAATGTGAGGCGTAGCATAACCTGATTAAGGTTCAGTTGGTTTTACTTATGACCATCAATAGAAATATGACGCGTCCAACGCTTTTATTTAATTGTCTGATCAACGCCCTAGATTGATAAGGAAGCTGCATCACGCTGGAACCCGCTTTGAAAAAATCCAAATTTTTTTTGTGATTCCTATAACTACAAACGATGCAATTGATTGTAGTGAAATTCATTTTTTTTTAGTTCCTATAGTTACTCCGAAAATATAATACATTGTGCGGAAACCAAGAAATTTATGTAAATTTGTTTTTTTTTTTTGAAATACGTTTTA
The DNA here is from genome assembly GCF_040869045.1 of Eurosta solidaginis. Lineage (NCBI taxonomy): Eukaryota > Metazoa > Arthropoda > Insecta > Diptera > Tephritidae > Eurosta > Eurosta solidaginis. The sequence continues at coordinate 223,365,214 of NC_090319.1, forward strand.
AATCGTTTGTAGTTTTTCATACAAAAAAAATTTTTTTTGGTCCACAGGTTTCGGAGATATCGACAACGCATCTCAAAAAAACCAAGAACGCAGCAATTTGGAAGCACTAAAAGTACTTTTCCTATAACTACAAACGATGAAATTGATTGTAGTGAAATTCATTTTTTTGTAGTTTTTATAGTTACTCCGAAAATATAATACATTGTGCGGAAACCAAGCAATTTAAGCAAATTTGGGTTTTTTTTTTTTGAAATACGTTTTAAATCGTTTGTAGTTTTTCATAGGAAAAACAATTTTTTTTTTGTCCACAGGTTTCGGAGATATCGTTAACGCATCTCAAAAAAACCAAGAACGCAGCAATTTGGAAGCACTAAAAGTACTTTTCCTATAATTACAAACGATGAAATTGATTGTAAAGAAATTCATTTTTTTTTTAGTTTTTATAGTTACTCCGCAAATATATAATACATTGTGCGGAAACCAAGCAATTTAAGCAAATTTGGGTTTTTCTTTTTGAAATACGTTTTAAATCGTTTGTAGTTTTTCATACGAAAAAAAAATATTTTTTTTAGTCCACAGGTTTTGGAGATATCGCTAACGCATCTCAAAAAAACCAAGAACGCAGCAATTTGGAAGCACTAAAATTACTTTCCCTATAACTACAAACGATGAAATTGATTGTAGTGAAATTCATTTTTTTGGAGTTTTTATAGTTACTCCGAAAATATAATACATTGTGCGGAAACCAAGCAATTTAAGCAAATTTTAGTCTTTTCTTTTTGAAATACGTTTTAAATCGTTTGTAGTTTTTCATAGGAAACAATTTTTTTTTTGGTCCACAGGTTTCGGAGATATCGCTAACGCATCTCAAAAAAACCAAGAACGCAGCAATTTGGAAGCACTAAACTTTTCACTAGCACTACTTTTCCTATAACTACAAACCATGAAATTGATTGTAGTGAAATTCATTTTTTTGTAGTTTTTATTGTTACTCCGAAAATATAATACATTGTGCGGAAACCAAGCAATTTAAGCAAATTTGGGTTTTTTCTTTTTGAAATACGTTTTAATTCGTTTGTAGTTTTACATACGAAAAAAACAACTTTTTTTGGTCCACAGGTTTCGGAGATATCTCTAACGCATCTCAAAAAAACCAAGAACGCAGCAATTTGGAAGCACTAAAAGTACTTTTCTTATAACTAAAAACGATGAAATTGATTGTAGTGAAATTCATTTTTTTGTAGTTTTTATAGTTACTCCGAAAATATAATACATTGTGCGGAAACCAAGCAACTTAAGCAAATTTGGGTTTTTTCTTTTTGAAATATGTTTTAAATATGTTTAAATTAATAAAAAATTTGTTTTTTTTGGTCCACAGGTTTTGGAGATATCGCTAACGCATCTCAAAAAAACCAAGAACGCAGCAATTTGGAAACACTAAAAGTAATTTTCCTATAACTACAAACGATGAAATTGATTGTAGTGAAATTAATTTTTTTGTAGATTTTATAGTTACTCCGAAAATATAATACATTGTGCCAAGCAATTTAAGCAAATTTGGGTTTTTTCTTTTTGAAATACGTTTTAAATCGTTTGTAGTTTTTCATAGGAAAAAAATTTTTTTTTTGGTCCACATGTTTCGGAGATATCGCTAACGTATCTCAAAAAAACCAAGAACGCAGCAATTTGGAAACACTAAAAGTACTTTTCCTATAACTACAAACGATGAAATTGATTGTAGTGAAATCCATTTTTTTGTAATTTTTATAGTTACTCCGAAAATATATTACATTGTGCGGAAACCAAGCAATTTAAGCAAATTTGGGTTTTTTCTTTTTGAAATACGTTTTAATTCGTTTGTAGTTTTTCATACGAAAAAAAATTTTTTTTGTCCACAGGTTTCGCAGATATCGCTAACGCATCTCAAAAAAACCAAGAACGCAGCAATTTGGAAGCACTAAAAGTACTTTTCCTATAACTATAAACAATGAAATTGATTGTAGTGAAATTCATTTTTTTCTACTTTTTATAGTTACTATGGAAATATAATACATTGTGCGGAAACCAAGCAATTTAAGAAAATTTGGGTTTTTTCTTTTTGAAATACGTTTTAATTCGTTTGTAGTTTTTCTTAGGAAAAAAAGTTTTTTTTTTGGTCCAGAAGTGTCGGAGATATCGTTAACGCATCTCAAAAAAACCAAGAACGCAGCAATTTGGAAGCACTAAAAGTACTTTTCCTATAAATACAAACGATGAAATTGATTGTAAAGAAATTCATTTTTTGTAGCTGTTATAGTTACTCCTAAAATATAATACATTGTGCGGAAACCAAGCAATTTAAGCAAATTTGAGTTTTTCTTTTTGAAATACTTTTTAAATCGTTTGTAGTTTTTCATACGAAAAAAAAAAAATTTTTAAGTCCACAGGTTTCGGAGATATCGCTAACGCATCTCAAAAAAAAACCAAGAACGCAGCAATTTGGAAGCACTAAAAGTACTTTTCCTATATCTATAAACGATGAAATTGATTTTAGTGAAATTCATTTTTTTCTACTTTTTATAGTTACTATGGAAATATAATACATTGTGCGGAAACCAAGCAATTTAAGAAAATTTGGGTTTTTTCTTTTTGAAATACGTTTTAATTCGTTTGTAGTTTTTCTTAGGAAAAAAAGTTTTTTTTTTGGTCCACAGGTTTCGGAAATATCTCTAACGCATCTCAAAAAAACCAAGAACGCAGCAATTTGGAAGCACTAAAAGTACTTTTCCTATAACTACAAACGATGAAATTGATTGTAGTGAAATTCATTTTTTTGTAGTTTTTATAGTTACTCCGAAAATATAAAACATTGTGCGGAAACCAAGCAATTTAAGCAAATTTGGGTTTTTTCTTTTTGAAATATGTTTTAATTCGTTTGTAGTTTTTCATAGGAAAAAAAATTTTTTTTTTGGTCCACAGGTTTCGGAAATATCGCTAACGCATCTCCAAAACACCAAGAAGCAGCAATTTGGAAGCACTAAAAGTACTTTTCCTATAACTACAAACGATGAAATTGATTTTAGTGAAATTCATTTTTTTGTAGTTTTTATAGTTACTCCGAAAATATAATACATTGTGTGGAAACCAAGCAATTTAAGCAAATTTGGGTTTTTTCTTTTTGAAATACGTTTTAATCGTTTGTAGTTTTTCATAGGAAAACAATTTTTTTTTTGGTCCAGAGATATCGTTAACGCATCTCAAAAAAACCAAGAACGCAGCAATTTGGAAGCACTAAAAGTACTTTTCCTATAACTACAAACGATGAAATTGATTGTAGTGAAATTCATTTTTTTGTAGTTTTTATAGTTACTCCGAAAATAAAATACATTGTGTGGAAACCAAGCAATTTAAGCAAATTTGGGTTTTTTCTTTTTGAAATACGTTTTAATCGTTTGTAGTTTTTCATAGAAAAACATTTTTTTTTTGGTCCACAGGTTTCGGAGATATCGTTAACGCATCTCAAAAAAACCAAGAACGCAGCAATTTGGAAGCACTAAAAGTACTTTTCCTATAACTACAAACGATTAAATTGATTGTAAAGAAATTCATTTTTTTGTAGTTTTTATAGTTACTCCGAAAATATAATACATTGTGCGGAAACCAAGCAATTTAAGCAAATTTCGGTTTTTTCTTTTTGAAATATGTTTTAATTCGTTTGTAGTTTTTCATAGGAAAAAAAATTTTTTTTTTGGTCCACAGGTTTCGGAAATATCGCTAACGCATCTCCAAAAAACCAAGAAGCAGCAATTTGGAAGCACTAAAAGTACTTTTCCTATAACTACAAACGATGAAATTGATTTTAGTGAAATTAATTTTTTTGTAGTTTTTATAGTTACTCCGAAAATATAATACATTGTGCGGAAACCAAGAAATTTAAGCAAATTTGGGTTTTTCTTTTTGAAATACGTTTTAAATCGTTTGTAGTTTTTCATAGGAAAAAAATTTTTTTTTTGGTCCAGAGATATCGTTAACGCATCTCAAAAAAACCAAGAACGCAGCAATTTGGAAGCACTAAAAGTACTTTTCCTATAACTACAAACGATGAAATTGATTGTAGTGAAGTTCATTTTTTTGTAGTTTTTATAGTTACTCCGAAAATATAATACATTGTGCGGAAACCAAGAAATTTAAGCAAATTTGGGTTTTTCTTTTTGAAATACGTTTTAAATCGTTTGTAGTTTTTCATAGGAAAAAAATTTTTTTTTTTGGTCCACAGGTTTTGGAGATATCGCTAACGCATCTCAAAAAAACCAAGAACGCAGCAATTTGGAAACACTAAAAGTACTTTTCCTATAACTACAAACGATGAAATTGATTGTAGTGAAATTAATTTTTTTGTAGATTTTATAGTTACTCCGAAAATATAATACATTGTGCCAAGCAATTTAAGCAAATTTGGGTTTTTTCTTTTTGAAATACGTTTTAAATCGTTTGTAGTTTTTCATAGGAAAAAAATTTTTTTTTTGGTCCACATGTTTCGGAGATATCGCTAACGTATCTCAAAAAACCAAGAACGCAGCAATTTGTAAACACTAAAAGTACTTTTCCTATAACTACAAACGATGAAATTGATTGCAGTGAAATCCATTTTTTTGTAATTTTTATAGTTACTCCGAAAATATATTACATTGTGCGGAAACCAAGCAATTTAAGCAAATTTGGGTTTTTTTCTTTTTGAAATACGTTTTAATTCGTTTGTAGTTTTTCATACGAAAAAAAATTTTTTTTTGTCCACAGGTTTCGGAGATATCGCTAACGCATCTCAAAAAAACCAAGAACGCAGCAATTTGGAAGCACTAAAAGTACTTTTCCTATAACTATAACTACAAACGATGAAATTGATTGTAGTGAAATTCATTTTTTTGTAGTTTTTATATTTACTCCGAAAATATAATACATTGTGCGGAAACCAAGCAATTTAAGCAAATTTGGGTTTTTTCTTTTTGAAAGAAGGTTTAAATCGTTTGTAGTTTTTCATAGGAAAAAATTTTTTTTTTTGGTCCACAGGTTTCGGAGATATCGCTAACGTATCTCAAAAAAACCAAGAACGCAGCAATTTGGAAGCACTTAAAGTACTTTTCCTATAACTACAAACGATGAAATTGATTGTAGTGAAATTCATTTTTTTCTACTTTTTATAGTTACTATGGCAATATAATACATTGTGCGGAAACCAATCAATTTAAGAAAATTTGGGTTTTTTCTTTTTGAAATATGTTTTAATTCGTTTGTAGTTTTTCTGAGGAAAAAAAGTTTTTTTTTTTTGGTCCACAAGTGTCGGAGATATCGTTAACGCATCTCAAAAAAACCAAGAACGCAGCAATTTGGAAGCACTAAAAGTACTTTTCCTATAAATACAAACGATGAAATTGATTGTAAAGAAATTCATTTTTTGTAGCTTTTATAGTTACTCCTAAAATATAATACATTGTGCGGAAACCAAGCAATTTAACCAAATTTGAGTTTTTCTTTTTGAAATACTTTTTAAATCGTTTGTAGTTTTTCATACGAAAAAAAAAATTTTTAAGTCCACAGGTTTCGGAGATATCGCTAACGCATCTCAAAAAAAAACCAAGAACGCAGCAATTTGGAAGCACTAAAAGTACTTTTCCTATAACTATAAACGATGAAATTGATTTTAGTGAAATTCATTTTTTTGTAGTTTTTATAGTTACTACGAAAATATAATACATTGTGCGGAAACCAAGCAATTTAAGGAAATTTGGGTTTTTTCTTTTTGAAATACGTTTTAAATCGTTTGTAGTTTTTCATAGGAAAAAAAAATTTTTTTTCGGTCCACAGGTTTCGGAGATATCGTTAACGCATCTCAAAAAAACCAAGAACGCAGCAATTTGGAAGCACTAAAAGTACTTTTCCTATAACTACAAACGATGAAATTGATTGTAGTGAAATTCATTTTTTTGTAGTTTTTATATTTACTCCGAAAATATAATACATTGTGCGGAAACCAAGCAATTTAAGCAAATTTGGGTTTTTTCTTTTTGAAAGAAGGTTTAAATCGTTTGTAGTTTTTCATAGGAAAAAATTTTTTTTTTTGGTCCACAGGTTTCGGAGATATCGCTAACGTATCTCAAAAAAACCAAGAACGCAGCAATTTGGAAGCACTTAAAGTACTTTTCCTATAACTACAAACGATGAAATTGATTGTAGTGAAATTCATTTTTTTGTAATTTTTATAGTTACCCCGAAAATATATTACATTGTGCGGAAACCAAGCAATTTAAGCAAATTTTGGTTTTTTTTTTGAAATACGTTTTAATTCGTTTGTACTTTTTCATACAAAAAAAATTTTTTTTTTTGTCCACAGGTTTCGGAGATATCGCTAACGCATCTCAAAAAAACCAAGAACGCAGCAATTTGGAAGCACTAAAAGTACTTTTCCTATAACTACAAACGATGAAATTGATTGTAGTGTAATTCATTTTTTTGTAGTTTTTATAGTTACTCCGAAAATATAATACATTTTGCGGAAACCAAGCAGTTTAAGCAAATTTGGGTTTTTTCTTTTTGAAATACTTTTTAAATCGTTTGTAGTTTTTCATACGAAAAAAAATTTTTTTTGGTCCACAGGTTTCGGAGATATCGTTAACGCATCTCAAAAAAACCAAGAACGCAGCAATTTGGAAGCACTAAAAGTGCTTTTCCTATAACTACAAATGATGAAATTTATTGTAAAGAAATTCATTTTTTTGTAGCTTTTATAGTTAGTGCGAAAATATAATACATTGTGCGGAAACCAAGCAATTTAAGCAAATTTGGGTTTTTTCTTTTTGAAATACTTTTTAAATCGTTTGTAGTTTTTCATACGAAAAAAAAATTTTTTTTTGGTCCACAGGTTTCGGAGATATCGCTAACGCATCTCAAAAAAACCAAGAACGCAGCAATTTGGAAGCACTAAAAGTGCTTTTCCTATAACTACAAATGATGAAATTTATTGTAAAGAAATTCATTTTTTTGTAGTTTTTATAGTTACTACGAAAATATAATACATTGTGCGGAAACCAAGCAATTTAAGCAAATTTGTGTTTTTTCTTTTTGAAATACGTTTTAAATCGTTTGTAGTTTTTCATACGAAAAAAAAATTTTTTTGGTCCACAGGTTTCGGAGATATCGCTAACGCATCTCAAAAAAACCAAGAACGCAGCAATTTGGAAGCACTAAAAGTACTTTTCCTATAACTACAAACGATGAAATTGATTGTAGTGTAATTAATTTTTTTGTAGTTTTTACAGTTACTCCGAAAATATAATACATTTTGCGGAAACCAAGCAGTTTAAGCAAATTTGGGTTTTTTCTTTTTGAAATACGTTTTAAATCGATTGTAGTTTTTCATAGAAAAAAAATTTGTTTTTGGTCCACAGGTTTCGGAGATATCGCTAACGCATCTCAAAAAAACCAAGAACGCAGCAATTTGGAAGCACTAAAAGTACTTTTCCTATAACTACAAACGATGAAATTGATTTTAGTGAAATTCATTTTTTTGTAGTTTTTATAGTTACTACGAAAATATAATACATTGTGCGGAAACCAAGCAATTTAAGCAAATTTGGGTTTTTTCTATTTGAAATACGTTTTAAATCGTTTGTAGTTTTTCATACGAAAAAAAATTTTTTTTTGGTCCACAGGTTTCGGAGATATCGCTAACGCATCTCAAAAAACCCAAGAACGCAGCAATTTGGAAGCACTAAAAGTACTTTTCCTATAACTACAAACGATGAAATTGATTGTAGTGTAATTAATTTTTTTGTAGTTTTTATAGTTATTCCGAAAATATAATACATTTTGCGGAAACCAAGCAGTTTAAGCAAATTTGGGTTTTTTCTTTTTGAAATACGTTTTAAATCGATTGTAGTTTTTCATAGGAAAAAATTTTTTTTGGTCCACAGGTTTCGGAGATATCGCTAACGCATCTTAAAAAAACCAAGAACGCAGCAATTTGGAAGCACTAAAAGTACTTTTCCTATAACTACAAACGATGAAATTTATTGTAGTGAAACTAATTTTTTTGTAGTTTTTATAGTTACTCCGAAAATATAATACATTGTGCGGAAACCAAGCAATTTAAGCAAAATTGAGTTTTTTCTTTTGAAATATGTTTTAAATCGTTTGTAGTTTTTCATACGAAAACAAAATTGTTTTCTTAGTCCACAGGTTTCGGAGATATCGCTAACGCATCTCCAAAAAACCAAGAAGCAGCAATTTGGAAGCACTAAAAGTACTTTTCCTATAACTACAAATGATGAAATTGATTTAGTGAAATTCATTTTTTTGTAGTTTTTATAGTTACTCCGAAAATATAATACATTTTGCGGAAACCAAGCAGTTTAAGCAAATTTGGGTTTTTTCTTTTTGAAATACGTTTTAAATCGATTGTAGTTTTTCATAGGAAAAAAATTTTTTTTGGTCCACAGGTTTCGGAGATATCGCTAACGCATCTTAAAAAAACCAAGAACGCAGCAATTTGGAAGCACTAAAAGTACTTTTCCTATAACTACAAACGATGAAATTTATTGTAGTGAAACTAATTTTTTTGTAGTTTTTATAGTTACTCCGAAAATATAATACATTGTGCGGAAACCAAGCAATTTAAGCAAAATTGAGTTTTTTCTTTTGAAATATGTTTTAAATCGTTTGTAGTTTTTCATACGAAAAAAAAATTTTTTTCTTAGTCCACAGGTTTCGGAGATATCGCTAACGCATCTCAAAAAACCAAGAACTCAGCAATTTGGAAGCACTAAAAGTGCTTTTCCTATAACTACAAACGATGAAATTGATTGTAGTGAAATTCATTTTTTTGTACTTTTTATAGTTACTCTGAAAATATAATACATTGTGCGGAAACCAAGCAATTTAAGCAAATTTGGGATTTTTATTTTTGAACTACGTTTTAAATCGTTTGTAGTTTTTCATACGAAAAAAAATTTTTTTTTAGTCCACAGGTTTCGGAGATATCGCTAACGCATCTCAAAAAAACCAAGAACGCAGCAATTTGGAAGCACTAAACTTTTCACTAGCACTACTTTTCCTATAACTACAAACGATGAAATTGATTGTAGGGAAATTAATTTTTTTGTAGTTTTTATAGTTACTCCGAAAATATAATACATTGTGCGGAAACCAAGCAATTTAAGCAAATTTGGGTTTTTTCTTTTTGAAATACGTTTTAAATCGTTTGTAGTTTTTCATAGGAAACAATTTTTTTTTTGGTCCACAGGTTTCGGAGATATCGCTAACGCATCTCAAAAAAACCAAGAACGCAGCAATTTGGAAGCACTTAAAGTAATTTTCCTATAACTATAAACGATGAAATTGATTTTAGTGAAATTCATTTTTTTGTAGTTTTTATAGTTACTACGAAAATATAATACATTGTGCGGAAACCAAGCAATTTAAGCAAATTTGGGTTTTTTCTTTTTGAAATAAGTTTTAAATCGTTTGTAGTTTTTCATAGGAAAAATTTTTTTTTTTTTGGTCCACAGGTTTCGGAGATATCGTTAACGCATCTCAAAAACAAGAACGCAATTTGGAAGCACTAAAAGTACTTTTCCTATAACTACAAACGATGAAATTGATTATAGTGAAATTCATTTTTTTGTAGTTTTTATAGTTACACCGAAAATATAATACATTGTGCGGAAGCGAAGCAACTTAAGCAAATTTGGGTTTTTTCTTTTTGAAATACGTTTTAAATCGTTTGTAGTTTTTCATAGGAAACAATTTTTTTTTTGGTCCACAGCTTTCGGAGATATCGCTAACGCATCTCAAAAAAACCAAGAACGCAGCAATTTGGAAGCACTAAAAGTAATTTTCCTATAACTATAAACGATGAAATTGATTTTAGTGAAATTCATTTTTTTGTAGTTTTTATAGTTACTACGAAATTATAATACATTGTGCGGAAACCAAGCAATTTAAGCAAATTTGGGTTTTTTCTTTTTGAAATACGTTTTAAATCGTTTGTAGTTTTTCATAGGAAAATTTTTTTTTTTTGGTCCACAGGTTTCGGAGATATCGTTAACGCATCTCAAAAACAAGAACGCAATTTGGAAGCACTAAAAGTACTTTTCCTATAACTACAAACGATGAAATTGATTATAGTGAAATTCATTTTTTTGTAGTTTTTATAGTTACTCCGAAAATATAACACATTGTGCGGAAGCGAAGCAACTTAAGCAAATTTGGGTTTTTTTCTTTTTGAAATACGTTTTAAATCGTTTGTAGTTTTTCATAGGAAACAATTTTTTTTTTTTGGTCCACAAGTTTCGGAGATATCGCTAACGCATCTCCAAAAAACCAAGAAGCAGCAATTTGGAAGCACTAAAAGTACTTTTCCTATAACTACAAACGATGAAATTGAATTTAGTGAAATTCATTTTTTTGTAGTTTTTATATTTACTCCGAAAATATAATACATTGTGCGGAAACCAAGCAATTTAAGCAAATTTGGGTTTTTTCTTTTTGAAATACGTTTTAAATCGTTTGTAGTTTTTCATAGGAAAACACTTTTTTTTTGGTCCAGACGTTTCGGAGATATCGTTAACGCATCTCAAAAAACCAAGAACGCAGCAATTTGGAAGCACTAAAAGTGCTTTTCCTATAACTACAAACGATGAAATTGATTGTAGTGATAATCTTTTTTTTGTAGTTTTTATAGTTACTCCGAAAATATAATACATTGTGCGGAAACCAAGCAATTTAAGCAAATTTGGGTTTTTTCTTTTTGAAATACGTTTTAAATCGTTTGTAGTTTTTCATAGGAAAATTTTTTTTTTTTTTGGTCCACAGGTTTCGGAGATATCGTTAACGCATCTCAAAAACAAGAACGCAATTTGGAAGCACTAAAAGTACTTTTCCTATAACTACAAACGATGAAATTGATTATAGTGAAATTAATTTTTTTGTAGTTTTTATAGTTACACCGAAAATATAATACATTGTGCGGAAACCAAGCAATTTAAGCAAATTTGGGTTTTTTCTTTTTGAAATACTTTTTAAATCGTTTGTAGTTTTTCATAGGAAAAATTTTTTTTTTTTTTTTGGTCCACAGGTTTCGGAGATATCGTTAACGCATCTCAAAAACAAGAACGCAATTTGGAAGAACTAAAAGTACTTTTCCTATAACTACAAACGATGAAATTGATTATAGTGAAATTCATTTTTTTGTAGTTTTTATAGTTACTCCGAAAATATAATACATTGTGCGGAAACCAAGCAATTTAAGCAAATTTGGGTTTTTTCTTTTTGAAAAACGTTTTAAATCGTTTGTAGTTTTTCATAAGAAAAAAAATTATTTTTTTTGGTCCACAGGTTTTGGAGATATCGCTAACGCATCTCAAAAAAACCAAGAACGCAGCAATTTGGAAACACTAAAAGTAATTTTCATATAACTACAAACGATGGAATTGATTGTAGTGAAATTAATTTTTTTGTAGTTTTTATAGTTACTCCGAAAATATAATACATTGTGCGGAAACCAAGCAATTTAAGCAAATTTGGGTTTTTTCTTTTTGAAATACGTTTTAAATCGTTTGTAGTTTTTCATAAGAAAAAAAATTATTTCTTTTGGTCCACAGGTTTTGGAGATATCGCTAACGCATCTCAAAAAAACCAAGAACGCAGCAATTTGGAAACACTAAAATTAATTTTCCTATAACTACAAACGATGAAATTGATTTTAGTGAAATTCATTTTTTTTGTAGTTTTTATAGTTACTACGAAAATATAATACATTGTGCGGAAACCAAGCAATTTAAGCAAATTTGGGTTTTTTCTTTTTGAAATACGTTTTAAATCGTTTGTAGTTTTTCATATGAAAAATTTTTTTTTTTTTTGGTCCACAGGTTTCGGAGATATCGTTAACGCATCTCAAAAACAAGAACGCAATTTGGAAGCACTAAAAGTACTTTTCCTATAACTACAAACGATGAAATTGATTATAGTGAAATTCATTTTTTTGTAGTTTTTATAGTTACTCCGAAAATATAATACATTGTGCGGAAGCGAAGCAACTTAAGCAAATTTGGGTTTTTTCTTTTTGAAATACGTTTTAAATCGTTTGTAGTTTTTCATAGGAAACAATTTTTTTTTTTGGTCCAGACGTTTCGGAGATATCGTTAACGCATCTCAAAAAACCAAGAACGCAGCAATTTGGAAGCACTAAAAGTACTTTTCCTATAACTACAAACGATGAAATTGATTGTAGTGAAATTCATTTTTTTGTAGTTTTTATAGTTACTCCGAAAATATAATACATTGTGCGGAAACCAAGCAATTTAAGCAAATTTGGGTTTTTTCTTTTTGAAATACTTTTTAAATCGTTTGTAGTTTTTCATAAGAAAAAAAATTATTTTTTTTGGTCCACAGGTTTTGGAGATATCGCTAACGCATCTCAAAAAAACCAAGAACGCAGCAATTTGGAAACACTAAAAGTAATTTTCCTATAACTACAAACGATGAAATTGATTGTAGTGAAATTCATTTTTTTGTAGTTTTTATAGTTACTCCGAAAATATAATACATTGTGCGGAAACCAATCAGTTTAAGCAAATTTGGGTTTTTTCTTTTTGAAATACGTTTTAATTCGTTTGTAGTTTTACATACGAAAAAAACAACTTTTTTTGGTCCACAGGTTTTGGAGATATCGCTAACGCATCTCAAAAAAACCAAGAACGCAGCAATTTGGAAACACTAAAAGTAATTTTCCTATAACTACGAACGATGAAATTGAATTTAGTGAAATTCATTTTTTTTTTAGTTTTTATAGTTACTCCGAAAATATAATACATTGTGCGGAAACCAAGCAATTTAAGCAAATTTGGGTTTTTACTTTTTGAAATATGTTTTAATTCGTTTGTAGGTTTTCATAGAAAAATATTTTTTTTTTGGTCCACAGGTTTCGGAGATATCGTTAACGCATCTCAAAAAAACCAAGAACGCAGCAATTTGGAAGCACAAAAAGTACTTTTCCTATAACTACAAACGATGAAATTGATTGTAAAGAAATTCATTTTTTTGTAGTTTTTATAGTTACTCCGAAAATATAATACATTGCGCGGAAACCAAGCAATTTAAGCAAATTTCGGTTTTTTCTTTTTGAAATATGTTTTAATTCGTTTGTAGTTTTTCATAGGAAAAAAAAATTTTTTTTGGTCCACAGGTTTCGGAGATATCGCTAACGCATCTCCAAAAAAC